>NW_012101476.1:8135441-8138724 GCF_000951045.1 Mandrillus leucophaeus
GGTCACATTGTGAGTTACTGGAGGTAAGGACATTAACATATATTTTTAGGTGACACAACTCAACCCGTAAGACAGGTGGAAAGAGAGATTAGTTGATAAATGACGTTGGGACAACTAGATAACCATTTAACCGCTGGAGGAGGGGGACAGATCCGTAATTCTTTACCCCGCTCCTTACACTGAAATGCCAAATGGATCCAAGTTTTAAATGTGAAAAATCATGAAAGTATTAGAATGAGAACAGCCAACTCATAAGACTGACGGGCTGCCATGGTGTGAAAGCGCTTTACACACGTCAAAACTGAACCCTCACAACAACCCTGCTGTTATCTCCGGCTGAGGAAATGGAGGCAGGGAGAATTTAATAATTTGCCTGAGATCACACAGCTGGGGAGTGCTACAGCTGAGTTCAAACAATGGCAGTCTGTGCTCTTAATCAATTCCATACGATGAGTACAATCTCGGAGGAAGGCAGCTCTCAAGTCTGGTGCTTACTTTATGCTCTTACAGAGTGCCTGGAAATCTTATAATGCGTAGAGGTTACTTGAAAATTTATAAGAAGATAATTTGCACCCTCTCTTTCCTCTTCCTCCTGCCCACCACGGCCTTCCTTCCCAGGCACCCTCTTGGCAGGGCCTAATTAGATGGTTGATCTGCCCCGGATCTGCAGCTGAAGGAGCCTGGTAGCTTCTATGGTGAAACTTGCATTGGAACTACACACCCTATTTCCATATGCTTCTGGAATTTTCCATTGATATGGTTTGGCTTTGTGTCCCCACCCTAATCTCATCTTGAATTGTACTGCCATAATTCCCACATGTTGTGTTGTGGGAGGGACCCGGTGGGAGATAATTTGAATCAGGGGGGTGGTTTCACCCATACTGTTCTTGTAGTAGCAAATAAGTCTCACGAGATCTGATGGGTTTATCAGGGGTTTCTGCTTCTGCATTTTCCTCATTTTCTCTTGCCGCCACCATGTGTGAAGTGCCTTTCGCCTCCCACCATGATTCTGAGTCCTCCCCAGTTATGTGGAACTGTAAGTCCAATGAAACCTCTTTTTCTTCCCAGTCTTGGGCATGTCTTTATGAGCAACGTGAAAACGGACTAATCTGTTTTCTGTGGTGCTGAGCCAAACGACGGCCTCTGATTGGGACACATGCACACCTCCTTTCCAGGCTCTGCAGACAGCTTCCTGGGCTTTTGTCTCCATCAGTCTTCTCAAAGGTGGAAGTGCTTGGGAGTCACCTGGAGTATGTGGTGCCATGTCAGTTCTGGTGTTTGGGGGTGGGGCGTGAATCTGAGATCCTCTCTTTTCAACACTGCCCCAAGGGAGGCCCACGCAGATGCCTGTGGACTGTGCTTGGAGTAGCACATGTCTAAATCTCTTTTCTCTATGAGCTGTAGCTGGTACATCTATGTCCTTCTGAAACTCAGGGCCGCGGACGTTTGTCTAAAAAGACCAAAGGACCAAGGCTGAAATGCTCTCCTAAAAATCTGCCTTTCCTAATGTGCTCATAGGAGCATGCCCCAGGGAAGAAGAAAAAGAAGCTTAGGGCCGCCAAGCTTTCTTATTCAACTTGTTGAGACTTGGCCCCAAGAAGCAAACCCTGCCAAAGCTTCCACGTAGAGACAGGGCTTGTAAAGTGGGGGGAGTCTTCACAGTTAGGCATTTGCCCAAAAAGACCAAGTGGCCAAAAAATGACGCACCACTACACTGATAGTTTGGGAGTTATCTGCTAAGTGTAAGTCCTTGTGCCAGACACACATTAATTTTGTTAATAACAGTAGAGAAATGGGGTCTTAGAGTACGCTTTTCTTCTGGGGTCGCAAAGTGCTTTAAAGACAGTATCTTATTCCTGTGCAAAAACAGCCATCTCTCCCTCTTGCCAGAGGAAAGAAACTACCAAATGATGTCTCAATGATCACCTAAGCGTGATGGCAGAGTCACAGCCAATAACCAAGGCTCCAGACTCTCCCTTCTGGGAGTGCTTATTGCTAGGTTCTCATTAGCAGGGAAAGAAAAGGTACTGGCACATACTGAACCCCATTCACCAGGCCCTTTGTATAGGGGATTGCATCAGAGTAAACAAGGGACCAGAATCAAACTACTAACTCAACCTACTGACATTCAAAGTAAATATTGATTACGGATGTAGAAAGTCATTATTCCGTATAGCATATGAGGAGAGTGGGGCATTACGGGGAAAACGCCATCTATGTGGTCGCCAAAAAGTTGCTGGAAGGTTAAGGAATTCTGAAGTGGCACCCTTGATACTTTATTGGTATATGTTCACTACTGCAAACACTGAGACATTTGTTTTATGCTATTTAAACAGGTACGTGCCACATACTTGTTAGGTAAGCACAAAGCCTGTTAGTTAGGGGACATGAACATAAGCAGGAATGATAATGATGTCTGTCCTCAAGGAACTTACTGTTTGGTAGAAAGATAAGAAAGGCAAGTACATAATAATTGCATCATTTACCAGCTAGGGAAGTTTGAAAAATATTTAGATATCCTCTCTGGCATAGGAAGTAGGACGGATCAAGGAGTCAGCAGGAGGAATGGGGGAGGGAAGTTGAGATGGGGTTGGTTTGGGGCCGAGGATGCTTCCTGCACTTGGAGGAGTAGCATGCCCACTCCAGCAGCCGGGCAAGCCCAGCAGCACTCGCTTGCTCTGACCCTGTCTCCCTGGAAGCCCCCTCTCTGCTACAGGTGGAGTTTGCAGCCAGCAGGAGGACTCCCATCAGCCCTGTCAAGGTTATTACCAGTTCAGAGTAAGGAGCAGTGGTGAGCTTTGTCCCCTGGGTCACTGGAACTCCAGTAGAATTGCTGACTAAAACGGGCTGTGAGGCCACCTGGGGATTCCAGGCCACACCTACCGCACTCTGCTCTTGTCAGAGGGGACTCTTTTTTCAATGACACACACAGGTCCCAGATGGTGGGTCACCTACCACTGCCAAGAAATCAAAGATTCCCAAAAACTCCACTTCAAATTAAGTTTCTACATTCCTTTGTGTTCTTTTGTAGACAAAGTAGAGACGAGACATTTGCAAATCTCTTCCTGAACCCTTGAACCGTAAGAGTTAGCCCATGCGGGTCCACTGGTCGTTACTCACCGCTCCTCCTACTCGCATGTCACCCCCTACAGCTCCTGGAATCTCCCGGACGCGAGAATCCCTGTGGCCCAAACACTCAGGACACCCCGCAAACTCTCAAAGCCCCGCCGAAAAGACAGGGGGAAGAGAGCGTTCAGGACTTTCCCTTTTCGATCTTGGGCCT
>NW_012101476.1:8140694-8142732 GCF_000951045.1 Mandrillus leucophaeus
ACAGTCCAGTTCTTTCCACCCCCAGAGGTATGAAGCCATGATTGCGTGGAGATCGGAGAAACAAGACCAAATCTGACATTTATTTTCCTGTCTTTGAAGGGCAACTGAGCCCTCCCGTGAGATGTCACAGTTTTCTAATAGGTCAGGGGGCTGCAGCTTTCTTCCATGTTGATATGTAGCCCAGGGAGACAAACTCTACAGTGAGGTCATGAATGTATAATCGAATCAAGAACCATTCACTGAATGCCCACTCTGTGTATGACATAGGGAGAGGTGCCAAGGGCCTCTTATCCGGTTTTGAGGCAAACAGGCACACAAGGAAATTAACTCATGAGAGGAGGAAGTATATCAAGGCTCTGTCAGTGCTATAGGAAGTAAAAGTTCAGAGAGGAGAAAGAATATTGTGAACTAGAGCAGCTAGAGGAGGCATAGGGTTGAGGGTGTGATTGGGCAGAAGCCAAAAGGGGAAGCAGAAATACCCAACACCCACTGTGGGAAGATAGCCCTTCCTGGGACAGATGGAAGGTCGGCATCGGAGAGGGGTGGGACATCATATCATGGTGACAAAGGCCATCTGCTCTTCAGAGGGTCCAACTTCCATAAAGAATAATTCATATGGCTTTCTGGGGCAATCCCACACAATGGATTCTGAGGCCAATTGTATTTTCCAAAAAGGGACTCTGCGCTATTTCTAGTCCCACATGTTCTTCCGTACCTTGCCACTATGACCAGCAAGAGGTACAGTCTATTTCCCCATTCCATTGAATTCAGGTGGGCCTTTGTGGTCATCTCAATGAATAGATGGCAATGGAAGTGAGGCTGTGTGGCTCTTGAGACAGGTCATGAGCAGTGATAATGGCTGCTGTCCTCTGTCTCAGGACACTCATCATTGAAATCCAGCCGCCATGTTGTGAGGAAGCACATGGCGCTTCCGTGTGGTGAGGCCACGTGGTGAGGCCACATGGTGAGGCCACGTGTAGCTATCCGGCAGACAAGCCTACCTCAGGCCTCGCCAAAAGTCAGTATGAATCACCGGGCATGTGAATGACTGAGATTCAGATGATTTTAGCCTCCAGCCTTTGAACTGTCCCGGCTGACAGTGTGCAGAGCAGAGACAAGCTTTCCCTGTGAAGCCCTGCCTGAATTGCAGATTCAAGAGCAAAATAAGTGTTTTTGTTGTTTCACCCCTCTACACTTGGGGATAGTTTGTTACACAGTACTTGATAAATGGAACAGATTCCATGTCAACCCCTTCCTTAGTTCTACTAAACTCCAGCAGGAAATCAGAATATCTGAAAATTCAACCACATTGAAGTGACACTGTGATTGAATCTATATTGCCTTTTTGTTTCAATGATGCTGATAAACTTGTTTTTTGGGTTCAATTTTCTACTTAGGCTGCATTAGGAGAATGCTTTACTTCTCTTTATCTAAACTTTTCTTTTTGTTCCTGTAGCTCAGTGATGAGTAGGGGCTTAGAGCTTTGTCTACGTTACTGTGGTGGCTTCTCCAGCAAGCCAGTCCCTAAGACTTTGGAGGCAGAGTCACCTAGCTTCATTTAAAAGCAAACAAACAAAAAATTCTTCCAGTTGCGAGTCTCTGTGATCTTCCACGTTCTGAGGTGCTGATGCCTCACCAGTTGCAAACATTCATTATCCCTTGTCATTTAAGTAAGGTGAGCATAAAACAGCAGCAAGGTCAAATGTCAGCATGGCGTTGGCAAGTGTCATGGAGCCATCTTGATTGATAAGGTCTGTGTGGGCAGCTGGAAATTGACTCATACTCAGTCCCCACCTAAAATAACAGGAGGTGCCAGAATCCCCTTCCATCCAAGGTTTCCCAGCTTGGAATTCACTGCTGGGCCTGTAAAGTTTCCCGTTATCCACTCCCTAGAGCTCTATAAATTTTCTTCTTGTTTGGCTATTTGACCCTCTTGATTTAACAACTACCAAAAAAGGCAACAAACTCCAAAGGAAAGTTCAAGAAAGCTTGAATTAATATTTTTCAAATGGAGCTACAAATAGGAAATAGGATGGCA
>NW_012101476.1:8145419-8146439 GCF_000951045.1 Mandrillus leucophaeus
CCCGGATGACTGCATACAGGACCAGCTGCCTGCACAGGCAACCTTATTCTAACAAGGAATGGGCCTCCGTGGCCTTTGGACAGTGAGTGACTCTGCAGGTCCCAAGAGCCGTACCTATGGTTACAGTCGTGGGATACAAAGAAGGAAAGATACACACTTGTTTCAGCTCCACCTTCCTCTGCATAGGATAGTTTCGCTTTTTGGATAAGGAAGAGAATTTATGTTAGGCTTTCACTCCTTTCTTTGTATGTGACACTACTGAGGCCTCCCCACCCACGTACCTACTGTTTGCACGCTGTTTGGTGACAAGCCATGGGGTTTCTCCCAGGAAACCAACTGCCTGTGTCCTCAGGCAGTTTACCATCAGACGTGAAAAACGCCAAATGAGACTTCCTTTTGAACTTCCATCTTCGCTTTAAAAATACAAAGGGAGTGAAATGGTGCAACTAACACGCTACAGTAGATTTATTCTTCACCCAATCAATCACATAGCTGTCATTTGTCAGCTGATGATGGAAACAAAAATCTGTCATCTGTGAATGGAGACCTGGTGACCAGTGGCCGGTGGTATCAACTTGCATCTGTCCCAAACCTAACATCCTTCCAGGGTGCATTTTACTGTCGCAAATTGGGGAGGGCTTTAGACAATCAATACAAAGTAATCATACGATTAAATTAATAGAACACGATTTGGGAACGACAGCTTGGCATGAAGACATGTCATGTTCTAAACCAAAAAGTGGATTGTCCCCTTTTTGGATGTGTAAAATAATGGTTCCATTCCTCTACATTCTCTCTCTCTCTTTTTTTTTTTTTGGTTTGAGACAGAGTCTTGCTCTGTTGCTCAGGCTGGAGAGCAGTAGCACGATCTCAGCTCACTGCAACCTCTGCCTCCTGGGTTCAAGCGATTCTCCTGCCTCAGCCTCCCAAGTAGCTGGGACTATAGGTGCCACCACCACGCCTGGCTAATTTTTTGTATTTTTAGTAGAGATGGGGTTTCGCCATGTTGGCCAGGCTGGT
>NW_012101476.1:8149454-8166912 GCF_000951045.1 Mandrillus leucophaeus
TATGTAGCCTGGGAGAGCCTGGCTTCCTTCATCTTTAAGATGGGGATAAGACAACCTCACTCCATTGGATTGCTGTGAGGCTTGAATGAGAACATACCACGTGAAAACACCAGGCCTGGCTTCCATGACGAGCTCAGCGGATGTGAGTGACTGTTGCGTTGAATCAAAGAGGAATCACTAGGATTCTTCAGGTCTTTTGTAACTTTCTAGAAGTCCACTTTAATATCCAGTAAAACCAGGGTGATGCAGGGTAAGTAGGCATCAGTGTATTTCAGGGACGCCATCACGATTTAGCCGAGCCCCAACTAGATGATAGAGTTGGGAAAACTCTCTGAAAGATCTCCTCAGGGTAGTTATGGTGGAGGTGCTCCCTTCGTAGGGATGATATTAAACACAGACTCATTTTTCTGTCTTAGCGCAAAGTTTCTCACGAAGAGAAACGAAAGTAAAACGACTTTCAAACCCTCGAAAATTGCAACAGAGTGAACTCTTTGGTCCTCTACCTTGGACCGTGGCTCTCATGGGCATCAGGTTCATCCTGGAACCCACAGACCCACTGCCCTGCTCCAGACCCGCCGAATCAGATTCTCCAGGCGTCAACAGTTTCTGAAGTTCCCGAGGCGATTCACACCGCAGGCTCCTAACTATCCGCTGTGCCGGGATCTCCAAGGAATTTGAGTGAGGTATTGAGAAAGGAACAAGATGTGTGATCATTCTCAAAGGGAAAGGCGGGATGGGCATTGCTTTCAGGGATGAGAAATCCTTTGGCAGAAATGGGCCTAGGCTCAAGAGCCCATGATCTTTCTGTTCCATCTCACTGTTAGAGCATCATTGGCTCACTTATTGATTCACTTTCATTCTTGTGCACATTCAACAAGGGCTCGAGTGACTTCTTCATTTCAAGGACAGCTGCTCTATCACGCAGGCACTAGGATGGTCCCATTTGACAGCCCTTGTGTAAAATGCAAAGAAATGCATGGCGTGGTCCCTTCCTCTGAGGAGCTGACAACATTAAATCAACAGCATTATGATCTTAGGGTCGTTCTACCTGGGAAACCACGAGGCCTATGTGTGAGGCATGTTAGGAGGCTGGGAGAAGCTGATAGACATTTAAAGGACTGAATTATTTTAAAATAGCAGAAAATACCAGCACAAACTCAAACAGGACAGAGACAAGAAAAAGAGGATGAGAGAATAAAGCTTCCATTTAGCATAGACATCTAATAAGGAAACTGTTCAAACTAGTAAGTTGACACAGTTTTGTGTTTTTTTTTTTTTGACAGAGTTTCTCTCTGTCGCCCAGGCTGGAGTGCAGTGGTGTAATCTCGGCTCACTGCAACCTCCACCTCGTAGGTTCAAGTGATTCTTCTGCCTCAGAATCCCATATAGCTGGGATGACAGGCACCTGCCACCACACCCGGCTAATTTTTGTATTTTTAGTAGAGATGGGGTTTCACCATGTTGCCCAGGCTGGTCTCGAACTCCTGACCTCAGGTGATCTGCACACCTTGGCCTCCCAAAGTGCTGGGATTACAGGCATTAGCCACAGTGCCCGGCCAGTTAACACAGAATTTTTACAAAGTGAGCTACAGCAAATTTTCTTGAACTTATGCTAAGTTTTGTGGTCTGGTTATAAATAAAGAATGTCTAACAAACAATCCAGGAACGGCTGTTCCTAGAGTTTTTGGCCACTCTAAGAACTCTTGTTGCCCCCTTGTGGAACGGTGAGAAAAATATTAAAACAGATGCACTAATAGACCCCAAATATATTTTCAATGACAGCAAGTTAAAATGAACTTTTGACAAACTGCACAACCCATCTGAGCTACCTCAAAGGGGGTGCCGTGAACCGAGGCTGAGAATCACCTACGGGCTGGTGTCTTATTGATAATCTCACAGCCCAGAGTTAAGCAACCGATGCTAGGACAAAACTTTGGGCATGGGAGCTGCAGGACAAGGAAATCAGACTGGAGTTGAGTGAGGGAAGTAGGCTTCTGACTCTGGTACTAACCACCGGGCTACATAGAGAAAGTCACTTAATGTACCTAGGTCCAGGCACAGTGGTGCACACCTATAATCCCAGCACTTTGGGAGGCAGAGGCAGGTAAGTAGCTTGAGCCCAGGAGTTCTAGATCAGCCTGGGCAACATAGTGAGACTCCGTCTCTACAAAAAAATTTAAAAATTAGCTGGGTGTGGTGTTTTGCGTCTATAGTCCCAGCTACTCGGGAGGCTGAGGCAGGAGGATCAATTGAGCCTGGGAGGTTGAGGCTACAGTGAGCTGTTATCAGGCCACTGCACTCCAGCCTGGGTCATAGAGTCAGGAGTTCGAGACCAGCCTGAGCAACATGGCAAACCCCATCTCTACTAAAAATACAAACATAAGCTGGATGTGGTGGTGTGCTCCTGTAGTCCCAGATACTCAGGAAGCTGAGATGGGAGGATCTCTTGAGCCTGGGAGGTTGAGGCTGCAGTGAGCTGTGATCATACCACTGTACTCCAGCCAGGGTGACACAGTGAGATGCTATCTCTAATACAAAAAAGTACTTGAGCTTCTGTTTTCTCTGTCTGGGGAAAAACATAACTTCAAGATATTTTGTGAAGACCAAAGAACACAACAGATATGAAAATATTTCCAAATATAGAGCACCCTACAAATGTTAAAATGATTATTATGTATTTTAATTACCACCTAAGGAGCCTGAAACTATTCAATGGTCAAGATAGCAGCTTCCAGAGTTGATCTGCTAAATTCTAGTGGGAGGACTTCAGGCCCTTCCTCTGAGGCATTTGGCTGAAATTTTGAGAGAAACTGAAAACCTTGGAAGTTGGTCACTTTATATTAATTCAGGGAAATGGACATACATCAGGAGCCTTAGGAGGAAAGGTAGGAACGTAAAATTACCAGTTTCAGGAAGCTTCTGGGAATAGCTGTGGGCATGGCCAGGAGAATCTTTTCTCTAGTTTTCCTTTGGTGGCTTGCGACCCTACTTTTGTTTTTGTAACCCTCAATGGTCATGCTTAGCATAGAGATTTTTTTCCCCCACATCTAGGCTAGAACCTAAATAGAATTGTTCACCCTTCATTCAGACTCTGTCGTAATAGGGGAAACCAAAACCAACAGCGATGCTTTATCTTTGATCTTCCAAAAGATTCCGTAAATAAACTGAGAAGAGCTATTCTGATTTCACAAGGATGTCTCCGTAGGCATCTGGCAGAGTCTGCAGACTGGCTCACATGGTGTCTGGTCCAGCCTCTCTCTGAGGTGCCTTCCTGTGCTGTAGAGGATGGGGAGGGGAGGCATTTGTTAGAGTCCCGTGCAACAGGGCACACACGTGATGGTGAACTTTATGTATCAACTTGGCTGGGCCACGGTGCACACGTTTAGTCAAACACTATTCTGGATTTTTCCATGAGGGTGTTTTGGGATGAGATGAACATTTCAACCAGTGGGCTTTGAGTAAAGCAGACTGTCCTCCGTGAAGTGGGAGGGCCTCATCTTACCAGTTGCAGGCCTGAATACAACAAAAGACTGACATCTTCCAAGCAAGAAAGAATTCTGTCAGCAGACAGCATTTGAACTGGAGCTCCACCATTAGCTCTCCTGGGTCTCCAACCTGCAGACCCACCCCTGTGGATTTTAGACTTGTCAAGCCTCCATCACTGTGTGAGCAGCTTCTTTGTAATAAATCTCTCTCTCCACACACACACGCGCACACGCGCGCACACACACACACGTGCACATGTTGTTTCTCTGGATAACTGGAATACAAGGCACCTAATACCTAATTCAGGCCACTTAAAATGGAATTGCCATTCCACCATCAGGAGCGATTGCCTGGGACTCGAGTTCTGAACTGACCTGGGGAGGGGAGGTGGGATGAAGGGCAGCACTGAGCGGGTGTGCACGCGGCAGCAAGTCACTTGCAGGGCTGGCCTGCAGGCAGGCGGCTCTCTGGTGACAACAGAATCTCAGCTTCTTGGTGGCTCCTTTCTGCTGTGTGGCTTTGGGAGGCAGCCTAGAGTGTCTTCAGTTTCTTCAGTGCCCCCCGTGATGCTCGGACTCATTGAACAGCCGGTAATCAATCCTCCTCTGTGTAACTAGCCAGGGCAGACTCTGCTCTCTGCAAGTGAACCCTGACCAGCACAGCACATTGGTCATTTTAGCTCCTGAAGCTCCCATTGTTATCTGAGCACAGGAGCTGCAGTGATCCAACAAAGAACCTTCTATGAAGGCCCACACTGTGAGAAATTAAGTGGAAGCTCTGAGCTCACAGAAATTGCACACCAGCGTCTCCTTCTATGACATGGAGGCTGAATTCCCCAGGCTGGATTTCCTCGGTCACTTTCCATACTCTGCACACTCCTCAGTAAGGAATCATCCCACACGCCACCATCCAGGAGGCTAATTTCACTCCCGACAGTACAGTGGCATCCCACCGTGGCATCCAAGACAAACGTCACCAGGGGACCCGGGCAAAGGGCAAGGGGACGAGCAGCTGCTACTCAAACACGGGCTTTGCCCATCGCGAAGGACTCACAAGCGTGTTTCCATGGGGGAAAACGTGGCATCTCTTTCTCTGGCTTCATCTCCTCCAAAGCCTGAAAAACTCAAGGCTTCAGAGTGGCTAGCGTTAATAATGACTTAATTTTACATTTTAAAATAATTAAAAAGATATAACTGGATTGTTTGTAACGAAATGGATAAATGCTTGAGGAGATGGGGACCCCATTCTCCACGATGTGATTATTACACGTTGCATGCCTGGATCGAAACATCTCCATAAATATATACACCTAGTATGTCCCCACAAAATTAAAATAAAAAATTACAAAAATAAAACAAATGTAAGAAATACTAACATGAAATTTTTTTCAGTAGTGAAAAAATGTTACAGATGGTATATTTTAGATAACCTTTAAAGATGTGTAAATATGAACAGAAAAACTTGTTGGAAGAACGTATACCAAGATATTACTAGTAACTATCTCTGGATGAAAGATTAAATTACTCATTTCATTCTTCTTTTCAGTGTGTTCTTCAGTTAACAATTTGACTCTGAAGATAGAAGATGTTTATTTTAAAATGAATATGTATAATAATTCTACCACTGATTCTACTTGAAAGAAAAGGGCTTTATAAATTTATTATTATCATTTGTGAAAACTATTAAAAGCGTCCGTGAACCATTCTAAAACAAAGTGGGCATTTAAAAAAAAATTCAAAGGTTTATATTGGTGGCCAGTCTGTAATGGGGACCCCATGTTATTAAATGAACGACTCTTTCCCCGTCAGTCTTTGGATAAAGAACAAGGGCGCCATCATTTCCAGGCAATGAAGACGTCGTTTCAACCCTTGAGGAGAGAGCACTCGATAAAGTGATAAGAATTTTAGGAACCTGCAATACTGTCATCTTCTACCATTTCACTCACTCTGCTGTTTTCATAGCTTCTTACCATAGAAAGATAAGGAACAAAACCCATGTTATTTACTTGTGTGCCATTGGAATAACTTCCAGTGGGCTTCCTGGGGCTCTTGGTCTATTCTGTAAACCGTGTTCCAGAGACCAGCCTGGCAATTCTAGACGGCTGGGATTGGTGCTGTCCCCTCAGAAAGGATGGGAGATTCCACAACACGGGGCACTTTGCTCAGGGGTCGAGGCAGGCACGTGCTTCCACTCTTACTCAGATACCAAAAATCCCTGGGTGCCATGACCTCCAGCAAGACGTCCTGCCACGCGTTCCTGCACTGCAGCTGGGGGGATCTCTTCTAAACCCAAGTCTCAGCACGTCACTGCACCTTCCAGAATCATTCCTACCAGGCCTGCCATCGTTTGATTTCTGCCCCCTTTCTTTTCTAGGCTTGCCCCAAACCATGCCTCTCCTCTTCCTTCTCATCCTCTTTGCTCCCATCCACCGTCTGGTTCTCAGTGGGGGTGGGGAAGGCTTCTGTCCCCTCTGTGTAGACTCAGCCCCTCCTTCACCCTCAGATCCCAGGCTCGTCATCATCTCTGCCCTCCCCACTCTCCCAGAACTCACGGCGCTCGCCTGTGCCTCTCCTTCACAGCGCATGTCACGGGTGTCAGCTCTGCATTTGGGCTCCTTTGGTTAATGCCTTCCCCCACTGAAGTACAAACTCCAGGAGCAGGAACCAGATCTGGTTCTGATCCTTGTTTTGACCCTAGAACGCAGCACGGCGCTTGGCACAGAGTAGATACTAAGAGAGACTTGTTGAATGAATGAATGAGTGAATGAATGAATGAATGAATGAGTGAATGAATGAATGAGTGAATGAATGAATGAGTGAATGAATGAATTTAAAAGGGAAGAATGCTGAGAAATCCAGTAAGCTTAGAAATAAACAGAAAAGGACAGAGCCTAGCCTACGGCAGAGGAGGAGAATCAGGGGTCTATATTTTTCACAAAACCTAAAGCAGACAGCAGAGACTAATCAATTTTTATGTGTCCCATGCCCAGGATGGTATCTGGTATGTAGTGGTAGGTACCCATCAATATTTGTCAAATCAAACACAATTGTACCAGCTGGTCTCATTTCTGATAACCACCCTCTCTCCAGTAGCTTTAAAGGAAACTGACCAATGCGTTTTTACAGATCAAAGGCAAAATGCAATGCAGCGTGTCCAGTGAAAATGAATGGAGCTCTTTTCCCAAATACATCTTTATTTAATATTAAAGACTGTTAGTCAAATAAAGATTGAAGAAAAAACATCTTATCACCATGACATCAGGTTGTCCTGCTTAAAAATTTCCACGGTGGCAAAGGCTGGAATATCAGTTACGGATTCATTCAGCACTGCTAATTGCTACCTAGCTCCAGTTTTCAGCTGTCTAGCAATAAATGAAAGCTAAATATATTATACATATTTACTTATATGGAAAATTCAATGAATTTTGTTCACAAGGACAATGGCATATTTCAGAGATGGAGTCTGTGTGCTGGACTGAAAGATCCGACAGCAAGATGTCGGAGAAATCTATGGAAAGACCTCGTATTGCTTGCTTTGGGGTTTCATAGGGCCTTAGAAATAGGTTGCTTTCAATGCCATAATTTTAGGTCTCTAGTCTACACTTACTATTTTGTATTAGACAACTGCAAATGCATTTGATTCTAGATCATCCACATGGGCAGACATTGAGAAATAAGAAAGATAAGCCTGGCACAGTGGCTCACGTTCGTCATCCCAACACTTTGAGAGGCTGAAGCAGAGGACTGCTTGAGGTCAGGAGTTCGAGACCAGCCTGGGAACACAGTGAGACCCCCCCCACCTCTATAAAAATATTAAGAAGTATTAGCCAGCCATGGCGGCATGTTTCTGTGGTCTTAGCTACTCAGGAGGCTGAGGCAGGAGGATTGCTTGAGTCCAGGAGGTCAGGGCTGCAGTGAGCCGTGATGGCACCACTGCAGTCCAGCCTGGGTGATAGAGTGAGACCCTCCCTATCTCCAAAAAAAAAAAAAAAAAAAGAAAAATGTAAAATATTTATTATGGTTACCTATGTCACGGTCCCCAATTTCCAGGGCCTGTTAGGAACTGGGCTGCCTAGCGAGGGTGAGCAGCTGGCAAGTCAGCAATTAATTACACCTGAGCTCCCTCCCCCTCCTGTCAGATTGGCATTGGCACCGCATTCTCATAGCAGCACCGACCCTATTGTAAAGGATCTAAGTTGCGTGCTCCTTATGAGAGGCGGAACAGCTTCGTCACAAAGCCACCCCCCCACTACTTCCTACCACCCTCCCCTTTCCTCTCCTCCACCTCCCCCGCACCCCCAGGTCCATGGAAAAATTGTCTCCATGAAACTGGTCCCTGGTGCCAAAAAAGTTAGGGACCGCTGACCTACATGTTACGATTTTTGCCTGCCCCAGTGACTTCAACAGATATTAAATTGCAAAATTGTATTTTAATTATTTTCATGGTAACTTTGATCATAAGTAATACCATTTTATATCCACAAAATGAGGAAATTAAGATAGAGGGAATTTTAGAAACATCTTCAGACTAAGCAGAACAGTGGATAAACCAGAAATCTGGACAAAATTTATGTACCTAAACCAATGGTGTTTTAAAAATAAGCCAAAGTTAAAGAAAACTAAGTGTTTCTGAAACAGTTTTATGCTTTTTGTACATATTAGGTTTATCTCATTTGACTTTCACGTGTGGTGTGTAACAGGAATAAGAACAATTTATTTTGCGTTAAGGGCTATTTCATAAACTAAGAAGAATCATACTCCACCGTGTGTCGTATTTGGAATACTCAGGAGTAAAAAGTCAGTATAAGCACAAGTCATGATTGGACAAAAAATCTAGAAACTAGTACAATCTTTTTATCTTCTTCCATTCCACATATTGAATGGAAGTGGTAAAAATCTAACCAGATTCTCCAAGGACACTGTCTTTCTTCCTTTGGTTCCTTAAGATGTTTTGCTAGAGGAGAAGGAAAAAAAAAATCAGAATCCCACAGCAGGGTTTTCAGATTTATTGAGGAGGGAAAAGTCATGGACAGGGATGCAAAAAAGAAAGCTCAGAACCTGGAGTCTGTGCCATTGTAGAGTCTTTTTCTTCCTGTTATTAATCCCAAGACCAAAACCTTTGAAGCGAGCTCCGTTTTCCCCCACCCCGGGAGCACTTCCAGAGCCTCCCTTGTTACTGACACTCTCCCGGAGGCCTGATCGGTTTCAGTAAAAATATCTGAAGCGTGTGGCATTGTAATCAAGTGAGCCCGTTGTCTCTAAACCAATCCGTAACACAACAAATCTGTTGTTCGGAGGATCCCTCTCAAAAAGCAGCAGGGCTAAGTGAAGCTGGTCTTAATTAATCGGTGTTATTTTTAAAGTGGCGTATTCAGGACAAGTCTGCAGACCTTAGGGATGCATTCATCACTGGATGGGTCTAAGATTGCTAGAGAAATTTACCGAGCCCATTTTCTAACGTGACCGCACGTTGAGTATTTTAATTTCCAAACAAATGAGCCCACGCATCAAAGTAGCCTGCGTTCCTCCACAGCCCATTGCTAGCGAGAGGGCTCTTGGGGATACTCAACTTGCTCCTCAAGGGGTCCCTGGAAATGGGGATACGCACAGCATCTCCGGGAGGTGTGTGAAGACAGATTCTGCCACTTACAGGCAGAATAAATACTGTCTTCATTGTTCTGTCTCTAAATCCCTTGTTCCCTGCCTTGTTGCCACAGTTTAGGGAGAAAGACCACTGTTCCCACAGTGGCCACTGTCTCCCCGGGTCCCGGCGTTTCCACATTCCCGCAGCACCAGGGTAAGCTATCTCCGACTAGAGGAGGAAGCAATAAGCTCATTTTACCGAAAACAGGCAAACAGCTCACCTGGGATTTCTCTACAAGGTAAACTAACAGATCATGCTTGTCTTTCTTTGGATTACCTTTATGAACAATAAACTGGAATATAAAGTCTAGCTATTCATCTATCCATCTCTATCTATCTATCTCTATCTATCTATATCTATCATCTTCTATAGATATACACATGGGATGCTGTGTGCGTCCCCATTTCCAGGGACCCCTTGAGGGGCAAGTTGAGTATCCCCAAGAATGCTCTGCCCAGCAATGGGTTGTCAAGGAACATAGGCTACTTTGATGGGAGGACTCATTTGTTCAGAAATTTAAAAATTCAACAGGAGGTCACATTAGAAAATGCTCTCAGTTAATTTTTCTACCTATCATCTACCTATCAATCATCTATTTATGTATCTCTCTTCTATCATCTATCAGTCATCTATCTTTTATTATCTGTCAGTTACCTATCAATCATCTATCATCTATCAATCATCTATCTTCTATTTTCATCTATCTTCTATTTTCATCTATCTATCTATTTATCTATCTATCTATCTATCTATCTATCTATCTATCTATCTATCTATCTATCTTAGTCTATCTATCTCGTCTTATCTGTCTTGCTATCATCTGTTTTGTCAAATAAAACTCCAGCCCATATCTCAGATGCCACACACACTCCTCCCTACCTCCCCACACCCTTCCCTCCTCTTCAACTTAAAAAAACAAAGCCAGTTCTGGAAGCAACCTGAATGAACATTCTTAGAAAATGCGGGCCATGTCTGCCCAATGAATGTAACAAGTATCGTAAAGTGCCCTAAATAGCAGAAAGTGGGGAGCGCTGGGGAGATGGTTTCTGGAGGCCACCCAGGAAGGGGTGGGGTGTGCTCGCCTGACTTTCCATCTTCGGGGTCCCCTTTCCGGGAGCCAAGTGCCAATGCCATCATAACACTGATTTTAATGGAAGTGGACATGCATCAGGGTGGTCTGGGGAAAGTTGTCACCTGCATCTCATCAGCCTGGTGACAGCATGAGGGAGCACCCTTCCTTGGCCTCTGTGACCTCCACTGACCCTCACTTCCAGGGTCAGAGGAGGTCACAGGCACTGGGGTCTCTGGCCAGTCATAGCACACGGGGAACAGGTTCCATTCTCTGTGAATCTGAGGTAACTGTTCCCTCTACACCCCCCACAATATAAACAAACCACACAATATATACATCCCCTTCCATACCATATATACATCCTTCCACAATACATACACTCCCCCACACAATATATACACTCCTCCACAACATATATACTCCCCACAATATATACACCCTCCACAATATATATACCCCCTTCCACACAATATATACACCCCCACAATATATACAACTCACACAATATATACATCCCCCACACCCAATATATGCACCCCCCACAATATATACAATTCACACAATATATACAACTCCCTCCACACAATATATACATCCCCCACAATATATACACCCTCCACAATATATACAACCCCCACAATATATACATTCTCCACAATATGTACACACCCCACAATATGTACACTCTCCACAACATATACATCCCCCTCCACACAATATATACACCCCCCACAATATATACAACTCACACAATATATACGCCCTCCACAATATATACATCCCACACAATATATAATTTACCTCCACACAATATATACACTCCCCTACACAATATATACAGCCTCCACAATATATACACCCTTCACAGTATATACATCTCATACAATATATACATCCCCTCCACACAATATATACATCCTCCCACAATATACACACTCCTCCAAACAATATATACACTCCTCACAATATATACACCCTCCACAATATATACAACCCACACAATATATACACCCCCTCCACACAATATATACATCCTCCCACAATATATACACCCTCCACAATATATACATCCCACACAATATATACAACCCCCACAATGTATACAACTCACACAATATATACATCTCCCTCCACACAATATATACACCCTCCACAATATATACATCCCACACAATATACACATCTCCCTCCACACAATATACACATCCTCCCCCAAAATATATACACTCCTCCACAATATACACACTCCCCCACACAATATATACATCCCACACACAATATATACACCATTCACAATATATACATCCTCCACAGTATATGCATCCCCCTCCACACAATATATACATCCACACTCCCCACAATATATACACCCCCCACTATATATACACCCCACACAATATATACATCCACACTCCCCACAATATATACACCCCCCACTATATATACACCCCACACAATATATACTCCCTCACATAATATATAACCCCACACACAATGTATACACACCACATACAAATCATTAGTTTAAATTTTAGAGGAAAATGTGAAAGGCACAAAAGGAAGACTCTTAAGAAATGAAGTGACGGGCTGTTCTGGTTGGAGTCACAAAGCGGGTAAAAGCAGGAGGTTGAGGGGACGCAGGGAGCTGGGAGAAAGGCCTGGAAGGGCCCAGCAGCAGGGCTGAGGGTGGCGGGGACAGGAGGGCCGACCGCCCCTTGGTGGCCACGGCTGCCAGGACACCTCCATGTGCCAATCACCATTCCCTAGGCTGACTCTGGCCCTCCGAGTTCAAACCCAAGGAAGAGCCTTGGATCATGATGACTGTTCCCCAAAAGTGACATCAGTGTTTCCGAAAGTGGCTTTTATGACTTCCAGATGACAGACAGGATCTTCCCAGACTCACAGGAGCGGCGTCTCTTCTGTGCTTCCACCTGAAATGCCCAAGAACCGGAATCCTCATTTCATGGAGAATGATCGACCACAGAATGATCGCCCACAGATCTGAGACGTTTTTTCCAGGCAACAGCAGAGCTGGATGAGAACTGTGGAGGGTTGTCCACGAGTCACTCTCCCCGTGGTTCCTAGTGCTCACCCTCAGAAAGTCACGGCCACGTTTGGTGGCAAAGCTCCCTTACATCTCTGATTTCCTTGCTACAAGCTGAGACTTGCAACTTGAAGTTTGGGACCTTCATAGACATAGTCTCCTCAAAGAGATTTTTAAAAGAGCTTTTAAAAAAATTATTTTTTCCTTTAAATCGGTGTCATTTCTAAGGAAATCTTGCCCTCTAGCTCTCAAATCTTAAAATTGAGCTCAACCTAGTGACAGAGGCACACAGTGGCAGATAAACGGACAATGAGCGCCATCTACTGGGTTATTGTCCTAGTCCCCCTCAATACAAGGAAAAAGAAAAAGTCAACAGAAAGGGCTGATGGATTATCTCATGCTGTGAGATGACACTGAAGAGTGTATATTTTCACCGTCAGTAGATTCCTCATTTCGCTTATTTGTAGTAGAGCTACTTTCTATTGCGTCATCTATATTTCCCTCCCCTCTCTATAAAAGACAGCTGTCACTCATGAAGATCACGTGATACCTCTCCAGCAGATGTTTCAACTTCATTCATTTGTCAGAAAATTACAAAGCAGCCACTCCTCATTTTCTCAGCAATTCCCACTGGGAATAAGGGAGCCCGGAGATCGCAGAAAGTGCGTGTACTTCAGACTTAAGCCCAAATAAGTGAATCCACCTGATCAGCTCCGGGACCAGCAGGAGCGCAGGTGGACTCGGGATCAGCAACTGTAGGGTTGCACTGAAGGCGCCGTGAAAGCAAGCAGGTCAGCGTCGGACAGACACCCACCGGCCCACTGCAAATTCACTTGACTTGACTCCACCATTCGGTAAATGGCATGAATTATTACATATGAGTAAAGGAAGAGACTGCATTCCCAATCATGAAAATGCACTGTAGGAGTTGGGAAAAATGGGACAATTTTGTAACCTGGATGGGGATGGACAGGGTGAGTTGAGCCTGCTGTTTTTTTTCAAAATCTAATAACAATGGCTACCAGTGGGGAAGACATTTCATTTCTTACCTTCTTATCTAATTTTGAAAGTTGGGTCATGTTAATGTACTATTATTATTATTATTTTGAGACAGAGTCTCACTCTGTCACCCAGGCTGGAGTGCAGTAGCACAATCTTTGCTCACTGCAACCTCCACCTCCTGGGTTCAAGAGATTCTCATGCTTCCGAGTAGCTGGGACTACAGGTGTGCACCACCGCACCTGGCTAAT
Organism: Mandrillus leucophaeus; assembly: GCF_000951045.1. Classification (NCBI taxonomy): domain Eukaryota; kingdom Metazoa; phylum Chordata; class Mammalia; order Primates; family Cercopithecidae; genus Mandrillus; species Mandrillus leucophaeus. The sequence goes on from NW_012101476.1 coordinate 8,162,950, forward strand.
TTTTATATTTTTAATAGAAACAGGGTTTTGCTGTGTTGGTCAGGCTGGTCTTGAACTCCTGGCCTCAAGTGATCCACCTGCCTCAGCCTCCCAAACTGCTGGGATTACAGGTGTGAGCCACCACTCCCAAGTGTGTTATGTATTTTTTAAAAGAAGGATACTGTTGGCACATGGCACATGTTCAGTTAATTTTGTTGAAAGAATGGATTTGTGAATGCACATAAGAATTTTTGTTGTTGTTTGTTGTTTTGAGACAGAGTCTCTGTTGCTCAGGCTGGAGTGCAGTGGCATGATCTCAGCTCACTGTAACCTCCGCCTCCTGGGTTCAAGTGATTCTCTTGCCTCAGCCTCCCAAGTAGCTGGGATTACAGGCGTGCACCACGATGCCTGGCTAACTTTTGTATTTTTTTGTAGAGATGGGGTTTTGCCCTTGAACATAATAATTTGATAGTGACATATGATGGACATGTTGAGACTGCTGAGGTGGCCCTGCAGGAAGAACAGATGTCTCATTCAGCGTAAGCGGGGAGGGTCCCTCATGAGTCAGCCTTCTAAAGAGCGTTCTGACTGGAGTTTCCCCGGCTCTGGATGGGAGGGTACTCAGGTGAGGGGCCGCTAGGCGTTCATTCAATCACCCCATAAATACTTGCTAGGTGTTGCTTTGTGCAGAGTGCTGCCCTCAGTACCTTGGTTAGAAAAGAGAACAAGGCAGATGTGGTTTCTGCCCTCAGGGAGCTTACTGTCTTAGGCAGACTGAATTTTAGGGTGTCTCATGGGGCAGCTCCCCTCAGTTTGGCTTCTAGCCCAGCTGTCTTGTGGGACTGTCCTGGGGACCAGGGCATGATCAGGAAATCACACACAAGTCATCGCTCTACAGTTTCCAACGTAAAGTTGTGAACGTGGAGTCCAGCAGGACCCACAGCTCACGGGGCTGGATTCTCTCAGCTCTCACTTTTTTCACTTATGGGAGAAAGAAACTTCCAGGTCATAGAGAACAGACAAGAAGCACTCCGGTGACAGCGTTCGGGTGCTCTAAGCAGCAGTGAGGTAAACAGACGTGGCTTTTCTGGGGGTAACGGGGTAGCAATGTGGAGATCGCCTATCATTTTTGACATTTTACAAAGCACCCCGTCCCATCCATATCCCTCTCCCCGTGGCCGTCTGCTTTGGGCTCCGGAAGGGAGTTTGACAGTAATAGTCCGGTGGTCTTCCGGGCTTGTAAGGCACAGAAATATAGTTTGTTATTGTCTATTGTAAACTAATTGAGCTCATGATATGATAACCTGGAAAACATGTGGCAACTCACTCAACCTGTATCTTCCAAAAATAAAAGAGATTTATGTGCTCAGATTAAAACTGGCCTTCTATTAAAGATACGCGTTTGAGATTAATTCCAAAACTGTAGCAGTAGTCCTGATAAAATGGAAAGCTTCCAGGAGCCTCTGAAGCTCATTTACAGAAACAGACTTAGCTACCAGCTCAGCCGCAAAGCAAGAATGTGGGTGGGAAAAGATGGTAGAGAGATGCTTTCACATGTGAAACTGCAGCAATCTTAATCCTCCTAACAGAGCAAATCTAATTTTAAAACACCCCTTTCTATCCTAAGACATTCCCTCGGTGACCCACAGCCCAAGAAGTGACCAAAATCAGTAATACTATTTTGAACAATAATTAGTAACGTACAGTTTACAGGGCTCAGATATTCCATGTATGTTTGCATGAGTCCTGTGAGGAGGCATCCCCGCCCCGTGTTAATGATAAGTCACAGCTCTGTGCCTTGGCTTATGTGGCAGCGCTCACAGGTGAGGGAGTTAGAGCTCCCACTAAATCTTTTGGCACCAAATTTTCTGCATGTTCCACCATGCATGGTGACCTCAGAATGGCAGCCCGTTTGAGAACTCTCCTCCTCTCATCACACTCACTGATAATGAAGCCCACCATGTGTATGTACTTAGCACTTTGAACTTGACCTGATGTAGATGTGCCAGGCGGTGCCCTGGGCAGCGGGAATACAGACGTGAAAAGCAATCCAACACAAATTGTTCTGGATAAAGAAATAGGTTCAGAGGGGTGAAGTGGTTTTCCTAAAGCCACACAGGTGGTGAACAGCTTTGCATAAAGTCGTGGTATTGTCAGCCTTCTGTGAGTACTCCATTGTGGCTCTCTCCCGCATCAGTGTATAAGCTCCCAAATGACAGAGATCATCCCCAACTCACAGGCCGTTAAGCAACCTGTCTAGAACATGGGTAGATGCTGAAAAATAAACCCCGAGACTCACGAAATGACTTGGGAGTGACAGTGTAAGCGGTTACAGGGTTATAGGGGGTTAAATAAAATATGAGGGAGAGAGGGGACCTAAAGAAACAGATTCTCCATAGCGCCTTCACTCTATGCGTATTCATACCTTTCCTCATCCCCAGAGTGGACTAAAATAAATTATTCTGTTTTCTTCCAGAGTAACGTGGCTTGGTATCATAGATAGCACCTATCTCCTTTAACCTTCAGGGCATGTGACTGTACGGAATCCTGCAGGCAATTGCAGCACAATGGTGAGTGTTTACATATCTAAACTTATCTAAGCATAGAAAAAGGAGAGTAAAAACCCCATATGATAATATTATGTGACCACCATCCTACGTGCGGTGCATCACTGAGGTGTTGTTATGTGTGTGTGACTGTACCACTCCAGAGAGGTGTTATGATTCTCTGAATCAGCCTCTTGAAGGAGGAATATGTTGTTGTCATTGTTTTGGATAAAGAAATAAGTTCAGGGCCAGCTGCGGTGGCTCACACCTGTAATCCTAGCACTTTGGGAGGTCAAAGTGGGTGCATTGCCTGAGGCCAGGAGTTCGAGACCAGCCTGGCCAACATGGTGAAACACTGTCTCTACTAAAAATACAAAAATTAGCCAGGTATGGTGGTGTGCACCTGCAGTCCCAGCTACTTGGGAGGCTGAGGCAGGAGAATTGCTTGAGCCTGGGAGGTGGAGGCTGCAGTGAGCTGAGATCATGCCATTGCACTTCGGCCTGGGCAACAGAAAAAGACTCTGTCAAGAAAAGGAAGGAAGGAAGGAAGGGAGGAAGGGAGGGAGGGAGGGGAGGGAAAGAAGGGAAAGAAGGAAAGAAAGGAAGAAAAGAAAAGAAGGAATGAAAGAAAGGAAGAAAGAAAGAAAAAGAAGGAAGAAAGAAGAAGGAAGGAAGGAAAGGAGGAAGGAAGGTAAGCAAGAGAGAGAGAAAGAAAGAAAAAGGAAGGAAGTGAGAGAGAAAGAAAGGAATGGAAGGAAGGAAGGAAGGAAGGAAGAAGAGAAAGGAAGGAGGTTCAGAGGGGTGAAGTAGTGTTCCCAAAGCCACACAGGTGGTGAACAGATTAGCTAGACTGATTCAAAGTCTGTTGAGTAACTCAGTGGTCCTGGCACTCCTTCTCACCACTTCTCCATCACGGACTTTGGAGACAAAACATTACAGCCTCCTGGGTGTAGGGTGGAGAAAACAGAGGTCCCGGCCCACAGGTCTTGTTGGTAGGTGAGTGGGGAGCTGAGTGACATTGGAGGGGCCTTCACCTGGCCTATGGACAGGAGAGTTTACATGGCTGTGAGTGGCCCCTGGAAGACCCAGGGCTAACTGACCTGACAGCAGATCACCTCCCACGGTGTTGCCAGTGGCAAGCTATGGGTTTCGCATCTGCTGTTGATACAGTCATTGAGTGTGGTACAATGACAAATAAAGAGGCAGAAGTTAATGATGTGTCGCCTTGTTAAGCAGGGCTTGCCACGCCTCATTAGATTTAAAAGAGTTATCTGAGACAGGGTAATTATCAGAGACAGTAAAACTGTTGTATTAAAAGATAAAAAAGCCAGTATCAAAGAGAAATAATTAACTGCTTAATAGGACATGTGTTGAACTGCTTGGTCTTGGGAATCAGACTCTGAGAGGCTGCAGGGGAACTTTCAGCAGGGTGGGGCCT
>NW_012101476.1:8168892-8170983 GCF_000951045.1 Mandrillus leucophaeus
CCGTGCAGCATCGTGTGATCCCGGGAGAGCCTTTGCTATGCTGTTGTCCCAGCTTCCAGGGCTTTCTCTGCCCCCTTGGACTTCATCCAGACGTATTTTTAGAATTCTGTCTTCAACGATGTCAATGTCCCCAACTCTGTCCTCTTCTGACTTCCTGTTGAATTACATGGGCTGTGTTTTAAAACTGAAGTGTATCTTCGACGTAGTATTTCCTTGGTGTTTCACAGGCACGCATCTCATCTACCCAATGAGACTGAAAGTCCATGGGGTCCATTCTCCCACATTGGCTTCCTTGCTACTTTCTGCAGTGTTGGTCATCCCGGAGATTCCCCATGAATACATAAATTAAATGGAATTGAAGTTTCCATCAACATAACTTATGCAAGAAGAACTGGATTTTTTTTTTCGTCTGGATCTTTATCTTAGATCCCAGTACACACATGGTGTCCATTTAAAGGATATTGCCTGAAATGACTAATACAGTTACATGAAGTACGACTAATTTTGTGGCTAGTAGAGGACGAAACTTCCTGGGATGGATTATAAATTGTGTTGTTCTGTACAGATAGGGTTATTTCATGAAAACTCTGTATTTACTCAATTTCTGTCAACGTTCCTCCTAGAGGCAACATTTCGTACGCCTAACCTCAGTAAAAATTCAAAACGGGTGAACAGGGCCAGGCATGTTGGCTCAGGCCTATAATCTCAGCACTTTGGGAGGCCAAGGTGGGCGGATCGCTTGAGGTCAGGAGTTCAAGACCAGCCTGGCCAACATGGTGAAACCCCGTCTCTACTAAGAATACAAAAATTAGCTGGGCGTGGCGGCGCGTGCCAGCTACTTGGGAGGCTGAGGCAGGAGAATTGCTCGAACCTGGGAGGCGGATGTTGCAGTGAGCCAAGATTGTAACATTGCACTCCAGCTTGGGTGACAAGAGGGAAACTCTGTCTCAAAACAAAACAAACAAAAACAAAACAAAACAAAAGTAAACAGAAAGGGAGAGGGAGGGAGAAAAACAAGGGTTTAAATATTGCACAAGAGCGGCATGATTTGGTGGCTCAGTTATACAGCAGAAAAGAGGGTTTATAGTACTTTTGTTTGTTTGCTTGGTGAAGAAAGAAAGAAGAAACATAGAACTATGTTTCCAAAAGACATTTAATCCAAAAAGGAGAGGTTCAAGGCCCCAGGATGTTCACAGACTTGTATAACTTCATTTTACAAAGAGATTTTTTTTTAAGAAGACCAATAAATGTAGCATGTTGACATTTTACCAAATAGGTCACAAGAGATTCTTAGTACAAAAGCACAAAGAATTTCCTGAGACTGGCAAAAGCTCCAATCAAAACTCTTATAAAGTTGACATTTCAGAAATCTGGATGTTTTTGAAGCCTAGGCACGTAGCAGTTCAAATGAAGACCTTAGTTTAATTCAAGTAATTTAGATGAGACAGGAGAAAAAAAGAAATCCTATATTCTCAACAAGTCGTGTCCCCATAAATTAATACCTAGAACAGTGATAGTGATGATTCCTGTGCTTTTCAAGTCATGATCTCCTTAAAGAATAGGATTTCTTAAAATTTATTTTTTAAAATTGAAATTTCTGCCAGATGTGGTGGCTCATGCCTGTAATCCCAGCACTTTGGGAGGCCAAGGTGGGTGGATCACTTGAGGTCAAGAGTTTGAGACCAGCCTGAACATGGTGAAACCCTGACTCTACTGAAAGTACAAAAATTAGCTGGGCGTGGTGGAGGACACCTGTAATCCCAGCTACTCAGGAGACTGAGGCAGAGAAATCATTTGAACCTGGGGGACAGAGGTTGCAGTGAGCCAAGATTGCGACGCTGCCTTCCAGCTTGGGAGACAGAGTGAGACTCCATCTCAAAAAAAAAAAAAATTGAAATTTCTGCCGAGGTTATAGACCTATACATGAAGTCTTTTTAACTCTCCTCAAAGGATTCAAAAACTATGTTATACCATTCAGAAAAAATAAACTCTCTAGGTGAAGTCCATAAACCTCAGGTTAAGAAATGTTAACCTAGAGGCCGGGTGTGGTGGCTCACACCTGTAATCTCAGCACTCTGGGAGGCTGAGGCG
>NW_012101476.1:8173873-8176197 GCF_000951045.1 Mandrillus leucophaeus
GGCTCACTGCAGCCTCCGCCTCCCGGGTTCAAGCGATTCTCCTGCCTCAGCCTCCTGAGTAACTGGGACTACAGGGGCACGCCACCACGCCCAGCTAATTTTTGTATTTTTAGTAGAGACGGGGTTTCATCATGTTGGCCAGGATGGTCTCCATCTCTTGACCTCGTGATCCGCCCACCTCAGGCTCCCAAAGTGCTGGGATTACAGGCGTGAGCCACCGAGCCTGGCTGAACTTCAATATCTTTTAACTCATGTGTTTATTGGTAATCTGAATGATTACAGGTACGTGAAGATATTCATCTATGTCAGGGAGCCCTCAGTCCCAGCAGGAGGCCAGTTAAGAGGATCAAAGGATCTTTGTGAGGCTGCACAGGCAGGCACTGCATAGTGATGTCTTAGTTAGTGATGGTCACCATAAACGATGGTGGTCCCATAGGATTATAACACCATATTTTTACTGTACCTGTTCTATGCTTAGCTACACAAATACTTACCATTGTGTTACAATGCCTGCAGTGTTCAGTACAGCCACATGCTGTATAGATTTGTAGTCTGGGAGCAATAGACTATGCCCTCTAGCCTAGACTATGCCCTATGCCATCTAGGTTTGTGTGAGTTCACTCTACAGTGTTCTTGCAGCAACAAAATCGCCTGACAATGCATTTCTCAGAATATTTCCCCATCATTAAGCAACATATGACTGTGTTTGTTACCTGGGAAACTACTTACTGAATCATTTTTTATGAAAAGAAAAATATTAAAAAGTTAAAGTCACCAGCCAAGCGAAGTGACGCACACCTGTAATCCCAGCACTTTGAGAGGCCAAGGCGGGAGGATCACTTGAGGTCAGGAGTTCAAGACCAGCCTGGGCAACACGCTGAAACCCCATCTCTACTAAAAATATAAAAATTAGCCAGGTATGGTGGTGCGTGCCTCTAACCCCAGCTACTCAGGAGGCTGAGTCATGAGAATTGCTTGAACCTGGCAGTCAGAAGTTGCAGTGAGCTAAGATTGCACCACTGTAAGCCAGCCTAGGCAAAAGAGTGAGATTCTGTCTCAAAAAAAAAAAAAAAAGAAAGAAAGAAAAAAAGAAAAGAAATGCCACCAAGTTGGGTTGTTTCTGTGAAGCCCTTGTCACAAGTAGGTAGTTAGCCAGAGGAGGCTATTACTTTTGTTTCGTATACTTTTTACAATTTAATTAATTCTTTTTTTTTAGAGATGGAGTCTTGCTGTGTTGCCCAGGCTGGAGTGCCGTGATGCAATTATGGCTCACTGCAGCCTCGAACTCCTTGGGCTCAAGTGATTCTCCCTCCTCTGTCTTCCGCGGTGTTGGGATTACAGGCATGAGCTACCACTCAGGCCACTGCTTTTCCCTCCCTTCCTCCCTCCCTCTCTTTCTCTTCTTTGTCCCTTTCTCGTCTCCTGATCCTTTTCTCTTTTCTGCTTCCCTCTTCCACCAGACCTGTCCATGTCTTCTGCCAGTCATTGGTGCCATGGGCACTGCTTGACCCTGTAGGCAACTGCAGTTCAGGGAGCTCCTCACTCTTTCTGGAGGTCCACCTGTGTCACCCTCTTTCTCTTGCAGCTGTAGTGCCATCAAGGCCGAGACTCAGCCCAGGTCTACCCGCTCGCACCCCTCTGTGCTTTCTCCCTCTCTTCCAGGCACTTTCATGCCTTCCTTTCCCGTGCAGCATCGTGTGATCCCGGGAGAGCCTTTGCTATGCTGTTGTCCCAGCTTCCAGGGCTTTCTCTGCCCCCTTGGACTTCATCCAGACGTATTTTTAGAATTCTGTCTTCAACGATGTCAATGTCCCCAACTCTGTCCTCTTCTGACTTCCTGTTGAATTACATGGGCTGTGTTTTAAAACTGAAGTGTATCTTCGACGTAGTATTTCCTTGGTGTTTCACAGGCACGCATCTCATCTACCCAATGAGACTGAAAGTCCATGGGGTCCATTCTCCCACATTGGCTTCCTTGCTACTTTCTGCAGTGTTGGTCATCCCGGAGGTTCCCCATGAATACATAAATTAAATGGAATTGAAGTTTCCATCAACATAACTTATGCAAGAAGAACTGGATTTTTTTTTTCGTCTGGATCTTTATCTTAGATCCCAGTACACACATGGTGTCCATTTAAAGGATATTGCCTGAAATGACTAATACAGTTACATGAAGTACGACTAATTTTGTGGCTAGTAGAGGACGAAACTTCCTGGGATGGATTATAAATTGTGTTGTTCTGTACAGATAGGGTTATTTCATGAAAACTCTGTATTTACTCAATTTCTGTCAACGTTCCTCCTAGAGGCAACATTTCGTACGC
>NW_012101476.1:8177982-8178978 GCF_000951045.1 Mandrillus leucophaeus
GCATGGTGGTGGCATATGCATGTAGTCCCAGCAACTTGCTACTCGGGAGGCTGAAGCAGCAGAATCTCTTGAACCCAGGAGGTGGAGTTGGCGGTGAGACCAGATTGGGTCACTGCACTCCAGCCTGGGTGACAGACCAAGACTCTATTTCAAAAAAAATAAAAAAATAAAAATAAAAAATAAAATGAAAGAAAGCAAGAAAGAGAAAAGAAAAAAAAGAAATGTTAACCTAGAAATATCCAGAAAGAAGGTAGTACATAAATCCACGTTTTATTCTGTCATTTAAAATTCAATGGGAGTTGAGCACAAATAAGGAGAGATCAGATTTTATTTAAAGTAAAACTAATCGTATTTAGTTAATTTATTTTAGGACCTTGGTGCAGAATTTCCATCTCTGGGTGGATACAGTGATTTGATGTTTAAAGCAGAACAAATGAGTAGAGTTTGCGTCTCATCAACACGGTAAAGAAAGCTGCTCCACATTTGCTGCTTTGTGTTTAATGTTTTGGAAACAGTAGCTTGAAAGACTGGAAACCCTCGAGCTAAAAATGAGCTTTCAGAAAACAGTCCTTTTCCGCCCTCATCTCACTTCCAGAGAGCAAGAAAGAGCGCGTGTTATTTCCAAAATGGGAATGTCGGGAAAGACGGTGAGCTGGTGGGGACCGCTTTCAAGAGCTGGATTTTATTGGTGACTCCTGCAGTTTTCCTTATACATCTACTCAGCCCTCGTATTTTCCCATTACAAATGACAGCATTTGGGAAAATGCATCTCATTTCCTTGAACATATCCATTGCCAATTGTAAGTGTGTTTAAATTTATGCCATTTGTCCTGCGGGAAAGGAAACTAGAAATCAGACAATGTTAACACTCCAAAGCCTGATCCGTCGAATTCAATGTCTTCTTTTTGTACAGATGAGGAAAGTGAGGTGGAAGGAATGCTCAAGGTTATGCATCCACTTAATGTCAGGGCTGGAACTGAAATCTAGGGCGGCCCC
>NW_012101476.1:8180788-8185521 GCF_000951045.1 Mandrillus leucophaeus
GCTCCTGCCTGAGAATGCGCTGGAATTTATTGTGCCTGAGCTTTCAAATCTGTTCCTGAGCTGTCAGCGAGGAGGAGCTGCAGGGCCTCAGTGGGGCCGTGTGGCCACGTTGCCCTCTACAAGATAGACCCTACGTTACTCCTCCTCAAAGCCCAGCCCTGATCGGCCGCACAGCCAGGAGCACCACATAGAAGGTGCAGCCCTCACAGCTCCCATTCATCGCAAAGGACATTACCATGCTGGAAATTAGGCAGACCTATCATTTGTTTGAGAACCACTTAAAAAATCCCCCGCACCAGTCCATGCCCTTTGTCTTGGCTTTGACTTGTCCTTTTAATTTAAGATTGTGGAGAAATGGATTTAGGGAAGATATATCAGCTCCTCCTCCCCAGAGATACCAATATTGACTAACACTGAAAAAGCAAATAGTATTAGATAACCTACTAAACTAAAGCAGGGAAAGTCATTATACTTTTACTTTATTGATCCAGTTCCTGGCTACATGAGTTAAAAAAAGAAAACAACTTACATTGTTGAAGCTGGAAATCTCTAAGGCTACAACAACATGCTGTTAAAAAGTGGTGCATTTATCTGCACTCAGGAAACAAGACATTATGCTGAGCAGGAGCTGTGTTAAATAGTCCAGGGATATGCATAACACTAAATAAACAGTGCTGGGCTAGGCGAGAAGGGAAAATAACCTCGTGAGGATGGGACGTGTGCATTTTAAAAAATTGTTGGACAGGTTTTCTGAATAGACAAAAAATACACTTCAAAGGCTTTCTTTCGATTTTGTATTCATGACTTCCAAATACATTTCTATGAGAGCAACATCCTTTAAACGGGTCTTCAGAAGAGGGTCCATGTCAGTCTCGTACTAACCTCATTCAATACTTGTGTAAATGAATGGTGCCCATTAAGTTCACATATTTAACTTTGAAAATTGGACTAATTTATAAATCATTACTAGCGAAAAGGAAAACATGAAAAGTTGCAAGGATTAATATTTTGCTAGTCTACACACATGCATACATATATATGCAGGAGACAGAACACAGACGCAGAGCCAGGAGTGACATGTGCCAGATGATTTTAATCAGGGGTATGGTCTGGGGAACCAATACTCTAGATTTTACCCCAGGACAGACCCAGAACATCAGACATAATTAGACCATACGGTTTAGCTTTATCAGCAGAAAGCAGCTTTTCTGGAACTGTGCTTTGGTGTTATGTCCTTGCTTGACTAAAGTGGAGGAAGTCTTCTGGAAAAAGGTATTTACAAAATCAGAACACTGCACTAATCTTTTCAGCAAATGGTACAGGAACAACTGGACATCCACATATATTTTAGAAAAAGAATCTAGACACAGACCATACATCCTGCATAAAAGTAATTCACAATGGATCATAGGCCCTAAATGTAAAAGCAAAACCATAAAAAATAGGAGAAAATCTAGATGACCTTGGGTTTGGTGATGACATTTTAGATACAACATCAAAGGCATGATCTATGAAAGAAGTAACTGAGAAGCTGAATTTCCTTAAAACTAAAAACTTGTACTTTGAGAAAGACACTGTCAAAAGAATGAGAAGACAAGCCACAGACTGGGAGAAAACATTGCAAAAGTCACATCTAATAAAGAATCATTATCCAAAATATACAAAGAATTCTTATAATTCAACAATAAGAGAATAAAAAATCTGGTTAAAAATGGACAAAATATCTGAACAGACACCTCACCAAAGAAAGCACACAGATAGCAAAGAAACATATGAAAAGATGCTCCTCCTCATATATCATCATGGAAATACATATTAAACAACAGTGAGTTCCCACTACACACCTATTACACCTGTTAGAATGGCCAAAATCCAGAGCACTGACAACATAAAATGCTGGTGAGGAGGTGGAGCAACAGGAACTCTGATTCACTGCTGCTGGGAATGCAAAATGGTGCAGCCACTTTGAAGACAGTTTGGCAGTTTCTCACCAAGCTAAACATATGCTTACCATGGGATCCAGCAACTGTGCCCCTTCCTATTTGACAGAGCAGGAGCATTGCCATCTTGGACAAACACTGCCATTTTAAGTTCCCCAAAATCCAGCCCCAAAACATCAGCTTAACGGCTAATGTCAGCATGACCAGAAACATTCCAACCCTTAGATAAACCCCCCTCTGACCAGAAACATGCCAACCCTGAGATAACCCCCACTCTGACCAGAAACATGCCAACCCTGAGATAACCCCCACTCTGACCAGAAACATGCCAACCCTGAGATAACCCCCACTCCAACCAGAGACATTCCAAACACACAATAAAGCTCTCCTTCACACAGAAACATTCTGAGCCTGTGATAAGCTCCCCCTCCCTAAAGCCCTTAAATACCCTTAGTCTGTAAGAGACAGCGCTCCTAACTGAAATCGGCAGAAGCCCTTCTCAGGTTTATTCTCCAAAATAAAGCTGTTTTGACTATTGAGCTGCTTATCATGTTTCTTTCTTCTTTCTTCAGCTCTTACACTATTTACCCCAAGGAGTTGAAAACCTATGTCCATACAAAACCGTGCCCACCAATGTTTATGGCAGCTTTATTCATAATTGCCAAAACTTGGAAGCAATCAATATGTCCTTCTGTAAGTGCGTGGATAAATAAACTGTGGAACATCCAGACAGTGGAATATGATTCAGCACTAAAAAAGGAATGAACTATCAAGCCATGAATAGACATGGGGGAAACTTAAATACATATTACTAAGTCAAAGAAGCTCATCTGAAAAAGCTATATACCGTATGAATCCAACTATATGACATTCTGGAAAAGGCAAAACTATGCAGACAGTAAAAAGATCAGGGGTTGCCAGGAGTTGGTGTATTGATCTGTTCTCATGCTGCTAATAAAGACATACCCGAGACTGGGTAATTTATAAAGGAAAGAGGTTTAATAGACTCATGGTTCCACATGGCTGGGGAGGCCTCACCATCATGGTGGAAGGCAAAGGAGGAGCAAAGTCACGTCTTACATGGTGGCAGGCAAGAGAGAGAGCTTGTGCAGGGGAACTCCCATTTATAAAACCATCAGATCTCGTGAGACTTGTTCACTACCATGAGAAGAGTGTTGGGGAAACTGCCCCCATGATTCAATTATCTCCACCAGGCCTGCCCTTGATGCATGGGGATTATTGCAATTCAAGGTGAGATTTGGGTGGGGACATAGCCAAACCACATCAATTGGTGAGGAGGAGTGATGAATAGGCAGAGGATTTTTAGGGCAGTGAAACTACTGTGTGTGATACTGTAATGGGGGATACATGTCCTTAGACATTTGTCCAAACCCATAGGATGTACAACACCAAGAGTGAATCCTAGTGCAAACTGTGGCCTTTGGGTGATGGTGATGTGCCAGTGTAGGTTCATTGACTGTAATAAATATGCCACTCTGGTAGGGACGTTGATAGTTGGAGGAGGCTGTGCATATGTGGAGGGAGGAGGTATAGGGAAAATCTCTGTACCCTCTTCTCAATTTTGCTGTGAATATAAAGCTGCTCTAAAAAGGTCTATTTTTAAATAATAATCATAAAAATATAGAGGGTGAACTAATCATTGATTGAAGGCCTTGATGGCAGCAGTAATGGTCAGAGCTGTAAACCTGTGGGCACAAGGTCAGTGTTTAATTCTCAAGCTTCTGTTCACCAGCCTGCCAAGTTTTTAACGTCTCTGAGCCTGTTTGCCCGTCGGTAAAAAGCGAATGAAAGTCAATTCAAAGGAATTGTTTTATCTGGATTAAACTACATAGAGGAGCTTAAAGATTGGCTTAAAAACCACCTGGCTATGACTTTAATGTTGCATTGTGGACGGGACCCTGTCCACCAAGGGGCCTGGCATCTCTCACTGGGAGGCTGCGGCAGAAAGTCTTTAACTCCAGGACCAGAAAAATACGCCTCTCTTCTGCAGTAACTTGTGCATTTTGTCGTGGTTGGCTAAACATTTCAACCACTTAAACCCCTTGGCCATGGAGAAGTGCAAATCCAAAACGAAGGCCAGTAACTCACACGACATGACAGTGCGCACCTCTGGGCACTCAGTTTCCTTTACTCCCTCTCTCCCTCCACTCTCACGTGCATTTTTCTGATTGTCGTCTCTTCCCTTGGATCTTATTGCCTGCACTCTCGCCAGGTTCCACAGTTGGTTCTTCGGCTTCAGTGGGACCTGCCAGCTTCTGAGACCTTTGCTTTCTTCTTATTTCTGAGTTCCTTCCTCTCCCAGTTTCCTTCCATTTCCAGCATAGCTTCCATCATCAGCCACTTCCACTACCCTCTGGGCCTCTCCCTGGCCTTTTCTTTTCCTGTCACACAGGACCCCATGGTAGAGCCCTCTTTCTACCTGCTCCTGCCTGGAGCGCTAAGGGCTGCAGAAGAGCCTGGCTGTGCGGTCGGGTGGAGGCTTCCTCCTCAGTGCCTGCATCCACGCTCAGCTCTCACTCCCTCCACAGGCCTACAGCCATGTCCCAGCCTCTGTTCCTCTCCACAGGGCCCTGGCCATGCCCCGGGCCTCTTTCTCCCTCCACAGGGCTCCAGCGATGCCCCAGTCCCCTCCTCCCCTCCACAGGGCTCCAGCCACGCCCTGGTCCTCTCCTCCCCTCCACAGGCCTCCAGCCACACCCCGTCCCCTCCTCCCCTCCACAGGGCTCCAGCCACACCCTGTCCTCTCCTCCCCTCCACAGGGCTCTAGCCACA
>NW_012101476.1:8185706-8188657 GCF_000951045.1 Mandrillus leucophaeus
CCCCTCCACGGGCCTCCAGCTACACCATGGGCCTCTCCTCCCCTCCACGGGCCTCCAGCTACACCATGGGCCTCTCCTTCCCTTCACAGGCCTCCAGCCATGCCCCAGCCTCCCTGCTCTTAGGTGACTGTCTTGATTTCTATTTTCCAGAGGAAATAAAGGTCCCGAGACTCCCTCGACTTCCTGCCATGGAACAACACCCGGCCTTGCAGCTGCATCCCTCCTATTTCCTTCTTCCTTTCTGCGACGACAGACAAAGTGTCCTGCCCCCTCTGAGGAAGCCGTCTGCCTGTACCTCCTGTCTCATTGGGAAGGGCCTCTCTTTTGAACTTCACATCTTTCCTCTCCCAGCATCTTTCCATTATCTTTTAAAATGTTCAAGTTAAAATGTTCCTGTTTTTTTTTTGAGGCAGGGTCTCACTCTGTAGCCCAGACTGGAGTGCAGTGGCACCATCTCGGCTCACTGCAGCCTTCAACTCCTTGGCTCAAGCAATCCTCCTGCCTCAGCCTCCCGAGTAGCTGGGACCACAGGCGTGCACCACCATGCCAGGCTAATTTTTGTATTTTTTGTAGAGATGGGGTTTCACCATGTTGCCCAGGCTCGTCTCGAACTCCTGTGCTTAAAGGATCTTCCCACCTCAGCCTCTCAAAGTGCTAGGATTACAGGCATGAGCCATCAGGCCCAGCCTCTTTTTCTTTTTTTTTTTTAATCTTCCTCAACCCAGCCGCATCTTCTGTCGACCTTCTGGAGTCTCTGCTCCACTGTGAAGTCACAATTTGCATGGACTGTTCCTGCTACATCCTTCTCAGTCTGCCACAATCCGGCCCCCACCTCAAATCCCCCAACATACGCCCCTCCACCTCACTGAAACTTCTCTTGCCCAGGTTATTATTATTTTGTTTGTTTGTTTGTTTTGAGATGGAGTCTCACTCTGTTGCCCAGGCTGGAGTGCAGTGGCACAGCCTCAGCTCACTGCAACCTCTGCATCCTAAGTTCAAGAGATGCTCTTGACTCAGCCTCCCAAGTAGCTGGGATTACAGGTGCATGGTACCAAACCCGGCTAATTTTTGTATTTTTAGTAGAGTCAGAGTTTCACCACGTTGGCCAAGCTGATCTCAAGCTCTTGACCTCAGGTGATCCTCCTGCCTCCACCTCCCAAAGTGCTGGGATTACAGGCGTGAGCCACCACACCCGGCCTCTTGTTCAGGTTATAAATGACCACTTCATCACTTTCAGTCCTTGTCTTACCTTTCCTCTTAGTCATATTTGTTAAACTTACTTTTCTCGTCAAAACATAATTTTTCCTTGATTTCAGAGATAGTACCCCTGCGTGGGATTTTAGCCCCCTAAGCCCCCCAGATGCTCATGTTTGGTAACCCAGGCAGACCTTCCTGCCTCTCTGTCCATCTGTTAAATATTGACCTCCTCCAGGGCCTATCTATTAATAAGTAACTCTTTTCATCCCACACACTCTCAGAACTCATTAATACCAGAGCTTCAGGGACCATCCCAGCTCTCTCATGAACGCCACACACTCACTCCAGCTGCCAACCGGCTAATTCTAGTGGGATATCCCACAGACCCTCAACTGCAAAAGTGCAATATCTACTCATCCCTTCTCTTCCCCAAACCTGCCCTTCTTTCCACGTTCCATATCTCAGCAAATGGCACCACCAATTAATCTTCCCAAGCCAGAGACCTGGATATCACTCATGGTTTCTGTGTCCACTTCAGCACCCTCATCCAATTGGCCATCAAGCCTGTCTGTTCTATCTCTGGACCATGTTTTAATCCATTATCTTGTCCCCAGATCCACTGCTCTTCGCTCCATGCAAGCAAGACTCCTGGTCTCCCCTCAACACCCCGGCTTTCCTCCCATCTCTCCATGACCACATTGGCTAGCAGGACCTTCATGAAATACAGAGGTGGTCACGCCGTTTCCTTGCTTAAAATACTCCAGTGGCTTTATGTTGCCCTTAGGACAGGAACCATTCCCTTTCCCATGGTCTGCAAACCTTTCATGGTCCATGTCCTGATTCCAGGCTCCGTCGTGGACCCCAGGCCTTAGGACACACCATTTCCCCCGCTAGGCACAGCCTCTCCTTCTCTGTAGCCCTTCTTTGTGAGTTGAAAGGGATATTGCTGAGCTAAATCTTCCTCCTGCAGGATCTGTTCTATGAAACTGTGATGATCACAGAGGAAGAGTTTGATGATGAGGCTCCTAGAGTAGCAGATGCCTCGTAAGCTCTCCGTCACTTAGGGAAGGATAACACCTCAGACGTCCCTTCTTCCTGGGGATTTAAACTGGTTATCATTGTAAGGATAATGCAAAGAAAAATGAACCTATTTGGGATGGTCAGATGAGTGATGCCTATTTGAGAAAATAAACACAGCCTGGGGGTGATTTGAAATGGACATCTGGTACAGACAAGAAGAAGAGAGGAAAGGGGAGAAAAGGATTCCCTTAAGAGTTGGGAGACGTTCTTCTGCGAAGTTCGTGGGGTGGGTAATGAGGATATAGGAGAGTCACAGTCACTAAGGGCTAGAAGCCAAGAAGACCCAGAGGACTGAGTTTTTGGTGAAGTATAGGATATTTTTTAGAAAACAAACAAAAGTGAATCTGAAATTCGGATTGTTGAAATGTCAGGAGCCAGAGACAGTGTATAATTAAGGAAAATAACTCCAGAATTTGCATACACTAAAGGTTTTAAAACAGTAGTCTAACAAAAAGTGAGCCCTGGAAAACCTGCCTGGGAGCTTCCTTTGCAGGAAAAAGCACACAGTTTGGACTTGCATTTTCTATTTGGCAGCTTAAACAAATGTCTCAAATGGCCAGGTCTTGCAGTTTCTACATCTCCCGCCCAAGTCTTAGCCTCTATGACATACAAACAAGCCACAGAGGAAAGCTTCCTTAGTCTTTGGGGTCAGAGTAAGGAGTAGCAGGATTCAA
>NW_012101476.1:8188707-8190660 GCF_000951045.1 Mandrillus leucophaeus
GTCCCTTCTTCCTGGGGATTTAAACTGGTTATCATTGTAAGGATAATGCAAAGAAAAATGAACCTATTTGGGATGGTCAGATGAGTGATGCCTATTTGAGAAAATAAACACAGCCTGGGGGTGATTTGAAATGGACATCTGGTACAGACAAGAAGAAGAGAGGAAAGGGGAGAAAAGGATTCCCTTAAGAGTTGGGAGACGTTCTTCTGCGAAGTTCGTGGGGTGGGTAATGAGGATATAGGAGAGTCACAGTCACTAAGGGCTAGAAGCCAAGAAGACCCAGAGGACTGAGTTTTTGGTGAAGTATAGGATATTTTTTAGAAAACAAACAAAAGTGAATCTGAAATTCGGATTGTTGAAATGTCAGGAGCCAGAGACAGTGTATAATTAAGGAAAATAACTCCAGAATTTGCATACACTAAAGGTTTTAAAACAGTAGTCTAACAAAAAGTGAGCCCTGGAAAACCTGCCTGGGAGCTTCCTTTGCAGGAAAAAGCACACAGTTTGGACTTGCATTTTCTATTTGGCAGCTTAAACAAATGTCTCAAATGGCCAGGTCTTGCAGTTTCTACATCTCCCGCCCAAGTCTTAGCCTCTATGACATACAAACAAGCCACAGAGGAAAGCTTCCTTAGTCTTTGGGGTCAGAGTAAGGAGTAGCAGGATTCAAACATGTTCTCCCACATGGTTTGGAAAGGGGCAAGAGCCAACACTGTGATTTGTGTATTTTCAAGACATCATTCTGGCTACCGTTGACAAGGTCCAAGCATCACCTTTAGATAGGAGGGACCCGTCTTCAATCACATTATATAGTTGATTCCTCAGGAATTGAGGTGAGACCATGGAAAATCATAGCTGGTGGGTAAGACGGTGGAGGATATAGAAACTGCTGCTTTATCAAGACTTGAAGGTGACAGTCAGCTATGAAGTGGTCAGAAGACGCAAGTCCCCTGAGCCGCGGGAGCACAGACTTGGGACAGTGCCACAGTGCTGGGATGGTGGGAAGAAGCAGCTGCCTGGGAAGGCTGGGACATTGCTATGAGGGATGCAGAGGTGCAGCTGAGGAAGCTGCACACCACTGCCCGTCCACCAGCACAGCTCCACAGAGGCCTGTGCCTCTAGAGTGAGGCAAACGGTCACTGTGGGCAGCGCCCAGCTGGAAGGAGATGCAGGTGCCACTCCACTCCACCTCCTCCACCCCACTCTTCCTCCAGAACTTGACCCTTGTGGACTGCAGCGACCCTAAGCTACCTCTCAGGCAGCCAGGATTCTGATCTGCAGTGGGACGATTCTTTTTTTTGTTTTGAGATGGAGTCTCGCTCTGTCACCCAGGCTGGAGTACAGTGGTACCATCTCCGCTCACTGCAAGCTCTGCCTCCTAGGTTTCAAGTGATTCTCCCGCCTCAGCCTCCCGAGTGGCTGAGACTACAGTTGCCCACCATCACGCCCAGCTAATTTTTGTATTTTTAGTAGAGACAGGTTTCACCATGTTGGCCAGGCTGGTCTCGAACTCCTGACCTCAAGTGATCCACCAGCCTCGGCTTCCCAAAGTGCTGAGATTACAGGCGTGAGCCACCGTACCCGGTCGATTTTTATTTCCATTCTGCACGCGTTTCATGAGAGTTCTCCTGCTGCACCGTAGGGAGAGGCGGGACACTGGCTCCGCAGGCGGCTCCTCTGCACCCGGATTCATGGGCCTATCCTGCAGGCACAGGTAGTGCCCGCAGCCCATTGCCTAGCCAGAGGCTTTCTTCCAGTAGAGAGGTGAGAGCGTGTGTTCTGCCCATGTACGGACTAGCAGTTTTCACATTTCCTAAGGTGCAGGGCACCGTGCTGGTCGCTCTGGGGCATTAAAAAATTAAGAGACCGGCCGGGCACGGCGGCTCACGCCTGTAATCCCAGCACTTTGGGAGGCTGAGGCGGGTGGATCATGAGGTCAGGAGATCGAGATCA
>NW_012101476.1:8191340-8193951 GCF_000951045.1 Mandrillus leucophaeus
TATTTTACATGTTTTATATTTCTATTTTATATCTATATATTTTTATTTAAAAAATTTTAGAACTTGTTTATTATAATGATATAATTTTATTTTTATTGACAGGGCCTTGTTCTGTCTCCCAGGCTGGAGTATAGTGGTACGATCATAACTCACTGCATCTTCAAACTCCTGGGCTCAAGCTGTCCTCCTACTTCCCCCTCCTGAGCAGCTAGGATTACAGGTACATGCCACCATGTCTAGCTAATTTTTAAAATTTCAGTGGAGATGGGAGTCTCACTATGTTGCCCAGGCTGGTCTCGAACTCCTGACCTCAAGCTATCCTCCCTCGTTGGACTCCCAAAGCGCTTGGGATTATAGATGTGAGCCACTGTGCCCAGCCAGCATGACTTTATGAAATAAACAGTTCTGAGTTGAGCTGCTGTTCTTACCAGCAGGGCTGCACAATGGCTATGCATGTGGATGGTCACGGTTCCAGGGCAGGAGTCAACAGGGAGTTTCTTCTTCTTCTTCTTTCTCCTCTTCTTCTTTTCTTCTTCTTTCTTCTTCCTCTTCCTCTTCCTCTTCTTCTTCTTCTTCTTCTTCTTCTTCTTCCTTCTTCTTCCTTCTTTCTTCTTCTCCTTCTCCTTCTCCTTCTCCTTCTTCTCCTTCTCCTCCTTCCTTCTTCTTCTCCTTCCTTCTTCTTCTCCTTCCTTCTTCCTTCTTCCTCCCTTCTTCCTTCTTCCTTCTTTCTTCTTTCCTCCTCCTCCTCCTCCTCTTCTTCTGCTTCTGCTGCTGCTGCTGCTGCTTCTTCTTCTTCTTCTTCTTCTTCTTCTTCTTCTTCTTCTTCTTCTTCTTCTCCTCCTCCTTCTTCCTCACCTTCTTCTTCTTCTTCTTCCTCTCCTTCTCCTTCTTTCTCTCCTTCTCCTTCTTTCTTCTTCTTCTAGATTCAGGGCATACACATGCAGGTGGATTACATGGGTGTATTTCTGTATTGCTGGGGTCCGGGCTTTTAGTGAACCAATCACCCTAATAGTGAGCATAGTACCTGGTAGGCAATTTGTCCAGCCCTTGCCAGCCTCCCTCCCTCTCCCCTTTGGGAGTCTCCCGTGTCTATTGCTCCCATCTTTATGGCCATGTATGTCCACTGTTTAGCTCCCACTTATAAGTGAGAACATGCAGCATTTGATTTTCTTCAAGAGGAAGTTTCTATGGGGTTAAACCAACTCCGCTTCCACAGGCCTGGAGCCAACTGCCCTCTCCATTTTCTGTTTGCAATCCGCTGAGAGTGGTGACCAGGGGAAAGAGGCCTGGGAAGTTTGAGGTGGTGCTTTGGTATTTTTGTGAATGAATAAAATGATGACTTGCCACGCATATGTATCACAAAGAGGAGACGGAGGCACAAGCCTCAGTGAATCTTTTTCCCTCCTTTTCAACTTTCCTTTGCTGTCACAACTTCTTCAATTTACTTTCTGAGCATTTAATAGAGTCTTTTGAGAAACAAGCAGGTCAAAGACTTGAAGAAACATATGCCAACACCACTTAGCAAATTTCCCGCCCAGAAATCCACTTCCAACCCAACCATCTGCTGCTCTGTCAGCCCAAGTATTTATAGCCTGGTTCTTTGTCCCCATTACCAGGCCTTGCTTCCAGTGCAGTGACTCCAGCTTTGTCTTCCTCCACTTAGGAAGAAAGAACAAGACAGAGTTTTCTTCCATTCCAGACATGACAAAGTTACCCTCCATCTTAAAAAGACATGCATTACCTCTGATCAAGAAGTTGTCACCTTTTCCGCCTCCATAGAGTAAAATCACTTCTTGGCTTCTCTCTTCTCATTCCAAGAGACCCTCTCAGATGGATTTGGTAATCAGAGTTAAGAACAGTGTCTATTAAGCCACTGGCATTCGGTCCTATTTTTAAAAGGCTGAATTTTATTCACAACTTGGGAAATAATATTATTGACCTAGAAAATCACAAGACTCAGAACAAGAGATTCAAATGCTCATGACAACAAAGGCAATCAGATCTATTCATCCTGGCCTAACTGGGAGGCTCTCATCGCTCAAAGGAACTCATCTCCCTCCATTTAGGCCTGACCCAAGGACCACATGGTCCTTTGTAGAAAAACTTCCTGGCAACATCAGCGTCTCCATTCACATCACAGACCAGCTGGTGGATTCAAGACCCTTGACAAGGAGTTGGCTTCCAGATCCAGGCGTCCCTCTGCTGGAATCCTAAAGAGGCCAAGTTCTGCCGTTCTCACGACACCTATTCTTCATCACCTGATCAAAGGGAAACTCGACAAATAGCACTCCCCATTGCCCCCACCAATGCCACCATTGAGTTCCCCTAATCCTAATACAAAGTGAAACCAGTAGCACCTTAGGAATGTGGAAACATACTTGCAAACATCCCACATCTAGGTCAAACTCACATAACCTTGCAGACCAATTTTCTAGTGTTTGGGGCTTTCAAGGAACAGTTCCCCTTCTTTCCCCACCACCAAGACAGGAAAGCAAACAGGAACTCCGTACTTAGGCGTCAAGGTACTGGAAGGCCCCACAGCCAGGAGGGCTGGCAAGATGGCTGCCGATTCTCAGGTGGGGACATGGATGTTGGTGTCCACCTGCTAGGC
>NW_012101476.1:8195096-8198043 GCF_000951045.1 Mandrillus leucophaeus
TTTCTTCTTCTTCTAGATTCAGGGCATACACATGCAGGTGGATTACATGGGTGTATTTCTGTATTGCTGGGGTCCGGGCTTTTAGTGAACCAATCACCCTAATAGTGAGCATAGTACCTGGTAGGCAATTTGTCCAGCCCTTGCCAGCCTCCCTCCCTCTCCCCTTTGGGAGTCTCCCGTGTCTATTGCTCCCATCTTTATGGCCATGTATGTCCACTGTTTAGCTCCCACTTATAAGTGAGAACATGCAGCATTTGATTTTCTTCAAGAGGAAGTTTCTATGGGGTTAAACCAACTCCGCTTCCACAGGCCTGGAGCCAACTGCCCTCTCCATTTTCTGTTTGCAATCCGCTGAGAGTGGTGACCAGGGGAAAGAGGCCTGGGAAGTTTGAGGTGGTGCTTTGGTATTTTTGTGAATGAATAAAATGATGACTTGCCACGCATATGTATCACAAAGAGGAGACGGAGGCACAAGCCTCAGTGAATCTTTTTCCCTCCTTTTCAACTTTCCTTTGCTGTCACAACTTCTTCAATTTACTTTCTGAGCATTTAATAGAGTCTTTTGAGAAACAAGCAGGTCAAAGACTTGAAGAAACATATGCCAACACCACTTAGCAAATTTCCCGCCCAGAAATCCACTTCCAACCCAACCATCTGCTGCTCTGTCAGCCCAAGTATTTATAGCCTGGTTCTTTGTCCCCATTACCAGGCCTTGCTTCCAGTGCAGTGACTCCAGCTTTGTCTTCCTCCACTTAGGAAGAAAGAACAAGACAGAGTTTTCTTCCATTCCAGACATGACAAAGTTACCCTCCATCTTAAAAAGACATGCATTACCTCTGATCAAGAAGTTGTCACCTTTTCCGCCTCCATAGAGTAAAATCACTTCTTGGCTTCTCTCTTCTCATTCCAAGAGACCCTCTCAGATGGATTTGGTAATCAGAGTTAAGAACAGTGTCTATTAAGCCACTGGCATTCGGTCCTATTTTTAAAAGGCTGAATTTTATTCACAACTTGGGAAATAATATTATTGACCTAGAAAATCACAAGACTCAGAACAAGAGATTCAAATGCTCATGACAACAAAGGCAATCAGATCTATTCATCCTGGCCTAACTGGGAGGCTCTCATCGCTCAAAGGAACTCATCTCCCTCCATTTAGGCCTGACCCAAGGACCACATGGTCCTTTGTAGAAAAACTTCCTGGCAACATCAGCGTCTCCATTCACATCACAGACCAGCTGGTGGATTCAAGACCCTTGACAAGGAGTTGGCTTCCAGATCCAGGCGTCCCTCTGCTGGAATCCTAAAGAGGCCAAGTTCTGCCGTTCTCACGACACCTATTCTTCATCACCTGATCAAAGGGAAACTCGACAAATAGCACTCCCCATTGCCCCCACCAATGCCACCATTGAGTTCCCCTAATCCTAATACAAAGTGAAACCAGTAGCACCTTAGGAATGTGGAAACATACTTGCAAACATCCCACATCTAGGTCAAACTCACATAACCTTGCAGACCAATTTTCTAGTGTTTGGGGCTTTCAAGGAACAGTTCCCCTTCTTTCCCCACCACCAAGACAGGAAAGCAAACAGGAACTCCGTACTTAGGCGTCAAGGTACTGGAAGGCCCCACAGCCAGGAGGGCTGGCAAGATGGCTGCCGATTCTCAGGTGGGGACATGGATGTTGGTGTCCACCTGCTAGGCAGAGACAGGTGCACGGGAGGGGGAGCCCCACAGGCCTGAGAGTGCAGACAGTGGGCCCCAGAGGGCGGTGGGTAGAGGCCCTTAGGCCCCAGGAGCACTCAGGCCCGTGCTTAGAGGGCAGGGACACAGGAACTTGAAGTATCTTGGGACATGCTTCTCCAGCTGGCCCACGCAGTCATAGGAAGCAGGCTCTCTGAGGTGAGGGGATCCCAGAAATGATGATGGACGATGGACATGGTGCTGGGGCAGCCTGGGGGCATGGAAACCCATAGAGGGTCACAGGGGTGAACCCCAAAATACTGGACAGACCTAGGACCCCACAACAAGAGTCCACAACATACTGCATAACAAGCCTGAAAGATGTCCTTTCCCTCTATCCCAGTCATGCTGCTTTGGGAACGTGTGCCAAGCAAAAGAGATATGGTTATGTACGACATTTCAATAACTCACAGCAAGTCGTGGCATGCTGAAAAGTGTAAAACTGTCTTTGTATAATCGTTATTGATGTGGGGAAAACCACAGTATGATATTAAGTGATCAAAGTGACACAGCCTGGACTACAAAGCGTGAAGCCAGTGATGCACTTAGAAAAAAAGGCTGGAAAAGAAAGTCACGTGAGCCTCCCAGTACTCCAGAAGCTCTAGTTTGCCTCAGTTATAACGGATTTGGGGGTTATAGTCTGTATTTGCTGAAGTTTCTACAATGAATTTCATTTATGATTGGAAAACAGGATGTTGAAACCCATTCTGTTCCTATCATCACCATCAATGTCATCAAAACTTATAACTTGTAAAAACTGACTTCTTATTAGTAAGGAACCTTGGTGTTCATTATTGAATTTATACACAAGGACTTCAGTGTAGACCAGGCAGAGGTGTGGAACTACAGGATATCATGTGCTGAGCACCCCAAATAACCCTCGATCCCGTGACATTGGATGTGAACCTTTAGGGGGATCAACCAAGGCAGCTTTATAAGAAAACATGCTGGCTGGGACAGTGGCTCACGTCTGTAATCCCAGCACTTTGGGAGGCAGATCACCTGAGGTCGGGAGTTCAAGACCAGCCTGACCAACATGGTGAAACCCCATATCTACAAAAAAAAACCCACAAAAAGCAAAAATCAAAAATTAGCCGGGTGTGGTGGCACACACATCTGTAATCCCAGCTACTTGGGAGGCTGAGGCAGGAGAATTGCTTGAACCTGGGAGGTGGAGGTTGCAGTGAGCTGAGATCACACCACT
>NW_012101476.1:8198093-8203267 GCF_000951045.1 Mandrillus leucophaeus
TGCAGTGAGCTGAGATCACACCACTGCACTCAAGCCCAGGTGGCAAAGCAAGACTCCATCTCAAAAAAAAAAGGAAAAATACAAAAATTAGCCGGGTGTGGTGGCACACATATCTGTAATCCCAGCTACTTGGGAGGCTGAGGCAGGAGAATTGCTTGAACCTGGGACGTGGAGGTTGCAGTGAGCCGAGATCGCACCACTGCACTCAAGCCTGGGTGACAGAGCGTGACTTCATCTCAAAAAAAAAAAAAAAAGGAAAAAAAAGAAACATGGTTACAGGTCCCATTTTTGATTTACATCATTTAAATCAGAATGTTACTGAAATGTGAGCAGCATAAACTTCTATTCCTGTGGTATGTCAACAAGGATAAAGCCAAAGTACATTTATAAATTAACTACAAAGAAAATGAAAATGAACCAGAAAACCTAGTTAGAATTCCAGCTCTGCCACTGCTGGTGGGTGACCTTCTACACCCGGTTAATCCTCTCTCAGCCTGTTTCTCTCTGGGTCAAATGCCCTTAATGAGAGTACTGACGTGTCTTTTTTGAAGGTTAAATGATATGATGTTTGGTGGACTCATTATTCATCATTATTCTGGGGAACATCAAATGCTGGACGGCGGGAGAGGGAGGGTTTCTCAGCCTCTCCATTCAGAGGGAGGCTGAATCGCTGCACTGAGCCGGATAAAACCTTCGCATAATTCCGAGTGTTGTTTAATCTTTAATCAACATGGAACTCCGTGTCCCGAGGGAAGCCGAAGCCACTTTCCTTCTTTGACCTTGTATTTATGTTGTCCTACTCTGACATGGTTTGATCCACAGTTTTAGCCTCTTTCCTCTTTGTACAGAAGTTCCCATAGAGGTTGCAAGTTGTTGTTATTTAAGTAATGTCTGCTGAGGAGGAAACTGGAGGAATGGGAAAATAAGGCAAATTACTTGGCATACATTTTACGAGGAGCTTCCTAACGGAGCTAAGAACACGGCTGTTTCAAAGCCGTGAAGTCTGGGGAAGATCACTGACCGCTGTTGGCGTGCTGAGGCCCCTGAGCTCAGGCAAGCAGCCTATCTTTACCCTCACGCCCCAGGCTCGTGCCTCCAGCTGAGATCCCAGGGCCCTGCTCAGTGCCACCAAATCTACCGAGCATAAATTTTGTGCAATCTTTTGCTCCGTTTTATGGAAGAAACAACAAAAAGGATCTCATGGTTCAGAAGGGATTTCCAGCATTTTTAAAAAAGTGTACAAATCCATGCAAATGTAACAAAGAAAGATAAGAAGAACGTTGGGGAAAAATAAAGAAAAAGATATCAGTTAAGGAATGCAAAAAGGACGAAAACCCAGAAAAAGCTTAAAAAAAAAGGAAAGAACACGTGCCTTTTGGACTTCGGGGGCTTAGAAGTGTGTTTCAGACCAGTTCCTCGGTTTGATATTGACTCAAACTTGTGAATTTAGTCCAGCAGAAATTATCTTCATGATCTCCATCTCTGCGATGTAGGGAGATTAAGTCATTTGCCCAAAGCCAACCCACACACTCACTCGCATGCACGCAAAATGCCAGCCTGAGTGAGACCTGAAGCCGGGCATCTCAACTGCCAATCCACTTTGCTACAACAAGGAGCTGGCTTGCAAGGAAAGAGAGAAAAGAGTTTCTGAAAGTCCCTGAGGGCTGTGCCTGAGCTATACAAGTTTATAATCTCTGGCTGGCGGGGATGTACAGGTTAATGCTGTATTACAGATTTCTTCTCCAGCTTATCAAAATCCTTGGGTCCTTCTAAATAAGCACATGCTAATTTATACACCAAAGCTGCTTCTGCTGCGTCTGCTCTGCATCAACTCCTTGCAATGTGCCCTGAGATTTGCTTTAAAGCCACAGATCAGCAGTTTCATTGTGTGTGCGTTCATTTATCTGCTCAACAAATATTTATTGCGTTCCTAACATATGCCAGACATTGTGCTAGGTCCCCAGTATATAATGAGGAAACAAGACAGATTCACTCCCCATTGTGATTTAGGGAGATTGAGAGTGCTGCCATGCAGAGAAGCTCTCCAAGGCAGTTTGGAGAGTTTGGTGGGAGGGGCCCTTCCTGAGTCAGCTTCTCTCCTTGCTGTTGCTCCTGTCGCCCTGCCCCTGCCGTGTGGCAGGATCTCCACCCAACCTCCCAGACTGTCCTGCACAGCGGCCCATTGAATCCCGCCTTCCTGTAGTAAGAACTTACGGGTAGCTTGCTAATGGGATGACACCCTTGCCTCTTGTGTGTGGACAGTGCAGTGGTTGTTCGCAGCAGGAAGTTTGCAACAGGCCCCCCACCTTGCTCCTGCATCCGAATTCAGGAGCTCCTGAGCTCTCCAACCAGGCGATTGGAAGAGACTGAGTCTCCCACACAATCCCCTAAACGATGTCCCACCAGAGAGTTCAGCCCGAGTGCCTAAAAGCTGTCTTCTTATCCTATATCTGCAAAATCCCAAATGATGATCATGATGCTCATAGTTCACTGAGCCTCTTCCTTTTCTCCATTAGTAGAGCAATTTGGGAGTGGAGGGGTAGAGAGAAGTTGGAAGTTGAGAATTTTGTGGCATGTTAGGCTTGCACTTCCCAAGTTAAATGCAGACCTCTATATTTGTGATATGGTACCCATTGGTGGGGACCTAGAGGAGCAGGAAACAATGGGATGACAGAGCATACCAAGGACATAGACGCAAAGGACCATCTCTTCTCCCTCAGCCCCTCTAAGACATCCAGTGCTGTGTGAGGTGAGGAGTCACAACTTGACAACATGAGATAAATCCTTTTGCTCTTCAGAACTAAGTAAGAGTGTGCAGGAAAGAATTTCTCTTAAAGGACAAGAGCTGGGGCTCACTGGTGCCAGGATGATTGTTTAGGGTTAGAAGAGAAAATAAATGTGAGTATTTGTGTTATCCGCTAGAGCCATCGTTCGTACATAAACTTTAATAAATCCCTTCCACGTGTCAAGCACTATGCTGGGTGCCAGGAATGCAAAGAATAACAAGATATAAACCTCTTCAATGGGGTCTTACAATCCAGCTTAGGTTCTGGGAAAGGCATTTGTGATGGAAAAACAGATATTTAAAGAATTTTTCAGTAAAATTGCTATACATCTAATTAGATGTTGAAAGCGCGGGATGCTCTTGTTGGGGCAAATAGGTGACTGGGTGTCTGGGAAGCTGTAAAGGATGCATTTGGAGCCCACTGGAGTGTGGTGAGCCTGTGAGCTGGGAGGCAGCCTGAACCTCATGATTTCCAGAAGCAGGACTTTCTCCTTTTAGGTAGTGTCAGGGAGTCAAAGAGCAAGGGGAGCAGTGTCGTTAGGGAGAAGGATGGTGTCAGGACCCGTGTGACCCTCCTCTTGGGACTTCCAGAACTAGTTGGGGAATAATTTAGAGGCAGGGCTGTTCCCATTTTATGTATGTGCGATTCCATGTCCCTCATGGCCAGCAGGGATTGAAGAAAGCTCTGGTACATAGAAAGCAGGCTTTCTTGGAAATCTGAGTGGCAAATCACAAAGGGTGTGAGTAAAGAGAAATGAGCATTTTTTTTTTTATCAAGGGAAGTTTAAAACGACATTGTTCTTGCTCATTTCATAATATAAAATCTGTCATCATACTTCATGTAAATAACTATAGATGGGAAGCCATTGACATTCAGTTAGAGGGCAACAGAGAGCAGATTTCTGGGTTAGTTAAAATTAGATTTGGTCACACATAACAGAAAACCACAAAGCAACCAGTTGGTTAGGCAAGGTAGAGGTTCACTTCTCTGTCATGTCACTGTAGTACTGGCTAGCAAGGTGGTCCTTACAAATCCATGCTCTGATCTTTCCACTCTGACATTTTCAGTGCATGGATGGCTTTTGTTTCCCAGGCCACCTCAAGGTTCAAAATAGCTGCTGGAGGTCCAGCTGTCACATTAAGGTAGGAAAGAGAAAGAGGAAAAGCAGAAATGCAAAACAGACTCTTCCTGACAATCTATGCCTTTCAATCAGACTTCCTGGAAGATTCCCACTCAACATTTTTATTTACATTATATTGAGCCCAGCTTAATCACACGGCCATGCCAAGCTGCAAGAGAGACCAGGAAATGTAATGTTTGGTACCCATGTAAAAAGAAGTTTGGTCTTTAAGGAGAGGGGAATGGATGGATATTAGGTAATAAATGACAGTCTCTACTGCAGGGTTTTTGTTTGTTTGTTTGTTTGTTTGTTTTTCTTCCTTGTCCTTCTATCTTTAGAGTCTAGGCCTCTTGTCTTGCCCTCTGACTTCCAATCCCACCCCACTCATGGGAGAAATAACTTACAAGAGCTTTCTAATTGGCTAGATAGACAGAGAGACAAAGAGAGAAAGATTAGATAGATAGATAGATAGATAGATAGACAGATAGATAGATAGATAGATAGATAGATAGAAATAGGTAGATTGATTGATTATAAGGAATATCCAATAATGCGCATATGAGCAGGGAGGCTAAGAAGCCTTGTAATCTGCCATCTACAACCTGGAGACTCCAGAAAGCCCATGGTGTAATCCATCCCAAGTCTGAAGGCAAGAGAAGCAGGGGAGCCAGGGGTGTGAATCCCAGTCTAAAGTAAGGAGAAGAGGAGATGAGGTGTCCCAGCTCAAGCAATGAGGCAGGAAAAAAGGAGGTAAATTCCTCCTTCCTCTGCCTTTTTGTTCTAGTGAGGCCCTCCATAGATTTAATGGGGCCCACCTACACTGGGGAGGGTCATCTGCTTTTCTCAGTTCACCCATTCAAAGGCTAATCTCATCTGGAAACAT
This sequence comes from Mandrillus leucophaeus, assembly GCF_000951045.1. Lineage (NCBI taxonomy): Eukaryota > Metazoa > Chordata > Mammalia > Primates > Cercopithecidae > Mandrillus > Mandrillus leucophaeus. The sequence goes on from NW_012101476.1 coordinate 8,202,883, forward strand.
TCTTACAGACACACCCAGAAACAGTGCTTAACCTGGGCACCCCACAGCCCAGGCAAGTTGACACATGAAAGTAACCATCACGCCTTTCCCGTGAAAGTCACATTCCCTCCACAGAGCAGGTCCTAGATGTTCAGATGTGGGTGGAGATTGAACAAACCCTTCTGGAGCACACACTGTGTCCTAAGCACTATGCAAGACACTTCTGTGTCCCTTGTTCTCAGGGATACGGTCAACATATTGTGAGAGAATCTGGCTCACCAGATATGATATTACTGTAAATAGGCTGTGTCTTATTCATCTTTTTTCTTGGCACATAGTGGCCGCTTACGAAGGGGGATGTCAGGAACTCTTATGCATCCTCCTTCTTGCTCTTTTTCTCTCACTC
>NW_012101476.1:8203317-8224012 GCF_000951045.1 Mandrillus leucophaeus
GGTGACTGGGTGTCTGGGAAGCTGTAAAGGATGCATTTGGAGCCCACTGGAGTGTGGTGAGCCTGTGAGCTGGGAGGCAGCCTGAACCTCATGATTTCCAGAAGCAGGACTTTCTCCTTTTAGGTAGTGTCAGGGAGTCAAAGAGCAAGGGGAGCAGTGTCGTTAGGGAGAAGGATGGTGTCAGGACCCGTGTGACCCTCCTCTTGGGACTTCCAGAACTAGTTGGGGAATAATTTAGAGGCAGGGCTGTTCCCATTTTATGTATGTGCGATTCCATGTCCCTCATGGCCAGCAGGGATTGAAGAAAGCTCTGGTACATAGAAAGCAGGTTGACTAATTTCCCTTTCTTGGAAATCTGAGTGGCAAATCACAAAGGGTGTGAGTAAAGAGAAATGAGCATTTTTTTTTTTATCAAGGGAAGTTTAAAACGACATTGTTCTTGCTCATTTCATAATATAAAATCTGTCATCATACTTCATGTAAATAACTATAGATGGGAAGCCATTGACATTCAGTTAGAGGGCAACAGAGAGCAGATTTCTGGGTTAGTTAAAATTAGATTTGGTCACACATAACAGAAAACCACAAAGCAACCAGTTGGTTAGGCAAGGTAGAGGTTCACTTCTCTGTCATGTCACTGTAGTACTGGCTAGCAAGGTGGTCCTTACAAATCCATGCTCTGATCTTTCCACTCTGACATTTTCAGTGCATGGATGGCTTTTGTTTCCCAGGCCACCTCAAGGTTCAAAATAGCTGCTGGAGGTCCAGCTGTCACATTAAGGTAGGAAAGAGAAAGAGGAAAAGCAGAAATGCAAAACAGACTCTTCCTGACAATCTATGCCTTTCAATCAGACTTCCTGGAAGATTCCCACTCAACATTTTTATTTACATTATATTGAGCCCAGCTTAATCACACGGCCATGCCAAGCTGCAAGAGAGACCAGGAAATGTAATGTTTGGTACCCATGTAAAAAGAAGTTTGGTCTTTAAGGAGAGGGGAATGGATGGATATTAGGTAATAAATGACAGTCTCTACTGCAGGGTTTTTGTTTGTTTGTTTGTTTGTTTGTTTTTCTTCCTTGTCCTTCTATCTTTAGAGTCTAGGCCTCTTGTCTTGCCCTCTGACTTCCAATCCCACCCCACTCATGGGAGAAATAACTTACAAGAGCTTTCTAATTGGCTAGATAGACAGAGAGACAAAGAGAGAAAGATTAGATAGATAGATAGATAGATAGATAGACAGATAGATAGATAGATAGATAGATAGATAGAAATAGGTAGATTGATTGATTATAAGGAATATCCAATAATGCGCATATGAGCAGGGAGGCTAAGAAGCCTTGTAATCTGCCATCTACAACCTGGAGACTCCAGAAAGCCCATGGTGTAATCCATCCCAAGTCTGAAGGCAAGAGAAGCAGGGGAGCCAGGGGTGTGAATCCCAGTCTAAAGTAAGGAGAAGAGGAGATGAGGTGTCCCAGCTCAAGCAATGAGGCAGGAAAAAAGGAGGTAAATTCCTCCTTCCTCTGCCTTTTTGTTCTAGTGAGGCCCTCCATAGATTTAATGGGGCCCACCTACACTGGGGAGGGTCATCTGCTTTTCTCAGTTCACCCATTCAAAGGCTAATCTCATCTGGAAACATTCTTACAGACACACCCAGAAACAGTGCTTAACCTGGGCACCCCACAGCCCAGGCAAGTTGACACATGAAAGTAACCATCACGCCTTTCCCGTGAAAGTCACATTCCCTCCACAGAGCAGGTCCTAGATGTTCAGATGTGGGTGGAGATTGAACGAACCCTTCTGGAGCACACACTGTGTCCTAAGCACTATGCAAGACACTTCTGTGTCCCTTGTTCTCAGGGATACGGTCAACATATTGTGAGAGAATCTGGCTCACCAGATATGATATTACTGTAAATAGGCTGTGTCTTATTCATCTTTTTTCTTGGCACATAGTGGCCGCTTACGAAGGGGGATGTCAGGAACTCTTATGCATCCTCCTTCTTGCTCTTTTTCTCTCACTCTGCTCTTTCTCCTCCTTAGAAGCAGGGGAAAATGGAACTGAAGTGGGCTTGACTAAGCATTTCAAGTTTCCAACATGCAGTTAATATTTTCACGCAGGTTTTGCTATCTCTGTCTCTCAGCAGTAACCAGAGCCCAACGCAAACTTGCAAATAGACAAAGTTAGTCTTTATTTCCCTTGGGTTTCCCCTGCTGCTCCCTCTTTCCTGATGCAGAGGGCTGGCTAAGTGTTGGGATGTGTGGTGGAGACGTTGCTGATCAGAGGCTTTTTTTTTTTTTTCTTGAAACGGAGTCTCGCTCTGTTGCCCAGGCTGGAGTACACTGGTACGATCTCAGCTCACTGCAATCTCCACCTCCTGGGTTCAAGCAATTCTCCTGCCTCAGCCTCCCATGTAGCTGGGATTACAGGTGCATACCATCACGCCTAGCTAATTTTTGTATTTTAGTAGAGATGGGGGTTTCACCATATTGACCAGGCTGGTCTTGAACTCCTGACCTCAAGTGATCTGCCCGCCTCAGCCTCCCAAAGTGCTGGGATTACAGGCATGAGCCACCGTGTCCAGGCTGAGCAGAGTCTTTGTTTTCTCTACTTTTTTCTTATGCCTGGCTTGCGGTGAACATGCCTAGGTCAGAGGTCAGGGATGCCAACTTCGCCAAAAGCAAAGGTGCATATAAAGCTATTTCATATGGTATACCAAGTGGAGTTTATGAACTAAGGCCTCTCAGCCTCTCCTCTCCCTGGGATCCAATCTTGTTGTTAGAAGTAGAAATCTAATTTTACTTGGATTACTACCATGACAACATTTCTCTGCTTTAAACTATTCAAGCTTCAGGCAAGATAGTGTTGCTGACACTTTTCCCCATAACTTCCCCCAAATTACATCTTTCTGCAAGTGAATGCATAATTTTCACTGCTTTTTTTTTTCTCAAAATTTTGAATCCCCCACAAGAATAATTAGAAATAATCGTGTGGTAGATCCTTGTTTTTGCAAGCAGTAATAGTACACACCTAAGAAAAAAGGATATGAAAGAAAAAAAAAAAAAAGGAAAAGACAGGCAATTATGAGGCTGTGTAGGATTTAGCTCAGCATTTTTGTTAACAGATGTGTATATTAAATTGAGCCTTTACCAAAAAAATGGACATATAGTTTTTAAACTTATAATGTAGGGAGTAAACATTGCAGAAATGATTAACACTTCCAATGGTCTATGTACTAATAATTTTGAGTTATTTTCTAACATATAAAATGTATAAGAGTCCCAAGACCATAAAGTAGGGTTTTCTAATGCCCACAGTTAACAGTCCTTAAAGCCGAAGTCTTGCTTCAAAATGGCCTTTCTTATTTACCACCTGTAAGGTTGGGTGGAAGATAACATCCTTCAGAAAAATTTCTGTGTTCAGTTTCTCTCTGAGGTTGTCAAACCGTCTCAACTCTCAACTCATCCCCCCAAAACCCCAAGTGATTTTAGGGTTTACTCTATCTTGGTCCTGTGATGCCATAGGCCTTTCTGCCTAGAGGCAAAACCTCCCCTCCCATAGAAAGAGATACATTGGCAGGGGGAGTCAGGAAATTTGAGTTCTAATACCTGCTAATTGCCTATACCTTTATGCCCGAGGTGTCTATAAAATGAGGAAATTGGAACAGGTGATCTCTCGGGTCCTTTCTAGCTCAGTGATTCAGACTCTACTTTCTCGTATCTGAAATTCTGCAACGAGAATGTTCCATCTTTGCCTTGACATAAATGCCCAGGAAGGGATAGCATATTAATGCATTTTTAGGAGTTTACATTTTAGTGTGAATTGTTTTGAGAATTGTGATCAAGCTGTAAAACCCTAACTTCAGCCTTATTGCTGCTAAGATAGGTAAGTTGACAAAGACTCACTGATTGTGTATTGTTTTTCTTTTAATCTTGTACAAAGTGAGGATTCTCCTTCAAACTGTTGCTTGGATGGCTTGCATAGCTCTCTGCAGCCTAATTGCTTCAGAAACAGTGAAGTCTAATTACCAACCCTTCCATGTTTTCTCTGATTTTAGTCTTTGTTCCTGTGTAGATTGATTTCCAAGTACGCCTTTGAAGATTAATCTCTTCCACCGAGCCCCAGTTAGGAAACAAGATTATGGCAATGGCAGCCAAAGTAACAGCTGTTTTTTTTTTTTCTTTCAGATTCACAAATTGCTACACACTGTACTTTTTAATGGAAAAATCTATGTATTTGAGCTCTTGTTATATTTTCTGTGGTATCTAGAAAATTCTCTTGGATATAAGCCATGTGGATTTTTCTGCAGTCCTCTCAAGTTTCAAAATAGTGATACTTCAAATGTATTTTGCAGGGTTTCTATCGGTCAAGGGCATGCCGTTCTGAAAATCTTGTGCTGTGAGGTTGGACAGGGCCGTTGGCCTTCTGCCAATAGACTCGCATTGTTTGCCTTTTTAACACACAGCCCTGGAAACGCTGTTGGTGTCCCCGCTGCCTTCACTGGTTTTCTGAGTATCTGCCCCTTTGCCTAGTTGAAGTGCTTAGTCCCGGCTAGTGAAGCCTTTAGGAGTTCCCAATTTCTTGCTTCACAGATTACTAAAAATGAAGACATATCTGTTGAATGTCGCTCAAGAGACCAAAACATAATCCTAGGACAGGATGTCTGGAAAGGATGTCTTGCCTGTCTTGCAGCATAATACAGGGTAACAAGTACTGGCTTTGGAATTAAACTGATATCCTTTCATTGCTAAATGGCTTTGGGAAAGTCACTTTCCCATTTTGCACTTCAGTTTCAAATATCTACCTTGCAGGTTTGTTGTGATGCTTAGAGATTGTGTGTGAAGTGCAAAATATATATATACACACACACACACATATATACACACACACACATACACAAACACACACACACATACACACACACACATATGTATATATGTGTGTGTGTGTGTGTATATATATTTTAAAAGTCAAGCTTTAGAAATTGCCCCTCTGTTGTTGGATACTTCAGTTGTTTTTGGTGACTCCCCATTAGAAATAATGTTAGATTAAACTATCTTATGAGAAAGCTTCTTCTATGCAAAGGCACCAGGATCACCTAAGGTCCCGTCTGCTCAGAGCACCTCAGAATGTCCCTGTCTACAGTAACCAGGAGAGTGTTTCTCCTTCGGTCACAGTGTGCAGGAATGAGGGGAGAAAGACTGGTAAACATATTAGGGGACATTCCAGTTGCATGAAAGGCATAAGTCCAGAGTCTTTTCATGCAACATGAAACCTTCATGCTGTGGCTAGGGTCCACTCTATAAAGAATATCTTTGCTCTTGCAATTTTCCACTGTGGAATAAGGACATGACTTCAGCAGCAAATCAGACCGTAAACCTCTTACTTCATGCTAGCCTGTGTCTTTTTATTGGTCTTAGTGTCCCTGTATGTAGTTGTGCAGAGCTGTCATAAAGGGAGTTTCATAAGACATGTGATCCAGTACACAGCTGTGTCAGTCTCATGAGAGGTGAATAAAGTCGACAGGATGATAGTGGAGGAAGACCCAGGACGGTAGGTGTGCAGTGACCCTAGAGCAAACAAATAGCACAAAACAAAACCTGGCACCTATTAACTCCAGGGAAAACAAAAAGCTGTGCAGGGAAGGAAGAGTACTCGTAGTTTATTACTCATATCAGCAACAAATGGCATTTACACAGTCACAAGAAGGTAAACACCAAATCTAAACCAAATTATGGTATAACTACATTGGGAAGACAAGGAACTGGGAAGTGTGTGTATGTTTATGTGTGTGTGTGTGTGTGTGTGTGTGGTGAGAGAAGGAGAGAGGGTGAGAAAGAGTATTATATACTAAATTTCTAGAGTTAGAAACCAAGACAGCAAAATCTGAAAAGTCAAGAAGCAGCAGTATAAACATTTTACTCAAAATGTAAAACTCATTCCAAAAGAAATAGCTGAAAAGAATTGAAAGTAGTTGCTTCCAAGAAGTAGGATGCAAAATTATTAGAATGTGTAATCTTAATAGAAATTAAAATGACAGGAAAAAAGAAACCAAGGAAGAAATATCAATTACAATACTTCTCAAGTAAATGTCCTTTAAAAAATGAAATTCTTCCTTTAAAAATGAAGTTGCATTTTACTTATGTGACATGAATTTCCTTTCCCTGTAAAATAATGACTCTCAATAGGAAAAGACTTCCTAACCCTAAAAATAACACAACTAAGTCAAAATTCAATAAACGGTGATGAACACTAATAGCTTTCATTTCTTTATTAATTTATGTACAATGAAAGACATCCATTTAAATGGCATTTTGATTTGTATCTGTGCAATCTCAGCCACAATTAATATATAAATGACGGGGTGCTCCCTCCAGCAGCATATATACTAAAATCGTAGAGATACAGGGAAGATTAGCAAGACTACCGTGCAAGGATGATGCATATTCGTGATGTGTTCCATATTTTTAGTAACTCAGAAACAGAGAGTCAGATACTGCATGTTCCCATTAAACAATAGGTACACATGGACAGACAGAGTGAAAAATAGACATTGGAGACTCCAAAAGGTGGGAAGTTGGGAGGGGTGTGAGGGATGAGAAATAACCTCTTGGGTACAATTTACACCGTTCAGGTGATGGTTACCCTAAAAGCACAGGCTTCACCACTATGCAATCTATCCATGTGACTAAAATGCATTTGTACCCCCTAAATCCATAAAAATAAAATAAAAATAAAGGTGTAGATGATGGCACATTTCCACCATCGCAAGTTCATTTCACCCTGTCTCTAATGACGTCCATCCTCAACCCTGGGCAACCCTTGCTCACTTTCTGTTTCTTTAGATTTGATATGCCTTTTCCAGAGTTTCACAGACATGAGCTGGAATGCGTAGGATGGACTCTTTTGTGTCGGGATTCTTTCTAATGCATCTGAGTTTCATCCCAATTCCTGTGTGTGGTGTACTGTTCCTTTTATTAACGATTAGTAACCTATTTGGTGCGTTTGCCATCATTTGTTTATCTAGGATAGAACGCTTTGGCAAACCTTTGGATGGTTGAATTTTTAAAAAAATTTCTCAAGTCTTTTGACTACGAGCTCTTCCTCCTACCAGGCAAGCTCTCTGATGGTCAATTATCAGAAAGGAGCAGGTAACTGACAGTGGAGTCTGCTTCTTCCGGGTAACCCAGCTTGGTTGCTTAGCAACAAACAGAAGAAGTGTATTAGTTTAGTGGATTCTGAACAAAAAGGTAATCATCTTTTATCCCCAGATAGATAGGAGACGAGGTTATTCCAAGTGAAGTGGAGGAAAAATAAAAACCATAAAAATGGAAAGAAAACACATCGTGTAAATAAACACGATGAAACCTCACACCAAGTGTGCTGTGAAGACCAAGAGATCCTCTTTTAGATGAGATACCACGGTGTTAGGTGCTGCTGTGCAAAATAGTTTAAAATTTGCAAATAACTGATACCAGATATTAATAACTCATGACAGAGATAAAGAGAAACAGGTTAATCTTTATTAGCATGAATTCTGCAGAGGATCCATCTGAGATGAGGAAGAAACCTCGTCCCCTCTCCAGGCCCCTTCAGAATGGAAGGCAAGAACTCCGGTAGATGTTATGCTTCCTTTCGCCGAATTGAGTAATTGTTTTCCATAGTAAATGTGATTGACTTATGTTCGTTCACTGGATTCCTTAATCTCAAAAAGAACGGCATCCATTTTGCAGGCAATGACACTGACGGAAGTTTTTTTTTTTTTAAACTTCCTTGGGAGTTTTGCCAACTTGCTACAGCCACTTCCTTCTCACCATCGACACTTCCTTCCCAGCACCCAACAATACCTTCTAGCAGAAATAGCTCTGCTAAGAATCGCTGATTTAATGAATAGACTATCCTTCAGCCATTGAATGCAAAGTGTTTAATAATCATTCAGAGATCGGGTTCACTTAGGTTTACAGGGTTGAAAGGGAGACAAAAACCCTTCACCACCACTTCTCAGCTAGTCCTGGAGCCATTCTCCACTTCCCTCCTGATGACAGGTTTCTGGGTTTAAATCATGCCCCCGGGGAATGGATGTGAAGCTGTGGTCCTGCAGTTTGCTGTCAGTGCCTGGGTATCCGCTAAAGACAGCTTTGCAGTTTCATTTATTGGAGGGGCAAAGTTGACTGCCAAATAATTGGGTTGAGACTCCCCGGACTCCTCCTTACTTTTCTTGGGATTGTAAGGATCACTTCTCCCCATAAACATATTAAATTGCAGCCTTCCAGAGGAAAGAGATCGAGGAACACATCTTTCAGAGCTGCTGTTGGCGGTGGTGGTGGTGGTGGTGGTGGTTGTTGTTTTATTTTCAGACTAGTTAAAAATGTTCTGGTCTTTTCTGGTTTTGAATTGTAAAAGATGTGCACTTGTCCCCTGCATTGTGTGTGTGAGAGAGCACACCAAGACAGAGGAACAGGAAGGCAGAGCCTGCAAAAGAGCTTGCAAAACCAAAACACATCCTGGGGCCCCACACAATTAATGAAAATCTTGCTGCTACGCAGCGCTGGCAAATGCAGCTGCCACTGTAGAGCCAAGGTATAAAAACTTTGAGCTGCTAAGTGCTTGCAGCGTTGTGCTCTCTGCTTGCGACATTTTGTGGCCGTGGTTTCTGCTCAGGGGAGATTTATCAGTTCAAAGAATAGACTCGATGGAAAACTGCGGCTTTGCACACAAACAGACTGTCATTCACAACCACCACGTTGATGGCAGTTTACTGAAATTAATTCTCCTTTGAGTTAAAAGACTAAGGCTCCCAAAGAATGTGTCCATGTCTCTATATTTTAAAATATACTAAAGAAGAGCCAAATCACGTACCACTTAATTTCTAACTTAGTGTTTCTGAGGGATAGAAAAAAAATAACTAAAAGCTTTGGACCAGAGAATTTTTTTTTTTTAATTCAGATTTGGGGTCGGCAGCAGCGCTGAGGTTTTGGTTGGATTCCATCTCATCCCTTCTTTCTCTGAGTTTTGTTTTCTTTTTTCCTCTCTGCTATAAGTTTCTGGTGAAATGGTAAGAAACTAACAGTGATAAGAAAAAGCAAGAAACAGATTCATGTTGCAGTAATGACGGAAACTAAAAAGTCACTGCACAGCTGAGATATACGCCAATTATAACACAGAGAAATACGATGCCATGACATTCGTCAGGCTTGTTGATCACCAAATCGAGGTGGCAAATATTTTTTGAGTGTCTCCTATGCATAAGGCATCCTAGACGCCTATTCACGGACCTCAAGACATTTCTAGTAGAGATAACTTATTCTGAACAGCAATTCTCAAAAAACTTCAAGGATCCTCCAAGAAGAGTTATTGGAGTCAGAGGGTATCAGGGAACCAACAGGGCATGAATGAGATGCTTGGGGAGTGGCTCAGGTCAGGGCCTGGGGATGACATGGGGCAGGAGAGCCATCCTTTTCAGAGAATCAACACAACAAGGTTTCATAATGGTTGTGAGAATTTGCTGCCACACTAGGAGGAGACCAGATGGGCCTATGGCTCTGCCATCATGGATCGTCTGGTCTGGGATGTAGGTGAACTGTAGACATTGTTCATAATGGTTATGAAGACAGAGGTTGGGGGTTGAGGAAAGAGCATGGAGGTAAAACAAATGGTTGCAAGTAGAGAATGATATGGGAATGGAGCAGGCTATATGCAGGGAAGTGTTGGGACCTCACCCCACCTGTCCAAAGGGGAGTTGAGCGGTGAGTGGGTAAGGGGCCGATGAAGCCTGGTCAGGGTGTCCTTGTACACAGGGGCTGGGCTCTGACCAGGTGGAGTGAAAGCTGATAACCGCCATGTACTCAAAGCGTCAGCCTCGGCCGAGCCCTCCTAAGATGCTCAGACATTTCCAAAATATTTTCTGTGGGCTGCACAGGACTAGCTTCAAGTTCCCACAACCCCGACCACACTGGGGCAGAGATATCTTCCTGGGCAGTCTGAGGCCTGAGACAGAAAGTGGCTTCTTGAGTGCATAGATGGTTAAGGTCAGAGCCAGGACGCTCCAGCCCAGATATTTTAACTCTCCGACCTCCCTGCCCGGCAGTCCCCACAGTCTCAGAACTTCTCACCATCCACAGAGAGTCAAAAACACCTTCCAAAACCAACCCCGGGGCAGATTTGACTCTGGATTTGGCAAAACAAGCTTGGGATGTTGGGAAGGTCAAGGTTTCTCCACCTTGGCACTATGGGCGCTTGGGGCTGGATGAATCTCTGTTGCAGGTGGCTTTTCTGCTGCCCACTAGATGCCAGTGGCACACCCCTTCCCTCGAGTGGTGACAACCCAAATTATCTCCAGACATTGCCAACAATCTCCCAAGGAGGCAAAATCACCCATGGTTGGAAACCACTGCTGTGGTGCGTCTGTAAACATGGTGGTGTTGGTCCCCACCCTGTGTGACAGGTGTCCCCAAGGCCAGGATGAAGCTGCTGAGGCCAGGGTGAGCTAACAGGGGATGCAAAGAAGAAGCCTGAGTCTGGTACCACACAGGATAAGTAAGTCCAAAGAACAGGCTTTTTGTCCTGGTCCTGATGGCCGTGGAAAAAAAAATCACTTGATCCGTCTCACCATGTGGTTCCTCATGTCTATTGCATTGAGATCACCTCTATTTTGTTGATTGTTTGTAGAGATGGGGTCTTGCTCTGTTGCCTAGGCTGGTCTCAAACTTCTAGCCTTCAGTGATCCTCCCTCCTCAGCCTCCTAAATTGCTGGGATTACAGGTGTGAGCCACAGAGCCTGCCTGAATTGAGATCAGTAATTTTTTATTTTTATTTTTTTTTGAGATGGAGTTTTGCTCTTGTTGTCCAAGCTGGAGGGCAACGGCACCAGCTAGGCTTACTGCAACCTCCACCTCCCAGGCTCAAGGAATTCTGCTTCAGCCTCTTGAGTTGCTGGGATTACAGGTACATGCCACCACACCCGGCTAATTTTTTGTATTTTTAGTAGAAACAGGGTTTCATCGTGTTAGCCAGGATGGTCTCGATCTCCTGACCTCAGGTGATCCGCCCACCTCGGCCTCCCAAAGTGCTGGAATTACAGGCGTGAGCCACTGTGCCCCACCGAGATCAGTTTTAATTCTCACATTCTACTGCAGAGGTAAAATGGTCTTGGGCTGCAGTTCTCTGTTTCGAGGCACCAGACAGGCAAAAAGGCAGTCAAGTCCCTGGGACCAGTTGGCTAGAGAGCCAGGGTATGAGCCCAGAAGGAAGGAATAACAGCAGAGGTTGGAAAGTGAGCCCGTGAATGGGGCTCTGTATGTCAGAGCTTCCTGGCCTCTCTCTTCTCTTCTTCCTCTTCATCCCCTTTCCTTCCTTTTCCCTCTTCTTTCATTCATTAAGTGGCGAGACAACCAGCCAGCATCACTGAGAGAAACAGGGAGACCGTGACGATCCACAAGGGTGCGGTGTCCTGTTTGTATTCCACGTAGTCAGTATGATTCAAAGATCCAAAAGTTTCACCCAGCATGTTGGAAAGGCACACATGAGTATACACACGTGCATGCACATGCGTATATTTCTAGTAATTATCCACAGGAAGTAGTGAGTCCACAATGCCAAGAATTTCTCCTTTCAGTGGCTATTAGTGATGGGAAGCAACGTGCATTCCACTGCATTCTAGCATCAGATTATGGGAGGGGAATGTCATCATCGAAGGCATGTCCTCTTTCTTATTAAGATTTCATTCAAATAGAAAGAGTTCTGCATCTGATAGTAAAAACAAACAAACAAACATACACTAAAAAACAGTGGACAGTTTCTTCGCCAATGAAAACGGCCCCCTATGAAGGCATAGGGGCCTATTTCAAATAAGGATTAGGAAAAATTCAACAAGGGAAATGATGCTTTAAGTATGTTAACTTGCAAAACGAAGAACCCTTTTTCTTCATTTCTAAGAGGAAGACAACTACTTTTGCTTTGATCAGAGTGCTGCCTGAGTGGCCAGAACTGACAAGGTTGGCAGAAGCGACGAGTTGAGAATTAAGGGCAGCGTCTGGGCCTGTGGGAGGTGCCATACGTGGGCTCACATCCACTGAACCCTGATCTCCGTTGCACACCTCCATGTAATTTATAAATCAGCAGTATTCACTCTGCCAAGAGGAAGTCTACAAAAAAGAGATGTGCTTGGCGCTCCTGGAAATGCTTTTACTTTGGGGAAAAAGCAGAGTGTACACTTTGAATGGAAATAAGCAGGCTGAAGCCACCGAGGGCATTTATATGCAGCACAGTGATGCAGACAGAAGAGCAGGGCCCTCCTTAAAGGCGCAGATCACTGAGAAGGCTCATCTCTCTCCATGCTCAAGAGGCCTGACTAGGCTTGGGTCTTGTTTGATAACCAGGGCATAACATTTAAACATATTTATAAAAATTATTCCATAAAATCAATTCATAAAAACTTCTAACTCTGAAGCAAAGCGTTAAAATAGGTGCTGGGTTACCCGCAAGATTGTTGTCAGAATAAAATGAAAGGATCTAAAAAGTTAGCACACCAACTGAAGGCATTCTTACTAAGACATGCATTGTATGCTTGAATAGATAGAATTCAGAGTTAAATTCTAAACGTTGGCCATCTGGACACTGCCCCTCAGGATCAGAGTGAGAGCCACAAGACCCCCCTCAATTGCGAAGCTGGTCCTCACCACCTCCTTCATGTTGGATTTTGATCCTTCTCGGTGTCTTCACTTTTTCTTGTTATTTCCAACATCACGTTTTCCCAATCTCAACTTCTTCCCTCACTGGCTATGTGACCACGGGAAGTTACTAGACCTCTCTGAGCTTTTGTTTCCTCATCTGTAGAATAGGGTAACGGTATCTCCTTCGGTTACAGAACGCCCCACATCAGCTGGTTTGCAACATGCCCTTGATTTCCCTTGGTTTCTCTCTCGCCTTTTACTCCCATCCCCACCCTTTCCCATCCCGGGTCCCTGCTACATGTCATGACTGAACAACTCCTGCAACCACAGGGCATCATTTTACTCCTCTCTCTAGCTCCTCTCTCTCTGTAGCTCCTCTCTCTAGCTCCTGTCTCTCTCTAGCTCCTCTCTCTCTCTAGATCCTCTCTCTAGCTCCTCTCTCTCTCTAGATCCTCTCTAGCTCCTCTCTCTAGCTCCTCTCTCTAGCTCCTCTCTCTCTCTCTAGATCTTCTCTCTAGCTCCTCTGGCTCCTCTCTCTCTCTAGATCCTCTCTCTAGCTCTTCTCTCTAGCTCCCCTCTCTCTCTAGATCCTCTCTCTAGCTCATCTCTCTCTCTAGATCCTCTCTCTAGCTCCTCTCTCTCTCTAGCTCCTCTCTCTCTCTAGATCCTCTCTAGATCCTCTCTCTAGCTCCTCTCTCTATCCTCTCTCTAGCTCCTCTCTCTCTCTAGCTCCTCTCTCTCTCTAGATCCTCTCTAGATCCTCTCTCTAGCTCCTCTCTCTCTCTAGATCCTCTCTCTAGCTCCTCTCTCTCTCTCTCTAGAGAGAGAGAGATTTTTGGTCACAAGACCAAAAAAATTATGATAAGACTAATCATGTGAATTAGAGGCTCTATGCAGTGTTCCATAGCCCACAGTTCAGACTCGCCAGGAATGTTTCTGAATAGGAACCCCACAATTCACCGGATGACAACACGTCACATCCAAATGACCCCTCTTCTTGCTTCACCACACCAACGAATGGGGTCGTATGAATTTGGAGAGCTAGAGTAGATTTTCTCTCATCGCTGCCTCTCTGCAGTTTCATCCACAGGAAAAAGAGAAACAGTTGAGTCTTGGCTACATGAATTCATATCTCTTGTCTTATTTTTTTCCCTGGAATTTTGTTTTGTTTTGTTTTGTCTTTCTTTTTCTTTTTTTTTTGTTTTTGACAAGTCTCACTCTGTCACTCAGGCTGGAGTGCAGCAGCATGATCTTGGCTCACTGCAACCTCTACCTCCCAGGTTCAAGCAAATCTCGTGCCTCAGTCTCCTGAGTAGCTGGGATTACAGGCATGAGCCACCATGCCTGGCTAATTTTTGTATTTTACTAAAAATAGTAAAGAGAGGAGGTTTCGTCATGTGGGCCAGGCTGGTCTCGAACTCCTGACCTCAGGTGATCCAGCCGACTCAGCCTCCCAAAGTGTTGGGATTACAGGTGTGAGCCACCGTGCCTGGCCCTTGGTACTTTTAAATGACTTAAATAATACAGGCAAGTCTAACGCAGGATGGAAATAGTTTTAAAACGAATTTTATTCTGAGATAAAATGTCTGCTTTAGTTTTCTATAGGGAGAATGGTTTCATAATGGATAACTTTCAGTATCGCTGAAATTTAAAGGTGGCTTGGTGATGGATTTGTCTATTTTAGTATGTTGCTTTCTGTCTCTATTTTATGTCTTTTAAGTATTTGATTTCTAAGTGCTATGGTATTTCATTTCCTTTTTAATGTGTCTTCTTAAAAATGAAAGTTTATGATTACGTAATCTTAGGCAGATGAACTACTTTCTAGTTATGACATCAAAGGACTAAACTACGACAAAATATCTCAACACATGACTATACAAATATATTTTTAATGTCTATCAGATATTTCATATATAAAATTCAGAGGCACATAACTAGGTAGGAAAAGATAACTTTCAAGTGTGTGAGAATCAAGTTTCATATCCTGCCAGGCGGTAGGGGTACACATCTGCAGTCCCCGCTACTCAGGAGGCTGAGATGGAAGGATCGCTTGAGCCCAGGAGCTTGAATCTGGCCTGGACAGCATAATGAGACACTGTCTTAAAAAAAAAACAAAAACAAAATCAAAAAAACCAAAAGCCAAAAGCAAAACCACAGAGAGAGAGAGAGAGAGAGAGAGGAGAGCGAACCCACAAATCAAAAAGATATAAATGATCATCTAAATAGAAGAAAATGAGTAAAAGACATGAATAAACATTTCATATTGGAAGAAAATGAACTCAGCAATAAGTATAGAAAAGTATGTGCAATTCCAGGAATCAAATAAATCTAAATTAATATGAGGAGACAACATTTTTAACTACTTTAATTGGCAGGATTGTTTCTTTCTTCAGTAGTCAACCTAATATTGGTAAGGAAGCAGAAAACAGAAATAGTCAGACATCCTGCTACTGGGAATGAAATGCACAAAGGTATTAATTTTTTTGACCCATAGTTTCTCATCCGATACAATCCCATTTGATTGCATATTTGACCTTAAGGAAATATTTACAAACATTTAGTTGGAATGATAGTTATTATAGTGTTCTTTATCAAATAGAATAGTTAAGAAATAGAAACATCTTCATATCTAACCAAAAAGGAATTGATTACATGAATTATGGTATATTTATACCCTAGAAAACTAGGCAGCTATTAAAATAACTATGATTTTCTTAGTCAATGCTCTTCATGTGAAATTGACTTGAATGAGTAAAGTAAGTAAAAAGGCAAATTACCGAAAAGTCAAAACAAGCAAACTCATGAAGATGAAAAGTTCAGCCCGTCCATGTGGGGCGTGGAGCAGGTATTAGTCCTGCCCACTGTCTCATCCATGGACCCCTGTGGCATTGTGTCCCTGCCTCTCTCAACAGGTCTACCCTAATTTTCTGCTTCTGTTTTCAGATTATCTTACTTGGCTTACTTATGCTGTCTCCACTCCCTCATAAATTCCCTTTGCATGGAGCACATGCTTTGGATTTTAGCAGTGCCTGCTCAACTGTGCAGCACAGAGGCCTTCATCATGGTCTAAGGGACTCAGTCTTACAGGTCTGTCTCAGTCAGTTCTGGCTGCTATAACAAAATACCATAAACTAAAAGCTTATAAACAACAGAAATTTATCTCTGACAGTTCCGGAGGCTGCAAAGTCTAAGATCAAGGTGCCAGCAAACTCAGTGTCTAGTGAGGACCCACTTCCTGGTTAACAGGCAGCCGTCTTCTCACCATTTCCTCACATGGTGAAAGGGGCAGGGAATCTCTTTGGGGCCTCTCTTATAAGGGCCCCGATCCCATTCATGAGGGCTCCACCCTCATGACCAAATCACCTCCCAAAAGCCTCACCTCCTAATACCATCCCATTCAGGAAACAGGTTTCAACTTACCAATTTAGGGAAACACAAACAGACCCTAGCAACAGCCCAATTCCAAATTACTGGGAGAGAGATTCTGATTGGCCCAATCTGAGTCTAATCCAGACCTGGTCCAATCACGGGTGTGGAGAAGGTATTGGCGGGGGGTGTAAGTGAAGAGATGTTCTGAACTGGGATCACATAGTGCGTAGGGTCAACTCTTCCAGTTAAATTCAGGGGAAAGGATAGAGTCTAGAGACGGATTTGGCATGTCTATCACACAGAAGAATATCGAACATCAGAAAAAAATACACTCTACTAAGTGACAAAAGCGTTTGCACTAAATATACTGTGATTCTGATTTTTTAAAAAGTATATATATATATGTACACATATATATGCAGAGAATAAATTACTGGGATAATTCCTTGTCATGCACTTACGAAAGACTTTTCTTTTCTTTTTTGAGACGGAGTCTCGCTCTGTGGGCCAGGCTGGAGTGCAGTGGCACGATCTCAGCTCACTTCAAGCTCTGCCTCCCAGGTTCAAGCGATTCTCCTGCCTCAGCCTCCCAAGTAGCTGGGATGCCACCAGTACATGCCACCATGCCTGGTTAATTTATTGTATTTTTAGTAGAGATGGATTTTCGCCATGTTGGCCAGGTTGGTCTTGAACGCCTGACCTCAGGTGATCCGCCTGCCTTGGCCTCCTAAATTGCTGGGATTACAAGCATGAGCCACTGCACCCAGCCAGAAAGATTTTTCGTATTTATAATTTCTGTTTTCTAAATTTTCTGTAATAACCTGGCATGGTGTTTAAGTCATAAGAAAAAATGTACATTTTCATAACGAGAAAATAAGTACAGCAAGGGCACACACATTTCATTTTTAATTTTTTTATTTTAATTAAAAAAAATTTTTTTTTTTTGGAGAGGCAGGCTGGTCTGGAACTCCTGGCCTTCGTGTCTCAAAGTGCTAGGATTACAGACGTGAGCCACCGCACATTGTAAATTAAAAAGAAAAAAAAAGAAAGAGCATAGAATTCTAAATTAACCCTTATTGAAAGATAGTTATTCAAAATAAAGGGACACGATTTATAGCGGGACGGATAACAGTATCACAGTGGGTAATATTAGAGGTACCTGGAGGCAAGGAGTGCTTTTGCCTTAAAATTCATTGTGTTTCTATTTGGTGGATGGGAGCAGTGAGAGTTTAAGAATACATTTAATCTATCGGAAAGCTATCACTACTGATACGAGTTTTTAAAACGTTTATATGCCTATTAAGGGTAGTAAGCCAAAAAGCACTGAGAAAATGTGATTTTAGAAGAAACAGAGAACTTGGGAAAATGCTGCAGCAGCTGGGACATGACCCTTAGTCTTAGGAACTAGCTGTGCTATCTGAAAAAACTTTCCTTTTTAGCTCCTTCCCTGTTTGCTCTTGAGCCTATGAGTGTCTGTGCTGCCCTAAACATCTGCTTCCCAAGAGCTCCTTGCATTTCTTCCAACACACATTTCAGTTGGCCAGCAAGAATGGCCTTGCATGATGAGAAATGAAATTCTCATAATTTTACCACAAAATGAAATTTCAAGAGATGCCAAAATCTCCCACTTCCACTCCATTTGTTCTAGAAAAGAAATATCCATTACATATTTATTTTTCGGAGACAATCATGTCCAGAGGCCGGTATTTAAAACGCAGACATCCCTGTGCATGAAGCCATGCAATCATAAACACTTCAGTTTC
The DNA here is from genome assembly GCF_000951045.1 of Mandrillus leucophaeus. Classification (NCBI taxonomy): domain Eukaryota; kingdom Metazoa; phylum Chordata; class Mammalia; order Primates; family Cercopithecidae; genus Mandrillus; species Mandrillus leucophaeus. The sequence goes on from NW_012101476.1 coordinate 8,221,125, forward strand.
ATGCTTTGGTCAGGGTGCGCTCTGCAGTCCCCTTGCTGGAGGGAAGGAGGGAGACTGGTGGCCTTTAGAAGGAAAGAATGCAAGGGCTGAATGGTTGCTAGGCCGCCCCTGGGAAGAAACAGCTGGGATCAGCAGGAAGGCACCAGACGCTTGGCAGGAAACGACTGGCGAGAGATCCCGGAGCAAAGGCTCAGGGGCAGAATAGCGGAAGTGTTGATTCGGTGCGGGGCTGGTCCTGGCTGTCCCCAAGAGGTGCCCCCTATCTTTCCATGGACTCTCTGCAGTTTCTGACTACCCCACTTCATGTAAATCCTGAGCATCTGGTGACTTGGAGCGCTGTCCTCACCGTGGGGTGGACCGGGATGGGGCGGGGGGAGGGCAACCCATGGGCTCCTTGGCTGCCTCCGCCATCTCCCTGGCCCAGCGCCAGTTGTTCCTGCCAAGAGTCATAAATCAGCAGTTGTAACCTGTTGCATTGAAGGTAGAATCCACAGTTGTTTTTCCTGCAGCCCCCAGCTGGGCTCTTGGTTAATGAGGCTCAGAGGAGCCTGTGATGGTGTTTGCCAAAACGCGTCACCAGAACACACCGTTCTGATTTGGCTGCATCTGAGATTTTACGTTTGAATGTTTTGCCGCCTAGCTTAAGCCAACAGTATTTAAAATATTCTTCTTTAACTTGCATCTGCAATGAATGCATGGTAATATTCCTACAACCAAGTCTGGTAAGAGTTGTTCCACGTTCCATCCAGGTGCGGGTCTTTCAGTCTAGTCCAGGGTGGACAGATTAGGGAGGCAGGGTAGAAAACACGGACAGTGGCAGAAGTGGGGACAACAGAGAAACCACAGAAGAAACGCCATCATCTAAAGGAGGTGACTGCCTGAGGTCAGGAGTTCGAGACCAGCCTGGCCAAAATGATGAAACTCCGTTTCTACTAAAAATACAAAAATTAGCCGGATGCGGTGGCACACGCCTGCAATCCTACCTACTGGAGAGGCTGAGACAGGAGAATCACTTGAACCCTGGAAGTGGAGGTTGCAGTGAGCCGAGATCATGCCCCTGCTCTCCAGCCTGGGTGACAGAGCGAGACTCCATCTCAAAAAAAATAAAATAAATAAATAAGAACAAAAAATAAAAAAGGTGACTGGAGGGTCCCTGTGAGTGAGGCTGGGACCCGGGAGAGTAGAACTCAGTTCTTGGAGAATGAAGACTCACGGGAGGAACTCAGTAGGCAGAGGCCTCAGTGCGCTGCTGGGACTCTCAAACCGCATTCTACTAGAGCCATCTGTCCTGGAGGGGAAGAGCAGTCCATTCAGATAATTAGAGATGTCCTGGGCTCATCGGGACCACTCAGCTGTTGCCTGTCCGAAGAGTATTTAGAAGAACTTGCAGTGAAATTTCCAAATCGAATAGGAAGGGGGGCGGTATTTAATTATCCGTCCCTTTGGGGTATTGGAAAAATGCCCTCAGGTTATCCATTACCCTCTGTAAATCAGGACAGACTAGAATTCCATGATAATAAACAAGGCCCCAGATCTCATTGGTTTAAAACAGCCAATGGGCTGGGCGCAGTGGCTCATGCCTGTAATCCCAGCACTTTGGGAGGCCGAGGTAGGCGGATCACCTAGGTCAGGAGTTCCAGAGCAGATTGACCAACATGGTGAAACCCCATCTCTACTAAAAATAAAAATAAAAATAAAAAAATTAGCCAGGTGTGGTGCCAGACGCCTGTAGTCCCAGCTACTCGGGAGGCTGAGGCAGGAGAATCACTTGAACCAGGGAGGCGGAGGTTGCAGTGAGCTGAGATCATGCCATTGCGCTCCAGCCTGGGTGACAAGAGTGAAACTCCGTCCCAAAAAAAAAAAAAACAAAAATTAAAAAATTAAAACAGCAAATGTCTGTTTCTCATTCATGCCACTTGGCCATCATAGGTTAGCCGGTGTGTGCTCTGGTGGGGCACCAAGGTCCTCCCCATTTCTCCCTCCCCCCAGCTCCTGGCAACTACTAACCTACCTTCTGTGTCTATGAATTTGCCTATTCTGGACATTGCGTAAAATGGAATCATACAATATGTGGCTTTTTGTGCCTGGCTCCTTTCCCTGAGCAGGGTGTTCTCAAGGTTCATTCATGTCATAACATGTCTCAATATTTCATTCCTTTTTGATGGCTGAATAGTATTCCATTGTTTGAATATACCACATTTTGATTATCCATTCATCATTTAATGGGCATTTGAATTATTTCCACTTTTTTTTTTGTCTATTATGAATAATGCTGCTGTGAGCAGCTTTTATGGCATTCCATATGTTTTTATATGTTGTATTTTCATTTTCATTCATCTCTAAGTATTTTCAAATTTCCCTTGTGATTTTTTTTCTTTGATTCATTGGTTATTAGGAATGTATTGTTTAATTCTTATTTGTGATTTTCTCAACTCTCTGCTATTGATTTTGAATTTAATGCGAAACTTTCCACAGTTGTTGATTTTGCATAAACCTACCAAGAAGTTGACATTGTGGACAATTCAATGTGACCCCAAAATTGACCATTGATAGTCTCTAAGTGCTTTATGAACTTGCAGACTTGTGTTTTATTCTTCTTTCTTTTCTTTCTTTCTTTTCTTTTTTTTTTTTTTTAAGAAACATGATGCAGATACATGTGTGGGCTTATTAGTTCCTTATTTGTGTTAGAATAATGACCAACCCCAAAAGATGTCCATATCCCAGGGTCTGGAACCTGTGAATCTGTTACCTTATATGGCAAGAGGACTTTGCAGATATAATTGAGTTAAGGGACTTGGTCTAGGGAGGTTGTCCCAGATTATTCAGTGGGACCCAGTGTAATCACAAGGGTCCTGATAAGAGAATGGCAGAAGAGTCAGGGTGAGAAA
>NW_012101476.1:8224367-8227396 GCF_000951045.1 Mandrillus leucophaeus
AAATATATATATAATTCTGGCAGTTTGGCAAAAGAGAGTAAGGGCTAAACACCTGGCTTATGGAGTCAGATGACCTGAATCCAAACTCTGGTGAGAAGCTCTATGAATTGGGCATATTACTTAACTTGCTTGGGTTTCAATGCACATTTTTGGAAAAATAAATCCATCTCATAAGATTGTTGTAAGGATTAAATGAGTTAATACTGTTACAACAGTCTCTGGCTCACAGTAAACACTCAACGAATTTTAGTTGATTTATATAATATATTGTTGCACATTTCAGCAAGTACTAGAGCTAGGAAGTAGAATTGTGTTGAGAATGCTGCATAGCTGTGTCCGGATTGTTGCTGTCACAGCCATATTAATTGCTTACAAATCAGAGAAGGAGCATTCTGGGCAGCACGTGGTCCCAGGCTGTAGGTGTCTGCAGCGCTCAGGAAAAGCCCCGATGCTCCCCAGCGGCTGCACCTGCTCCCTCGGGAAGGAGTCTCTCTTTTTGTTCCTCTTTCAGTTTCTGAAGAGAACAGAACATTTGTGCCATCTGGTTTGGGTCGTTATTTAAACCCAGTTTCATTTCTGTTTATAAAGGTATTCAACGCTCCAGGCTATATTTGAAACAGTTTCAGGATCAGCATGACTTGTACTGTTTCTGGCTTACCCCGAGAGGTTGCTGTTCTCAGTGACTATCTAAGCTGAAGCACATGAAGGATTTGAAGAGACTGATTCAGGCTTTGTGAGTGGCTGAGACCACACTCTATGTGTGTGTGTGTGGACACCGCCTAAGTGTGTTCATTTCAGCTGCAGCAAGAGTTGTGTTACAAGGATAGCATAGGCAGCCCTGCGTATTTCAAGAGTGATGCATGAAGTGTGAAACAGATCTTTAACGCTGTGTGAAGCAGGCTCTTTTAAGGTCAACCAGACTGTTTCTGGGGAAAAAGAAACTATTGCCTAACCTTTCAGGTCATGGAGACCTAAGTTTTTGTATCTTTCTCACAGTTTTACAGTTTTAGCACCTACATTTAGGTCTTTGATCCCTTTTGTGTTCATTTTTATGGATAGTGAGAAGTAGGGGTTCAAATCCATTTTTTTTTTTTTTTTTTGCATCTAGATATTCAGTTGTCCCAGAATCATTTGTTGAAAAAGCTCTTCTTTCCCCCATTGAATTGTCTTAGCACATTTTCCAGACATTACCCAACCACAAATGTAAGGATTTATTTTTGGACACTCAGTTCTATTTAACTGATCTAAATCTCTATCCTTATGGAAGTACCACTCTGTCTTGATTATTGTAGCTTTGTAGCAAGTTTTAAAATTGGGAAGTGTGAGTCTTCCCACTTTGTTCTTCTTCTTTCAAAGTTGTTTTAGTTATTTTGGGCCCTTTGCATTTCTATGTGAATTTTGGGATCAGCTTGTCCGTTTTTGCAAAAAGGGGGAAAAAAAGGGCAGTTGGGATCTTAATAAAGATTGTGTTGAGGACTTAGGGAATATTGCCATCATCACAGTATTAATTCTTCTGGTCCATGAATGCAGGATTTCTTTCCACTTATTTAGGTCATCTTTAATATATCTGAACACTGTTCTGCAGTTTTTAGTGCACAGTTTTATATTTCTTTTGTTAAATTATCCTAAGTATATTTTATGCTACTGTAAATGGAATTGTTTTCTTATTTTAATTTTCAGATGAAAATAAGAAAATGATCGGTCATCATCTTCAGTCATCATCTTGGATAGTGGGATTATGCTTGACTTTCCTAAGTTTTCTTTTTAAATCTGCATTCTTCTTCTTTTTTCTTTTTTCTTTTGAGATGGAGTCTTACCCTGTCGCCCAGACTGGAGTTCATTGCTAGTATATAGAAATACAGTTGATTTTTGTATATTGATTTTGTACCCTATGACCTTGCTAAATTCATTTGTTAGCTTTCTGTGGATTCTTCAGGATTTTCTGTATTCAAGTTCATGTCACCTGTGAATAGATTATTTTACTTCCTTTCCAATCTGGATGCCTTTTCTTTCTTTTCCTTGCCTGATTACCCTGGCCAAACCCTCCAATGTAAGGAGAAGTCATGAGAGCAGATATCCTCATCTGGTTCCTGATGTTAGGGGGAAGTATTTCATCTTTTACCTTTAACGATGTTAGTTGTGAGTTTTTGCTTGATGCCTTTAACTGTATCAGGTTGTGGAAATTCCCTTGTATCCCCAGTCTATTGAGTGTTTTTATCATGAAAGGGTGTTGGATTTTGTCAAATGCTTTTTTCTGCATCTCTTGAAATGGTCATGTGGTTTTTGTCCTTTATTAATATACAGATAGGTGTATTACCTTGATTAATTTTCATATTCAAACCAGCCTAGCGTTCCTCCTGAGAACTTCCATGTCTCATGTACAACTTTCATTTTACAATGACCCCCTCTTGCTGTTGGGGCCACACCACCTTACGACTTGCCCAGTTCAGGATAGCAATTCTGACTGCATAATCACTTGATATGTCTTGACCAGATGCTTGGTTTTGACCAGAGCTCAGTGGCACACCTGGAGTGCTTTGTGAATGATGTGTGGTTCTTTGTGGGAGCTTGCATGGCCTTGTTGTAGAACTCTAAGGGTTTTCATAGTGACTCTCCTATAGGGGCTTGTCAGAAAGTCCATATGGTTCCTTTTTCTACCACAGATAACTCTAGGACTGTGAGAGCTGCTAGGTATAGGGGGGCAGGCATCGGGCTGTTTGTACGGCAGCCTGGACTTGCTACAGAATCCATTAACTAACTGCTCACCCCAGTCAGAGCCATCAGCCTTTCGTGTCTCTAGATACATAGATTCAAGCAGTATGACAAGCGTGGAATATGCTGCTTTCCACAGACCTGTCAAGCATTGCACTTTGTTTTAATGGTACAATGTACAAAATGCAGTATCTTGTTCTTCATTTTCGAGAGGATGCTGTAGTATGCCTCAGACCACTGGATTTCTAAAAACTCCCCAAATGAAGCAGGTACCTGAGTCTTTTAAGGGTTTGTCTCACATTTCCTGTAATGTAAGT
>NW_012101476.1:8227909-8266459 GCF_000951045.1 Mandrillus leucophaeus
TTAGAAACCACTGATGTTGCACCATCCCCCTCCCCGCATCTTGAGGATGGCACTAATCCATGCCATTCCCCCGGGACATGTTTGGATTCTAGGAGTGCTGGTCATGCACCCTTAGTATTCTCCTTCTCATCTAAAAATATACCCCCTGAGAATCTGAGCAGAACCAGGCATTCTGTCTTCCACGATAGAAGCTGCAGACACTTTCCCCTTTTCCTTTTCGTAGAGATCACGTGTGATTTTGACAGCACGTTGCCTTTTTAAATAGCACCAGCTTTGGTCATCATCTCAGATAGTGGGATCATGCTTGACTTTCCTTTAAGTTTTCTTTTTAAATCTGCATTTTTTTTTTTTTTTTGAGATAGAGTCTTGCTCTGTTGCCCAGGCTGGCATGCAATGGCACGATCTCGGCTCACTGTAACCTCCGCCTCCCAGATTCAAGTGATTCTCCTGCCTCAGCCTCCTGAGTAGCTGGAATTACAGGCACCCACCGTGCCTGGATAATCTTTGTGTTTTTAGTAGAGATGGGTTTCACCATGTTGGCCCAGACTGGTCTCGAACTTCTGACCTCAGGTGATACACCTGCCTTGGCCTCCCAAAGTGTTGGAATGACAGGCGTGAACCACCACGCCCACCCTAAATCTGCATTCTCAATATACTGTCTGAACACACCTAGCCAGGTTCAATATTGGCTTTATTATTTTGATGACATAGCCCCATTCTGGGAAGTTTCTTGTTATTTCAACCTCATCCCAGTGGTTCTTTAATGATCAGAAAATATGATAAGATAAAAATATGAAAAACATCATAAAATAAAAACTCATTTGTTCTATGTAAGTAATACATTTAAAATCTGTATTAAAAAAAAATTCTGTATTAAGGCAATAAACATGTGTGTGTTGGGCTATGCCAGGCCTGCCACATACCTGATGACATAGTGTTGACTAGGCACCTGTGGCATAGTCAGGACTTGCCTGATGGCAGTGCCCTTTGGATTCTATCTCCTAAGCCTTTGCCCTGATTGTTTGCCCAAGTGGTGGTAAAATTAAGTGAAAGCAACATGAATTTGTCTAGGCTTTCTTCTTGCCAGTCTTCAAAACCTGGACCAGTCTTTATTGGACTGGCTTAGCTTAATAGAAAAAGATTCTCCACTTCACAGATAGAAATGGAAATTTAAAAAAAAATGAGATACCTATTTATGCCCATCAGACTGGCAATAATTTAAAAGTCTGTTAATACCTACTGTTGTCAGGGAATTAGGAGAACACTTATATGCTACTGCTTTTCAGAGAGCAATTGAAACACCTATTCAAGTTAGAGACCTACATACCCTGCAAACTGTGTGCTCCATTCCCAGGTGCATGTTCTAGCTAAATCTTCACATTTAGACCAGACAATATGTACAAGAATTTTTATAGCAGCAGGACTTTTTTTTTTTGAATAATGATAAATTGGAGAAAAAAAAAACACACACAAGAAAACACCTTGGAAATCTGTTAACCTGTTCGTGTAAGAAAGTGAATTAACTATAACTACATGTATCAATATGGAAAGGCCTCAAAATCATAATGTTGGATAAAAAAAGAAAGACTCAGAGAACTTTATTCCTTCCCTGTAACAACTTGCCACACATTTGGTGGCTTAAAATAACGAATTTATTCTCTCACAGTTCTGGAGGCCGGAGTCGGAAATCACTTTCACTGGGCACACACAGAGGTGTTCGAAGGGCTGCCCATGCCAGAGGCTCTTGGGGAGAATCTCTTCCTTGTCTGTTGCAGCTCTGCCTCCTCCTCTGCTGTGTGAGTAAAACCTCCCTCTGTCTCTTTGATAAGGATAAGGTGTATTTAGTGTCTAGTAGGACAATTCAGGAAATTCTTCCCATCTCAAGATCCCTAACTTGACCCCTTCTACAAAGACCTGCTTCGCTCCCATCTGCAAAGACCATGTCTAGGTTCCAGGGATAAACTCTGATACCTGTGGGTGGCTGTTATTCAGTTACTGACAGTGTGACATGATGAAAATGAAGTGTTAAAACATGGACTGCAATATTGTTTATTCCAGTAAATGGTGAGTGGTCCATCCTTCTCCAAGCCCTTTCTCTTCTTCTTCTCATGGTCTCTGGCATCTGGGAGAGTCCATGTGGCCTGGGTTAGGCTAACACATACCGGCAGAAGTGATACGTGCAACTTCCGACAACCTAGGTGCACCTGTCTCGCTCTCCCTGGGAGCAGATCCATCCTCAAACCTGCAGACAAGGATAACGCTGTAGTGGGTACTGAGAAAAAAAAGAAAGAAGGAAACTAAAGGAATTTTGGAGCAGAAATACATTTCTATCTTATTCAAGCTGGTATATTTTGAGCTTCTGTTGCTACAACAGTTTCATCTTTATCCTAACGAATACCCATACATGTATTAGTAGAAATATAAAGGTGTCCAGGGAATAACGTCAGACTGAAGAGAATGGGGCTTGAGGGAAGACAGGTGGCAAGAGGATGTGTAAGGAATACGCAGTCATATCTGCAAAATGTTTTTGTTGTTAAATTCAGTGGCAAACTAATGGATGTTCCTTATATTATTCCCTATGCTTTTTTCAGTGTCTGATTTATTTTGCTTTAAAACTCTATACTAATGGTGGATGAGAAAATAAATGTTATAGAAGGGATAAATGAAAACAAATTATTTGGATAAATTGTCACAGATGAAAGGCTATTTGACTGCACTGAGCTTTTTCTGGAACACTACTTGCTTCATAGGATGATGATAATGAATCCTGTGTATTAGATTTTTCCCAGGTGATCAAGGGTGAGAATTTGCCCTGCGGGGAATAATGTGCTCTAAATCCATATATTTCCTACACTTTTAGATACAAAGACCTTCAGGCAAAGAAACACCTCTGACATCAAGATCAGGAAGTCACAGAGAGTACTTGGGTACACATTTAGAAGTTTCAAGGATTTTCTGTTCATTTATTAAAGCTTAACGTTTGCTGTACAAGTTTGCAACAGGCCAAGGTTAAGTGAAGAATGAAAATAATGTTTAACTCCATTACAAACGAGGAGGCTTTTGATACAGACTTCATAATGTTCTTTGAGGGAACAAGCATATGAGGTTTGTACATTGAATGGATGTTCTAGATTGAGCAAAATATCCTCTACCCAGTCTCCTGCAGAGAGCGTGGGTGAAATAGAAATGTATTTCTGGATAGAAAGAGCAATGTATTGCGTGCATTCTCAGGAAGTCTAGCTGAAGAAAACCTTCAGATTTCTGGTTATTGCTATACCCTAGACACCAACATGAATGCTTAGCATAAAAGTAAAGGTACCTCAAGGCCCAAGATTAAAAATTCCATTGGGCATAACTCAGTGCTCTGAAAATCTAGATTTCTCTAATACCAGAGGGTAAGAGCCAAGGAGGAGCTCGTCCTGCCCATCCCTGCCTTCCTCTATCCCTGGCACTCACACTGCAAGTTTGCTCTACTCTTAAACAAAAACACCTATGTTTCAAAATTTTTATTTTAAGTTCTGGGGTACATGTGTAGGACATGCAGTTTTGTTACATAGGTAAACGTGTGTCATGGTGGTTTGCTGCACCCATCAACCTGTCACCTAGGTATTAAACTGCACATGCAATAGCTATTTGTCCTAATGTTCTCCCTCCTGCTAACCCCCACTCCCTGACAGGTCCCAATGTGTGATGTTCCCCTCCCTGTGTCCATGTGTTCTCATTGTTCAGCTCCCACTTATGAGTGAGAACATGCGGTGTTTGGTTTTCTGTTCCTGCATTAGTTTGCTGAAGGTGATGTCTTCCAGCTCCATCCATGTTCCTGCAAAGGACATGATCTCATTCTTTTTTATGGCTGCATAGTATTCCATGGTGTATATGCATCACATTTTCTTTATCCAGTCTATCACTGATGGGCATTTGGGTTGGTTCCATGTCTTTGCTATTGTGAAGAGTGCTGCAATGAACATACGCCTATTTTGTTTTCAACCTGCATTATTTATAGTCTTGTTTTCAGCATTTTGGTAGGCAGTGCCTGGTCTGCTCCTCTCCTCCCTTCTCTGAGTTGCCCTTTTCCTCAATTCTCTTTTACCAACCTTTCCTTTCGCCATCCCCTCTACTCTCCTTTTCTCTACACTTCCCCTGCTTTTTCTCTTGGCCTTGACTTCTGAATCCTATGACAATGACGTGGAGAGTTTGGTGGAGAGAGGGGATCTACAAGTGGAAATGAGACACTGGAGAATAATCACAAGAAATGAAACAAATCTTCCGAACTCTCCCCAGCTGTGAGCCCCACACCATGGTTTCCACATGAGCATTCTCCCCACTTTCGGCTGCCTCCCTGACACGTTCCCTAGGAGACTTTTTCCAAATCAAGGCTGCAGCTTCCAAAGTATTGAAGTACAAACCCAGCCCACTTCCAATAGATCATCCTCTACAGAAAATTGGTTTGTATCAGAATGTCCTTGGAATTCCTGTAATGCTTGTCTCCAGAGTCACTTAGCCAGCAATTTGGCTGTTTTTATTTTTTATTTTTCTGATACTCTGGTTGCATAAAGTTAAACAGGTCAAAATGTAATTTCTTTATATGAACAAGATATTCTATACTCTGATGAATAACTTGGTTTTATGTGAGCACTTAATTCCCAGTCCAGTGCTAAGTGTGTATCTCAGTTTTAACTTCTAAGGCAAACAGTGCAAGCCATCATCTTTTGAGTGGAAAGGAGGAAAAATATTTTAATGAATTAGTTCTCGTTCGGGCGCAGTGGCTCACTCCTGTAATCCTAGCAGTTTTGGAGTCCGAGGCAGGAGGATCGCTTGAGCTCAGGAGTTAAAGATCAGTCTGGGAAACATGGTGAAACCCTGTCTCTACACAAAAATTTAAAAATTAGCCAGGGAGGGGGATTGATTGTGTGCATTTGCAGCTGAGCTGCAATGAGTCCCAGCTTCTCAGGAGGCTGAGGTGGGAAGATCGTTTGAGCCTGGGAGGGTGAGGCTGCAGTGACTTAGGATTCTGCTACTGCACTCCAGTCTGGGCAATAGAGTGAGACTCTCCAAAAAAAAAAAAAAAAAAAAAAAGAAAGAATAAATAATGAAAGAGTTCTTGAAAAGAGAGATGTAGCTGGGCATGGTGGCTCACATGCTTGTAATCCCAGCACTTTGGGAGGATAACACGTGTGCATCACCTGAGGTCAGGCATGGTAGTGGGTGCCTGTAATCCCAGCTACTTGAGAGGCTGAGACAGGAGAATTGCTTGAACCCAGGAGGCCGAGGTTGCAGTGAGCTGAGATTGCACCACTGCACTCCAGCCTGGGTTACAAGAGCAAAACTCTGTCAAAAAGAAAGAAAGATGAAAGAGAGAGAGAGAGAGAGGAAGGAAGGAAGGAAGGGAGGGAGGGAGGGAGAGAGAGAGAGAGAGAGGGGGAGAGAGAGAGAGAGAGAGAGGAAGAAAGAAAGAAAGAGAAAAGAAAGAAAAAGAAAGAAAGAAAGAAAGAAAGAAAGAAAGAGATGTGAAGAATATGTTTGAGAATTTCTCATACATTCACGTCTGAAGGGAATCATTTTATTCATCCCTCTTTCATGGATGAAGACATTGAGGCCCAGGGGTGGTAAAATTTGCCCAGAGTAGCCTGTGAGTCTGTGGGATGTTCTGCCCCCATCTGGAGAGGAGGAGACACGCACAGCCCTCCACCACAAGCGGGATTCCAGACACTGATCCTACCTCCACCACCCCAGTCTTCCGTCTGTCCCTCCTAGCATGGCAGTAATGTCCCCTGGAAAAATTTCCGTGAAAATCCCTTAAACCCAGCTTGTCTAACCTGTGACCCACGGGCCACGTGCAGCCCAGGATGGCTTTGAGTGCAGCCGAACACAAATTTGTAAACTTTCCTAAAACATGAATTTTTGGGCATTTACTTTTTCTCATCGGCTTTCATTAGTGTTAGTGTATTTTGTGTGTGACCCTAGACAATTCTTCTTCTCCCAATATGGCCAGGGAAGCCAAAAGACTGGACACCCCCACCCTAACCCCACAAAGTACCGGGGCACCCGTACTTGGTGCCTTCTCATGCCTGTGGCCCACGTGGTACTTCGGCGCTGTTTACTTGCCAGCCTTACACTCTGAACTGTGAATTCTTTGTGGACAGGAATTTTCTGTTTCTTGAATTGCATGATGCAGGGCTCCCCATAGGGCCTGGCACCTCACAGATGCTGACCATGTATTTGTTGAAGGCTTGGATCCAGGTTCTCTGACCTCCCAGAGCAGGGCCCTTGCCTTTATGCCAGGACCCTCTAAGACCTGACAGTGCCCTTTTATTAAAGACAGTGCTTTCTTTCTCCTGGGTGGTTCGCAGGCAAAGAGATTGGTTGTCTGTTTTAAAGCTCTAGCCTTGCCTCAGTGGAGATAAAAACTCCACTGTGACTCTGCTGATGCTCTGAGCAGCTTAGAGAATGTCAGAACCTCAGGCAGAGGGCTCGGGGCAGCTCAGTGTTACATGGTGTTCACATACTACATACTACATACTACATGCTACATATTCCATGCTACTACCAAGAGCCACTGCCTCCAGAAACTCTCGCTGAGATACTCAGATGTAACTTTTTCTGTTACTCTTTGTGGAGAAGCAGACCATAAATAACTTAAAAATGTTATTCTAGGCCAGGCATGGCAGTTCACGCCTGTAATGCCAGCACTTCGGGAGGCCAAGGCAGGCGGATCAGCTGAGGTCAGGAATACGAGACCAGCCTGGACAACATGATGAAACCCCATCTCTACTAAAAATACAAAATTACCCAGGAGTGGCGGTGGGCTCTTGTAATCCCAGCTACCTGGAGGCTGAGGCAGGAGAATCACTTGAACCTGGGAGGTGGAGGTTGCAGTGAGCTAAGACGGCACCATTGCACTCCAGCCTGGGCAACAAGAGTGAAACTCTGTCTCAAAAAAAAAAAAATTATATCTATCTATATATGTATATAATTCTACTTGGTAGAACACTGGAAATCGTCTGCTATTTTCTGGCATTTTATCTATGTCAGCTACTTATCCTAAATTGTGATGTCAATGGACTAATTTTTGATGAAATTTATATATTTATTTTTTATGAGACAGAGTCTTGCTCTGTCGCTGAGGCTGGAGTGCAGGGGCGCGATCTCGGCTCACTACAACCTCTGCCTCTCGGGTTCAAGCAATTCTCCTGCCTCAGCCTCCTGAGTAGCTGGGACTACAGGCATGTGCCACCATGCCCAACTAATTTTTGTGTTTTTAGTAGAGACGGGGTTTCACCATGTTGGCCAGGATGATCTAGATCTCTTGACCTTGTGATCTACCTGCCTCGGCCTCCCAAAGTGCTGGGATTACAGGAGTGAGCCACTGCGCCTGGCTGGTGAAATGTTTTATTAAAGTGGTTTCTCCCTTATCCTTCCTAGTCTTTAAATGTCTCTGTGTAATATTTTACTGTGTTTAGGTTTCTCAAAACATTTTAGAACCTGAAAATTCCTCTGCAATTATCTAAGCTTCCTGTATGCAGGAGGAAACTGAGGCACAGGACCCTTCAGGGTCAGCTGCGTCTCTGCCCATCGGCCTTGCCTGCCTGCTGCCTCTTGCCTCTGCTCTCCCCAGCACCCAGCACCCACACTGCTGGCGATGTGTCACTCAGCCTGGGACTCTGCATTCTAATTATTGCAAATTAGTAATCCACACGGAATGCCACACCTAACTATATCAATGTTATCAATGTGTTCTATGTGTAATTATTAAGAACGTCTCTTTTTTCCTTCCTTCCTTCCTTCCCTCCTTCCTTCCTTCCTTCCTTCCTTCCTTCCTTCCTTTCTTCCTTCCTTCCTTCCTTCCTTTCTTCTTGCTTCCTCCCTTCCTCCCTTCTTCCTTCCCTTCCCTCCCCTCCCTCCCTCCCTTTCTTCTTTCCTTTTTGAGACTGGGTCTCTGTCTGTCACCCGGGCTGGAGTGCAATAGCGTGCTCATAACCCACTGTAACCTTGAGCTCTTGGTCTCAAGTGATTCTCCCACCTTGGCCTCCTGAGTAGCTGGGACTACAGGTGTGCACCGCCATACTTGGCTAATATTTTTTAATAATTTTGTGGTAGAGACAGAGTCTCACCATGTTGCCCAGTCTGTTCTTGAACTGCTGGGTTCAAGTGAGCCTCTCGTCTCGGCCTCCTGAAGTGCTGGGTTTACAGGCATGAGGCACCACACTTAGCCAGAATATATTGTTTTCTGACTGGCTTAGGTAAGAGAGTAATTACTTTTTTTGTTGTTTGTTTCTTCGGGGCTGTGGTACTGGGCTACCTGTATTCCAATAACAATTAAAAGGCAACTATGACGATACAGCAATTAATGGCTCATTCTCTTCAATTTAATCCACTGTGAATGAGTCTCCGCTACGTTCCAGGTGCTGTGATGGCTCCTTAGGGCTACAGAAGTGGCTGGAAGCGGATTTTATTGTTGACAAAGCGGCTAATAAGCTCTCTTTGCCCTTCCCCATGGTACTACCATTCAGCTCATGCCATGAAGCTAATTTTTCCAAAACAAAATGGAAGATAGCACCTAAAAGTGGGAGGACATATTGTAGTAGAGGAAGGTCGGGCTGGGCACACCTATTGTCTCTGCCCACCCAGCCTGGAGGGTTGTTCACGGTTTGAAACACACCACAGTTGTGGAATACTGCCCTTGCAGCCGGTTCACTGAAGCTGAGTTTTCCCACTTGTCCTTGAAGTTAAAATTCGATGAAAGCATTCTCATTGTATCAGAGTGACATTTTCCATGGGGAGCAGCTCAGCCAGGTGATGTCTGACATCACCAAATAACCAAAATGGGGACAACTGCATTTAGCTGGTCACAGAGATAGATCCCTAAGGTTATGTCAATACCACTCCAAGTTCTCAAAGCCCCCAAGAGGCAGAAATCTAAGCACAATAAACCACCAAGACCTTGTCTGGACTTGCAGGAGAGAACTGAGGGGCTGCCTGAGGCTCTGCGTTCAGCGCCTCGGATGATCTTAGGATGGTGAGGGTCAGTGACACTGCGAGCCGTGAGTCCTTTGACAGTGGGTCCGTGGCCCGCCCTGCTGAATGGCAGGCGTATGGCCACCTTCCTGAAGATCGCAAATTGGAAACGGGGCGAGTCTCCATGATAACATCTAGGTTACAGCATTGTAAAATGCCCCCAATTATCTTAACAAATGGAACTTGGTGGGAATGATTTACGAGGACATGATCTCGTAGGGAAGAGAGAGATCCAGCAATAGGAATGAGCTGTGCCTTGTCCTTGGGAAACCCCACCCCGGTTCTGGGGTGTTAGGTTGCTATGGAATGGCAAGGTTTGATTGCTGTAGATATAAGGAAAGTCTGACCCAGGACTAAAGGAGTGAAGTAGAGAAAACGCAATAAGCAACCATCCCAGAAAACCAATGCTCATAAAAATGCTTGTTACTGGACACTGATTTTGGCTTCATATTGACTACAAGGGGACCTAAACCAGTGAGTAAAATGGTGCTAGCCGCTTTGTTGTTCCCTGCATTTATTTGATAAATATTTATTGAATGCATATGGTGTGAAGCGTTGTTCTAAACTCTGGCTCTAACAAAGTAGAAAAAGGAAAATCCCTGATCTCATTGAGTTTGCTAAATAAATATAAATTCATTTTGACCTTGGCCTATTTTTATGTTAGTCTAGCAAGTGTTCCTGGGATGGAATGAAGTACAACATGGATATGGTACATCAGTTTATATCCTGCAGACTGATGGATTAGAGAACTTTCTAAAATATATCCAGAGTACCACTGAAAGCTACACATCTGTTTTTTGGTAAATGCAAATCAAGTTACAATACCATTTATACAACGTGATCTCATTTTGCTAAACTATATATACACAGAGGGGGGAAAAAGCACCAAAAGGCTGTACACTTAAATTTTTAAAACTGCCATGGGATAATGGGGACATTTTATTTTTCTCTTTGGGTTTGTCTCTGTTTTCCAAGTTTAATGTGCTGAACGGGCTTTGCTTCTAACCGGAAAACAGTCTTTAAAGCCTGTATTTTTTGCTCATTAATTAAGAAATGATATTTAGCATTTGCAAATAATTTTGGAATTATTACTTATTCCTTGCCAGTTCCCTCAAATATTAGATAAGTAAGGTGACCCTGATTTGCTGGTTCATGCACTAGCACCATGAACAGAACTGGAACTTATAAACCTAAAAATATTAGGCTGCTCACATGATTCATTCAACTGCATTCTTCCCATAGGAGTGAAATGAATGCTAACTCCCTTCTCTTGCAAAGGCAGGGCACTGTGCAAGGGTTGGGGTTTCAGTCATTTATTCGGGAAGTGATCCTGACAAGTACAGTGCAGGAGCGGGACGGAAGGTGGGAAGGAAAGCAAGGAAGAGGGGATTTCCACTCTGAGCCACTGGGTGCAGTCCTGCTGTGGCGCAAACATGCAGAGGGTATCTGATAACCGTCTCCCCGCAGCAGGGAAGCTGAGATATTATATATCCACCAACCTCCATCCCTTGTTGGTTGGGGGTTGCTCCTAAAGGGATTAATTCCTTAGCATTTCCTGTGTGTCCCATGTGCAGGATAAACAATCTGCTATGGCCAGAGAGAGACCTATGGTATATAAGAATTTGACATCATAATAGAAATAGGCATCTATCCTAAGCGTCATTTATTAAAACAAACAAACAAACAAACAAACAAAAAAAAACCAGAGTGATGATTGCCTATCAGGTACATGAAACTGTGATCTGTGACCATGTTAAATGGAGAACCCTACCACAGGAAGAGACCCAGTCCTTGACAAGGGCCTTCAGCCGCAGACTGAAGCTGCAGGAGACCTCTCAGGTGAACTAAAGGGACGTGAGTTAGAGATGCTGCTGTAACAAATACCTCTAAAGGCTGGGTGCAGTTGCTCACACTTGTAATGCCAGCACTTTGGGAGGCCGAGGTGGGCCGATCCCTTGAGGTCAGGAGTTTGAGTCCAGTTGGCCAACATGGTGAAACCCCATCTCTACTAAAAATACGAAAATTAGCTGGGTGTGGTGGCGGGCACCTGTAATCCCAGCTACTCAGGAGGCTGAGGCAGGAGAATCGCTTGAACCCAGGAGGCAGAGGTTGCAGTGAGCTGAGGTCGTGCCACTGCGCTCCAGCCTGGGTGACAGAGCAAGACTCTGTCTCAAAACAAAACAAACCTCTAAAGTTGCGGTTTCTTAACATCATAACATTTTCTTTTTTGCTCTTATAGACTGTTTTGCAGGTCACGCAATTTTGCAAGACAGCTGTTCCTCAAACTGTGTCTATGTTCTCCTATCTCAGGGCCCTCTGCTTCTTAGACAGCAGGGAAAAGAGGTTGTGGAAGGATTTGGGTTTAAGTCGTTTAAAGGATGAGGACACAGCGTGGGATATTGTGTGGCCCAGCCTGGTAGTGAGGATGCCACTTAGACACATATTCCATTTCCCAAAGCTTATTCATGAGTCTGCAACTAACTGCACAGGAAGTCTGGCCTTCCCACATGCTCAGGGAGAGGAGAAGGAAGTTGGGGAGCCTGTAGCAGTACTCTGAGGGGCTCCCTGTTTCCTTCTCTGAATGCATGGAAGCTCTGGAAACATCTGGTACTTACTGGATACTATATTGTTTAGAAAATGAGTTTGAGGCCAGGTGTGGTGACTCACGCCTGTAATCCCAGCACTCTGGGAGGCCGAGGCAGGCAGATCATGAGGTCAGGAGATCGAGACTATCCTGGCTAACACGGTGAAACCCTGTCTCTACTAAAAATACAAAAAATTAGCTAGGCATGGTGGTGGATGCCTGTAGTCTCAGCTACTTGGGATACTGAGGCAGGAGAATCCCTTGAACTCAGAGGCAGAGGTTGCTGTGAGCCGAGATCGCACCACTGCACTCCAGCCTGGGCAACAGAGCAAGGCTCCGTCTCAAAAAGTAAATAAATAAATAAATAAATAAAAAATAAAATAAAAAGAAAAAGAGTTTGAGTTTTTTATGTAGCCGATTTCAGGTGCAAATGGTTCATATTGAGGCACACAGAAGAGACACCATGGTACACAGCAGCACATGCTTCTGGCTGAGAATCAGAATAACCAAGACCGAATTCTGGACCTGCTGTCAACCGAGTATGTGATTTGGGACATGATAGCCTCTTGATCTGAAAAATAATAAAGCCTCTTTTGTTATCACAGTTAAGTGATGATTGTTAAATATTTTTAAAAGAATATATATTTTTACATGTGTATACGACATGCATGGCAGCGTAAGAAGCTACTCACATATTACAAGGCCAGGTGCGGTTAGACCTGGGACTAGGATGTGCACTTCTGAGCATTCTGTTGTCTTGTTGAACTCCTTTTTCCGTCTATCAATCTTTGCATTATCTTTCTCCCGCCTCGGAAAAGCAGTGCGTTAGTGCCGTGGAGCTCTGACTGGCCAGGCAGGTGTGTGTCGTCGGGGGTGAGTGGGTGCTGGCAGCGGCTGTGGGTGAAATCTCGTTCTAGGTAGACTGGCGTAGAAGAAAGAACACAGGTCTTGTTGTGAAACCCAAAGAAATCACAGCCCTGTAGTCAATCTTGTCTCACCCGCAGGCCATAAGCGTTGCTGAGTTCTACTGTTTCTAGGGCGAGAGGGGCTTTGGGCTGTTTAGTAGACACCTGAGACCAGTAAAGTGCGTACCAACTAGAAGGCTGCATTTTCTAGCTAACAAAACAGCGCACGGGGCCAAAGAACAGGGAAGTCTTGTTTCAGCAAGGTCTGCACAGTCAAAGAAGTAGAGCGAAGGACCATGATTTCGGGAAACTCAGCTGAAAGCATCGGAGATTATTACAGAAACAGCTTATCCATCCACAGCCTTATTTATTTCAGAAAAAAAGACTGGATGATGGTTTCCTATTGGGTACATGAAACAATGGCCATGTTAAATGGTTTCGGTGACTTTTTTTATTCTTCATTTACGTATTCATTTTTCTGAGAATTACTGATTTACTGGTCACAGATCAGAATTTATGTCAGACATTGGGTCACCTCTCCTGGCTGCTTCTATCCGGTCAGAGGAAGCCTATTAGGTCCTGCCGGACTGAAAGAATGGCTGTCACGTGTTCACCTGGATTGTTCCGAGTAACTTGATAAAACAATGACCCATTGGACTCCTAGCTCCAGAGACACTGTTTTCTGAATTAAAGCAATAATAGTGAAAACTAAGTTTCTGTCTTTTAGGCAATGCAAATGACCGAAATATGCAATGATTTCCCGTAACTAAACAAGAGGTCATGAGATCCAATGAGGAATAAAAAGCTGAGATAGATGTAGCACGTGCTAAGTGCTCTTCTAAACATTTCACATACATTAACTCATTATGTCTCCCAACTGCACTATAGGGTAAGTACTATTATCGTTCCCATTGCATAGAAATGGAAATAGGTGAGACCAGGTAATTTTCCTGGAGAAACTACTTAATCTTCCTATATTAATAAATTGCCATTTCATGTTATTGCATTGAAAAGAGCACTACCTAAAAGGGAATGATAATTTTTTTTTCACCAAAGCATTGAAAAGTTTGGAGTCATGAAATTTGATCAAAAGTATACAGAGACTCTAGTCAGATCACACTGGTTGATATACAGGAAGACTTTTTGTTTACTCTTTTAATCGACAAATACAATAATTATCTACCCTGTACTGGCGTCTGACATGCAAGGACGAATATGCTTCAAGGAGCTGTTAGGCAGTGGGGGAAAAAAAGATCTGTAAATGGACACTTAACGGCTGGGTGTGGTGGCTCACACACTTGTTACTCCTGCACCCTGCATTTTGGGAGGCTAGCGGGGAAAATGGCCTGAGCCCAGGAGTTTGAGACCAGCCTGGGCAACATAGCAAGACTTCGTCTCTATTATTTGTTTACCATGAAATAGAATAAAAGCTGCAGATAAAGTATGTGGAAGGTAGGGAAGGGCAAAGTGGAGGATTGATAGTAATAGCTGGCACTTATCACTTATTCTGCGTTAATCCTTTCAACCCTTACAAAGCCTCTATGATGCAGGTACTATGATTATCCCATCTTAAGACACAAGGAAACTGAGGTAGTGAGGGGTTCAATAGTAGGTCCAGGGCTCCCAGGAGAGGCAATCCACCGTGGTCCTGAGTGTCTCTTCCTCGTCCTGTGGGTGTGGATGTCTGATGGCCCATTTTCTGGGCTGTGTCTTGGGGTTGCAGCAAGCAACCTTCAAAGATGAGGTAGTGTTTTTCCCTGGACAAATAGAAGGCTTTTTCTTTCACTTTAAAGAAATTTTATTTTTATAGATTCGGGGGTACATGTGCCGCTTTGTTACATGGATATATTATATAATGCAAGGTTTGAGTTTCTAGAGTACTCATCACCCAAATAGTGAACATTGTACCCAATAGGTAATTTTTCAGCCCTCATCTCCCCTCCTGCCCTCCTCTCTTTTGGGATCCTCAGCCTCTATTATTTACCTCTGTGTACTCATGTGTACCTCTTGTGTAGTTCCCACTTATAAGTGATAACACTCAATATTTGATTTTCTGATTCTGAGTTATTTCACTGAGGACAATGGCCTTCAGCTCCAACCATATTGCTTTGAAAGACACAATCTTGTCCTTTTTTATGGCTGCATAGTATTCCATGGTGTATATGTACCACATTTTCCTTTTTTTTTAACTTTTAAGTTCAGAGGTACATGTGCAGGTTTGTTACATAGGTAAACTTCTGTTATGGGAGATTGTTGTACAGATTATTTCATTAAGTCTAGTACCCATTAGTTATTTTTCCTGATCCTCTCCCTCCTCCAGCCTTCCACCCTCCAATAGGCCCCAGTGTCTGTTGTTACCCTTGTTGTGTCCATGTGTTCTCATCTCTTGGCTCCTGCTTATAAGTGAGAACATGCAGTATTTGATTTTCTGTTCCTGCATTAGTTTGCTGAGGATAATGACCTCCAGCTCCAGCTCCCTTTGCAGGGACATGATCTCATTATTCTTTATGGCTGCATAGTATTCCATGGTGTGAATTATACCACATTTTCTTTATCCAGTCTATTATTGATGGGCATTTATAATTCATCCATGGACTTAGGTCGATTCCATATCTTTGCTGTTGTGAATAGTGCCGCAATACACACATGAGAGAAAGTGCCTTTTTGATATAATGATTTCTTTTCCTTTGGGTAGCTACCCAGCAGTGAGACTGCCAGGTTGAACGGCAGTTCTGTTTTTAGTTCTTTGAGGAATCTCCACCCTGTTTTCCACAGAGGTTGTACTAATTTCCATTCCCACCAACAGTGTATGAGTGTTCCCCTTTCTCCACAGGGAAGGCTTTTTATTCCACTTCTTATAAAAGGGATGATTTCCCAAGCTCAAGCTCAGGGTTCCTCTCCTGTCAGGTGACTGGCCTTGCATGCAGGCATCCACGAGGAGCCGTCTGCATCACCACCCTAAGACTTGGGGGCACAGGGAATCGGCAACCATGTAGCTCTGTCTACTGCTCTGGTCGTGATTCACAAAGTCCTTTGTCTCTGACCCAGGAGTTCCATGACTTCTGCCAGCACCTGTGAAACAGCAACAGCGAACTAGATAGCTTGGATGTGACATAAAACCTCAAACTCTGCACAGTTCCCATTTCTATGCAATGGGAACGATAATAGTACCTACCCTATAGCGCAGTTGGGAGAAATAATGAGTTAATGTATGTGAAATGTTTAGCACGTGCTACATCTATCTCAGCTTTTTATTCCTCATTGGATCTCATGACCTCTTGTTTAGTTACGGGAAATCATTGCATATTTCGGTCATTTGCATTGCCTAAAAGACAGAAACTTAGTTTTCACTATTACTGCTTTACCTCTGCATATAGCTAGTAAGTGGTGGAACCTGACTTTGAACCTGGACAGTTTGGCTTAGAAACCCCCCATCTTTAACACTACTAATAAGGCATCAAAGATAGGCAACTAACTTCCTGGCAGAGTAAAGTCAGATTTTTAAAGACAATGAGGTATTTGGAGGGAATTTTGAAGCGTGAATGGGGATTTAACAGAAGAATAAGGGAGAAAGGAAGTTCCAGGTAGAGGGAGCGAGGTGTACCAAGGCTGGAAGAAGCACCCAGATGTTCTGGACACTACAAGAAGGGAGTCATAAGACTGCAGTGCCTGGTAGAATTTTGCTGGGGACTGGGGTGAGAGATGAGGCTGGAGAGACGGGCAGAGGCCAGAATAATATGGGTATGTGTGCCCACTTAGCTTGTAGAATGACTTTTAAAACTTATAGGCAAGTGGCTCAGTGCAGTGGCTCACGCCTGTAATCTCAGCACTTTGGGAGGCCGAGACGGGTGAATCACTTGAGGCCAGGAGTTCAAGACCAGCCAGGCCAACATGATGAAATCCCATCTGTACTAAAACTACAAAGATTAGCCAGTTGTGGTGGCAGGCGCCTGTAATCCCAGCTACTCGAGAAGCTGAGGCAGGAGAAGCGCTTGAACCCAAAAGGCACAGATTGGGTTCAAGCGGTTCTCCAGGCTGGGCGACAGAGTGAGACTCTGTCTCATGAAAAACAAACAAACAAAATTGTAGGCAAGAAAGTGACACTATCAGATTTGTGTTTTTGCAAGATCCCTTGGGAATGTTGTGCAAGACGGATTGGAGAAATCAGGGAGATCAAGTTAGAAGCAATTGAAGTGATCAAGTAAGATGTAATGAGGGCCTGAACTTTGTAGCGTGTACAGTTTAAGTGCTGATATTTTAATGTAATGCATAATGACAGCAGTAATTAGCTTGCAATTACTCCAGCCAGAGATGCTGTATTTTTAATTCCCAAGTCTTGATCTTTTTACTTTATACAAGAAATAGGAGAAGGTCAACTGAGTAAAGTGATGGTATTTCTTTCAATTTAGACAGGAGAGACTCATGAGGAGAAGCTGGGTCTCTGCCACCCTAAGACTGAGGTAAGCGCACATAACACTAAGACAGAGACTCTCTCTTTCTTCATTATGGCAAAGAAGAATGGAAAACGCTAATAGGAATTCCCATCCAAAACAGAGATTCTCGATCCTTTCTGAGCTCAGCCCTCTTGGGCAGAGTATCATATCCCATAAGCACACATAAGTTGCTTTTTCTTCTTCTCTTTTTTTTTTTTTTTTGAGACAGAGTTTTGCTTTTTCGCTTTTGTTGCCCAGGCTGGAGTGCAATGGCGCAATCTTGGCTCACTGCAGCCTCCACCTCCAGGGTTTAAGAAATTCTCCTGCCTCAGCCTCCCGAGTAGCTGGGATTACAGGCGTGTGCTACCACACCCGGATAATTTTTTCTATGTTTAATAGAGACAGGGTTTCTCCATGTTGGTCAGGCTGGTCTTGAACTCCTGACCTCAGGTGATCCGCCCGCCTCGGCCTCCCAAAGTGCTGGGATTACAGGTGTTCTTCTCCTTTTTAAGGAAAAACTCTACTAACAACAAGGATCATCATGGACACAAGCTTAGGGGTGTTGACAATGGTGTTGAGGATGGCGACTTTATCCGCTTTTGTTAAGAGATGCAGACATCTATTCTTGGTTCCCAGTGTTCACAGTCTTTAAGTGTAGTTACTGGAAATTACAGTTTAAAGTATTGTTGGTGAAGATATGCTTCACTGCACATGGTAGGCTTAGCAAAACAATCCACAATAAATAAAATTAATGATAATGAAACTAAACAAACTGTGATTTGTTAAAAAGCAATGATAGCAGCCACTGGAAAATTTAACTTGGGCAGGATACCCTAAATCGCCTAACATCCATTAACTCTTCCTCCTTCTTAAAAGAGCCCAGAGTTTATTGAGAAATATATTCTCCTCTATACAACCAAGCCTCTTAGGAGAGGCTAGCCTATCCCTAGTTCCAGGAGGTAGATTCTAGTTGTCCGAATAACCCAATTTTTCTTGATGGTGACTGGCTTAGGAATGGGCAGGTGACAGAAGCTCTTCTGAACATTGCAGTGTCTAAACGTAATGCCTGGAAGTGCCTTATCTATCTTGCAAACTTGAGAGGTGCCAGCCTTAGGATAAAGCTGGTGCAGAGAGGAGAAAGGGCCAAGAGAGACCCAGAGAAACAGAGCTACCGTAACCTTGGACTTAAGTATTGTGTATGTGAAAGGAAGGTTTAAAAGCTGAAGGATGGATGCCCATCTTTAGACTAGCTCTTGGCAGAGGGTAGAGTCTAAAAAACATTTTAAAAAGCATTGCCCTGGGGCCAGGCACAGTGACTCACACCTGTAATCCCAGCACTTTGGGAGGCTGAGGTGAGTGGATCACCTGAGGTCAGGACTTCAAGACCAGCCTGGCCAACATGGTGAAACACCGTCTCTAATAAAACTACAAAAATTAGCCAGGTGTGGTGGTGGGTGCCTGTTATCCCAACTACTCAAGAGGCTGATGCAGAAGAATCACTTGAACCTGGGAAGTGGAGGTTGCAGTGAGCCGAGATTGCACCACTATACTCCAGCCTGGGTGACAGAGTGAAACTCTGTCTCAAAAAAAAAAAAAAAAAAAGCATTGCCCTGAAAATAACTGGTGACACCCCACCCCTGCAGAGTGGCTGGTGGGCAGTGTTTCCTATAGTAAGTATTCCCAGTAATAGCTACACTGCTATTTGTTGAACACAAGCTATAGAAAAAACACACTGCTAAATGATGACGACCAGGGGACAGGTTATTATAATTACGGCAATTTAGAAAAGATTCTCATAAACTTACCTTGGCTTAAAATGCAGAAAACAGTGAAAAGTCCTTTACTGGCCTTTTCTCAATTGCTCTATGTTGACTTTCACCCAGGACACCTGTCTACATTCGACATTAAACATTCGGACTATCTCATCAAAGCCAACAATCTATTCTCCTTGAATTTCTATCAACCAGTGGGTGATAGTCCATTCTTTCTTTGCATTATCACTGGAGAGAATTTGTGAAAATTTACATAATTTGAATTGGAAGACAGCTAGTCCTCATGTGCAATGAGGAAACAGTTGCCTGGAGGTCTGGGACCCCGGGAAGCCATCCAGTGCTCTTTTCCTCTGTTAAACTGTCTTCTTCTCTCTTTTTAACATTAAATGTCTGTGAAATGTCCCAAAATCTTAGGTGAGAAGCCATCCTGTCTAAAGGAATTATATTGTCAGTTCTTTCTGGTTGCGAGGCCTAGAGACTTTATCTTATTTCAGGTGATGACTTGTCATTTAAAAGGAAAAGAACAGAAAACAGAGGAATCAAGAAAGTATATCAGCAACTAAGCAGCCACTATTCAAGAGAAGAAAGAACAATGGCTTCTTATCAGTCAGGACACAGCACCAGCATTAACGATCCATCAGGAACTCCGGGGACCAGACATCATTTGTGCCCTCAGAATTGGACATCTGTCACTCCCTATGTATGATTGCCACACTGTGACTTTGTTTCTTTTATATCTGGTTTGCCCATCTGCTGCCTCTGAAAGAAGGTTTCACTATGCAGAAGTTCCCAGTAGTTCCCCCTTATCTGTGGGGGATACATTCCGAGACCCCCAATGGATTCCTGAAACTACAGATAGTACTGAACCCTACATACATTCTGTTTTTTTTTTTTTTTTTTTTTTAAATCTGATAACCAAGACAGTTACTTTGTGACTAGCAGGCAGGTATCATAGACTGTGAATATGCTAGACAAAAGGATGACTCACATCCCCGGCGGGAAGCAGCAGAACAGTGTGGGATTTCATCCTACTACTCAGAACAGCACACAATTTGAATTCTATGAATTGTTTATTTCTGGAATTTTCCATTTTATATTTCAGACTGCAGTGATTGTGGGTAACTGACACCTTGGAAAGCAAAACCGTGGATGAAGGGAGACTACTCTATATAGAATTCTAGGTTGATAGTGGTTTTTTCTCTTAGCACTTTAAAGTTATCATTTCATTGTCTTCTGACTTACATCATTTCTGATGGAAAGTCAGTTGTCAGTTTCATTCTTGACACCATATTGTTGATTGTTTTTACTCTTTTTTTAAACTCTGATTTAATTGGATAATTTCCATTGACCTGTGTTTAGGTTTGCTAATGCTTTCTTTCGAAAATTCAAACTGCTGTTAATGTCATCCAGTGACTGTTTTATCACAGACATTGCATTTTATCATCCTAGAATTTCCATTTTGTCTTGTTTTTTAGAGTTCCTTTTTCTCTTCTGATATACCCCTATCTCTTACTCATTAGATCCACATTTTCCTATAAATTGGTTTAAAATGTATATGATAATTGCTTAAATATTCTTGCTGCTAGTTCCAATAACTGGGTTTAACTACAGACCTGCTTCTATTGACTATGTGTTCTTTTGGTTATTGGTGAGTATATCTTGTATCTCTGCACCCCTCATAATTTTTTTATAATATCTTTTAGATATTATCAATATTTGAGCAGATGAGCTGCTATTTTAGCTATTTTTTAACTTACTTTGGATTCCCAGTTACATGAGAGGCTGAGGTGGGAGGATCATTTGAGCCCAGAAGGTTGAAGCTACAGTGAGCTATGGTTGTGCCACTGCACTCCAGCCTGGGCAACAGAATGAGACCCTGTCCTCCAAAAAAAAAAAAAAGTCAAGGACCATGTGATTTTCATAAATAAAAAGAGTAGGTTATTACTATGTTATGGAATAGGACATTTAGCAATGTTTATTACTCACTCATTTGTATTCATGGCAGACCACATCACGTTCCCTTTGAAAATTCTTGGAATCCAAGCATTATGGGAGTACATGGGTCTTTGTAGTTTTGCCCTGCATCTTTGCCCTTTCTTCATTGACACCTTTTGTCAGTTTGAGGTGGCGGTGGTGACGTGAAAGTGATTGGCCTAATTTGTTTTTGCAATTGGGATACTCCTATATTGCAATCCACGCATCCGGGCTGCACTATCAAGTCTAGCTCAGCTGATTTTTTTCTCCTCCTTGCAAATCTCTGTCTAGGCCAATCTTTCCATGCCTAGGTCAGAAACTCTTGTCAGAAATGGAAGCTGTCCTGGCTTTCTCTTTGCCAATGAAGGATTTAGTTCATTAAATCTTCTTTCTACTCCGGATCTTTGTTAACCCCATGGGAAAGTATGAGTTTTATTTTCTCTTTGTCTTGACGTTACCATGGGAACAAAAGGCTGTCATGCCCTTATGAAGTGAAAGTCTGAACCAAACATTTAAACTAAAACACACACACACACACACACACACACACACAAAATCACTAGAAGAAAATATGGAAGATTTTAAAAAAAAATCTTAGAACAAAAAAAGTGATTTCAGAGCAATACGCAAGTCTCAGAAACTATAAAAAAATTAACCTCTATCTTTTTCTCCCTTTCTCCCTCTTTCTGTATGTATATGTTATATATATATTTATCTTAAACTTGGCCAGCCGTGGTGACTCATGCCTGTAATCCCAGCACTTTGGGAGGCCAAAGTGGGTGGATCACCTGAGGTCAAGAGTTTGAGACCAGCCTGGCCAACATGGTAAAAATACAAAAATTAGCTGGGCATGGTGCCATGCACCTGTAATCCCAGCTACTCTGGAGGCTGAGGCAGGAGAATTGCTTGAACCCAGAAGGTGGAGGTTGCAGTGAGCCGAGATTGCACCACTGCGCTGTAGCCTCAGTGAGAGAGTGAGACCCCATCTCAAAAAATAAATAAATAAATAAATAAATAAATAAATCTTAAATTTGAATATGGTAAAATATAGTAAAGCCATATGACAAACTGAGAAAAAAAATTTGCAATGCAAAAGATAAAGATCTTATAAAACCTATTAAGAGATTTTTATAAATAATAAAAAAGAAGGGACAAATGCAGGTAGGCAACATAAAAATCATTATATACAGAGTTCCTAGATGAAAAGATGCTCAGACATGCTGGCAATTAAGAACTACAAATGGAACTGAGACATGGTTTTTTACCAATCACCTTGACAAAGTTAGGTGCTAGCAAGGGCATGAGAAACCAACACTCACATGCACGGTAGATGAGACTGTAAATTAGCACAGCATCCTTGCAAGTGTTTGTTTCATGTTAAGATAGAGTGTTATTTGGTGATAGCTAACAAAATTAGAAAATGAATACACCCTTTGATCCAGCAATTTCAGTTTTAGGAATTTATTCTGCAGATATGCTGAAAATGCGCATAAAGTTGCATGTAAAAGCAAAGCCATTGCCACACTGTTTGCCACAGCAAGAACAGTAACTGAAGATAACTTGAATATCCATAATGGAGGGCTGGTTAAAAATGTATAGCACATCATTTCAGTGGAGTACTCCAGAATTAGAAGGAAATGAATAGAGCTGTGTATGCTGATACAGAGAGATTGTTGAGGCGTATCACCAGGCGTAAAAATCAAGACATAGAATAATATGGTTTCTATGTCCCTATTTGTATTGAAAAGCAGATCTATGTTGTGTGTGTGCAGGGACAGTATCTGGAAGATACACCAGGAACTGCTGAGGACAGGAACTAGGACTCTGAGACAAACGGGGTTTGCTTTTCATTTTAAACTGTATTATTATTTGAATTTTTTAAAAAATCAAGGACTGGCCAGGTGCAATGGCTCATGCCTGTAATCTTAGCACTTTAGGAGGCAAAGGTGGGTGCACTTGAGCCCAGGAGTTTGAGACCAGCCTGGACAACATGATAAGACTCTGTCTCTACAAAAATAAAAAACAAAAAATAAAAAAAAATGATGATAATGGGCACGATGGTGTGCACCTGTGGTCCCAGTTACTCAAGAGGTTGAGATGGGAGGATCACTTGAGCCCAGGAGGTTGAGGCTACAGCGAACTAGGATTGTGCCACTGCGCTCCAGCCTGGATGAGAGAGTGAGACCCTGTCCTCCACAAGAAAGTCAAGGACCATGTGATTTTCCTAAATAGAGGGAGTAGTTATCACTATGTTACAGAATAGGACAGTTAGCAATGTTTATTACTCACTGACTTATATTCATGGCAGACCACATCACATTGCTTTTGAATATTCATATTGAGCCCGTTCCAAAGCATTTCACATAGAAAACTCAATGTGTGAATCCATGAGCAAATGAAGCTATGAATTTATTGACAGTATTTGTGAGATACGCAAGTGTGCAGAGTCTTCTGATAACCTCAGAATGCGATCCAGTTAGCAAACCTCATTCTTAAAGCTGGCCAGATGACGATGTATTTTGCTGAAGTCGGCAAAAAAGCTAAGAGTTGTGAAGCCTTTGAAAAAGTGTCAATGAACTTTTGCTTTCAGGTGGGGCTGAGCTGTTGTTCTAGAAGAAAAAAGGATGTCTTGTCCTGTGTGAACTGGAACAGCGCGTGGAAATCAAGGAGCATGGCCCAGGGAACCAAGGCCGTGGGCTGTTGTTTTTGCTTCCTCATTAATGGGCATGGGCCTTCAATGCGCTCCTTTCCCTTGCTGGGATTCATCTGTAAAATGTTGGCTGATGGCTAAGGGTGTTTATTCCTCTCAAATCACCTAATTAGAAGAGAAGAAAGGAAAGTACAAAACAAAATTAAATGTAAGCAGCACATTCCACATTTTAGACTTACTTAGATTCTTATGTTTCTACAATAATCCTAAATGCTAATTCACTTCCTCAGAGATGTCTAGCCCAGGATGGGCTTTGATCATCCGTGGAATTGCTGGTTCCGTAAGCTTTGGTTACTTTGATGACTGGAGGTCTCTATAAGCTCAGAGACATGCATTAAATACACGTTTCTGGTTTTCCCCACATGGCCCATGGATAGATAGGTGCCTGTATTTATTTGGTGCCAAATTTCATCTCATTCATTTAGTTGGAGAAATAGTTATCTGATGGGTTCACTGGTGTAATCATTTAGAACTCCTGAATTTTAGCAAGAAGCTATAAGAAAGTCCAAGTTCTTTTTCTGGTTCCCCAGTGAGTCTGGGGAAGGCCATGACATTGTCAGAAAAGCCTTTCCGTATCTGTCTCCGGGGTTCCTGCGCGGCACTGCTGAACGGCCAATTTGCTGCGAATACGCATCGATCGTCTGATGCACGGGACTCTGCACTGGGGACACCGTGAAGATGAACCGTGGTTCATTCCAGGGGTTAGCTGAGTTCTGAAACTGGAAAGTGAACGACCATTTATCAGTAGGTGAGACAGAACTGTGCTGGAACACAGCCAGCGGGAGTTCAATTAGGCAGAGACAAATCGAGGGGGAAAGGAAGGGATGGCATTCTGCATGGGGCTCAGGCACCATCTCCTTAGAAACGGCTGCTGCAAAGCCACCGCAGTAAATGCTCTGCTGAGTCTGTCCCCAGCCCCACCCGGTAGAGAAGCCACGGAGGGACAAAGCCAGGAAACCCAGGCAGCTCTCTCTGCCACAGAAAGTGAACTGGTAGCAGCAAGGCTGGTTTAAATACATCTTAGGACAGAAATAGGGAAGCTAGCTTCTTGGGGAGCTGTTCTTGGCTTGTTTGTTTATTTGGCAAGAAATACAATGGAAAAAGCCTCTCCTATCAAACACAGAGGATGCTTTTATTAAGTCATCCTTCCTTTTCGTTGGATCAAATGGTTTTCAAAAATGGGATTTCTGATTCGACTAAATGATGTGGGGGAAACTTGGGAGCTTCCAACTAAGCTTATTTTTCTCTCGTCCTTTAAAATTCCCTCCCCCCACTTTTGGATGTTTTATAGTGTACCTAGTATAGTCCTACAATAGTGCATGGTCATTCTCTTTAAATAAATAATTATGAATTTAATGGGGAGCTTAGGCTTGATTATTTTTATTTTATTATTTTTTTACAGGTAGAGATATGAGGCAATAAAAATTTTTGGTGCAGTGGCTCAGGCCTGTAATCCCTGCACATTGGAAGGCTAAAGTAGAAGGATTGCTTGAGGCCAGAAGTTAGATCAATCTGAGCAACACAGGAGGACCCCTGTCTTTAAAAAAATTAAATTAAATTAAATTAAATTAAATTAAATTAAATTAAAGCATTAGGCCGGGTGCGGTGGCTCACACCTATAATCCCAGCACTTTGGGAGGCCAAGGCGGGTGGATCGACTGAGGTCGGGAGTTCGAGACCAGCCTGACCAATAGGCAGAAACCCCGTCTCTACTAAAAATACAAAATTAGCCAGGTGTGATGGTGCAAGCCTGTAATCCCAGCTACTTGGGAGGCTGAGGCAGGAGAATCACTTGAACCTGGGAGGCAGAGGTTGCAGTGAGCTGAGATCGCGCCATTGCATTCCAGCCTGGGCAACAAGAGCAAAACTCCATCTCAAAAAAAAAAAAAAAAAGAAACATTAGCCAGGCATGGTGATATGTGCCTGTAGTTCCAGCTGCTTGGGAGGCTGAGGTAGGTGGATCACTTGAGCCCAGGAGATTAAGGCTGCAGTGAGTTATGATCATCCCACTGCACTTCAGCCTTGGGTGACAGGAAAAGACCCTGTCTCAAAAAAAAAAAAAAAAAAAAAATTGGAGACCACTACTTTAGATTTTAAAGTCAGAAACACACTTCTACCACTTGCTCCTTCCTACTTAAGAGGTGGCATTCAGAGGCTAGGAGGCTCTGGATACTGTGATAACTGGAGCGCTGTGATAACCCAGACAAACGTTATGGCGTGTTTTGATAGAAAAATACAAGAATAAGAGTTCAAGGGGAATAAAAAGAAAAATTTAATGTGAGTTATGAATATAAGCATGTAAAGTGAGAATGGGAATTAAAACAGTTTCACATTTCAGGTTATGTAACTATTTACTCAGAAAATGTTTTTTGAAAATTACCCATTTTCCAGTAGACAATACTCGTGTATGACATCCCTGAAGAGTCCACCCCTGCTTCCAGTTTCCTTTATGAAATAGAACTTACTGTGATGAAAAGTGATGGTTAACATAAGTGGTTATAACTATACTAGGAATAATAGTGACAGAGAAATACAAACTGTAATTGCTTTTGTTTTTCAAGGAAAAAGAGTCGTTTTTTAGTGACTTTCAAACATTTTGGTGTGTGTCACCTTTAAACTCATAAAACATTATTGAAAATCCTAGAGTTTTTCTTGTATGTGTGTTGATATTTACCATAGTAAAAATTAAGACCAAGAATTCAAAATGACCCATTTTATGGGGTGGAGAGGCCCCCACATCTTGGATTCCAATTCCTACCTCTGCAGAGAACCTCAGAGTGGCTGAGTGCATGGCACGTTCAGCTTGCAAATGGCTTGCCAACCCACTGGGTACGCCTCAGCCTCCAGTTCATCTCACTTCCGGTCGTTTGACTTGTTTGTGGAACAGGGTATTTTTATACTGAATTCTCCCTCGGACTCTGTAGGGAAAATCAATCATGGATTCTGCGGCCGTGGGACATGCACGGCCTGTGGATGAGCCGGCTCATGGCTCATCACAGAGTCAGCTGTCGACACGGGGTGATTGAAGCTTTACATGGGAGTGCACTCAGACCCCAGCTATTTCCTCCTTTTGTGTGTCGTGGCACCCAGCTCCCCTCCAGCCTGCTGCTTCCTGTGCTGACTTACCAAGTCTGAATCTCAGGCTGGGTTCCCCCAACGATGTGTGCTCCTCTGTGAACCTCCCGCTCCCCTCCCCCGCCCCCCACTCCCTATAGCTGCTCCTCCTTCCTCTCTCAAATTCAAGGGCTGCCCAAGCTGCAAGCTCATTGAGCAATTCCAGAAAAGCGTAAATGCGAAGAACAATGAGAGGGAGGCAAAACACCTGCTTGCAAACTGAAACACGTGTTTCCTTTAGAGAATCTGAATATATGGAGCTCTGGTCACTCCCTGGGCGTGGAGACCCGGCAGGGAATCAGATGGGGAATATGGTAACGAAGTCAAGTCACTGTGCATTTGAAGCAAGGGGCTGATTCAACCAGCCAAGATGAGGGGCGGTCCCCACATCCTGGGTCCCAGAGGCACTGACCACGCCTACTACACAGTGAGATACAAAGAGGTGTCCTGCATGCTCCCTTGGCCAGCGGGGCCAGACCAAGTGTTTGGGTTCGGCACTGCTGATTCTCAAACTCCACCTCCAATCCTCGAGAACTCTGCCTGCTGTTGGGCTATAGTAAACTGATCGATGGCCCCCAGATGTGGCGTTACTTCATTTCCAGTTTATCACATGTTAGATTTTATACATTATGGGGAATCCTGGAATGAGTGCTGTTCTAGGCACCCAGGAAAGCCACAGTTACTCTGTAGAAGGTGTTCCAGCAACTTTTGGAGCTTTGGTTTCTAAAAGATTAAAGTGCTCAGTGGACTGCAGATACCTGAAACAATGAGGATTTTTTTTTCTTGTATTTTGATTTTGGCTTTCAAGTGGGAACTCATTTTTCAAAAGGACTGATTTGAGTTGTGAGTGGACGCAAACCTTGGC
Organism: Mandrillus leucophaeus; assembly: GCF_000951045.1. Classification (NCBI taxonomy): domain Eukaryota; kingdom Metazoa; phylum Chordata; class Mammalia; order Primates; family Cercopithecidae; genus Mandrillus; species Mandrillus leucophaeus. The sequence goes on from NW_012101476.1 coordinate 8,255,282, forward strand.
TGGAATCTCCTGCACTGATCCTCCTGTCCTTCTCTTGTGATTGCTGACAATTTCATGTGGCACAAATAAGCCAAGGATATTGCAGGCGCGACCTGAAAGCCAGAGCAACACGGGAAGAGCAAAAAGGTCATTTTTCTTCCCTGCCGCCCCCTCCGTTTTCCCTGGATGCTCCTGTGGACTGAAAGGATGAATTGGACTGGTCAGCCCCTGATGGATCGCTGCACAGCTGGGGCTGGGAGGCTGGAGGGAGGGTCCCCATAATCTCCTTTTCCCAGGCTCTGTTCAAATTGCATCTTCGTCCCATTTTACAAACTTTTCCCTCGCTTCCTCATCATAGTTTCATCTGGAATGGGTGCCGGTGCCTTTCCACTGCAAAAGCAACCCAGGCAATTTGTGTTAGAGGCTGGAGCCAAGGTCTGAGGAATGGAGACAAGAACACATCGCGGGGTAGTGTGGAAGTGCAGCCTTCTCTGTTCCCAGCCTGTTGCAGACAGTCGTGCCGTCTCCTACACCCACAGGTGATTTTTTGGTTTGTTTTTGTTTTTTGTTTTCCGTTTTTGAGACAGAGTCTATATCTGTCACCAGGCTGGAGTGCAGGGGTGCCATCTCCGCCTACTGCAACCTCTGCCTCCTGGGTTCAAGTGATTCTTCTGCCTCAGCCTCCTGAGTAGCTGGGATTACAGGTGTGCACCACCATGCCTGGCTCATTTTTGTATTTTTAGTAGAGATGGGGTTTCGCCATGTTGGCCAGGCTGGTTTGGAACTCCTGACCTCAAGTGATCCGCCTGCTTCAGCCTCCCAAAGTGCTAGGGTTCCAGGCGTGAGCCACCGCACCTGGGCAGAGGTGTGTTCGTTGTTGTTGTTGCTTCCATCAGGTGACGACCGCCAGGCATTACCCTGACTTAGGCAGCACACCTCACTCTGAGCAACAGTGCCCTGGAAAGAACATGAGCCTCTAGAGTCCATCGAACTCAGCTTTGAGTTCCAGCCAGGCTCTGTCGCTTATTAGTGGAGGAGTCATTAGGCTTCCCTAAGCCTTCCATTTCTCATTCCTAAAATGAGGTTAAAAGGACCCACCTCGCAGGGTTGCTGGAAGGGGTGTGTTAGGGGTGCCAGGCATATACTACATTTCCAAACAATGAGCTAGTCCTATGTCCAACTCTTAAACTGTGATGGGTTTAAAAATAGTAAATCATACTTTGTTTTCATTAAAAACAATTTTTTTTTAGAGATAGAGTCATCCAGACTGGAGTGCAGTAGTGTGATCATAGCTCATTGCAGCCTTGTACACAACCAATCCTCCCACCTCAGCCTCCCAAGTAGCTGGGACTACAGGCATGTGCCACCATGCTTGGCTTAATTTATTTTATTTTTATTGCTTGTACAAATGGAGTCTCACTGTGTTGCTCAGGCTGGTCTTGAACTCCTGGCCTCAAGCTATCCTCCCACCTTGGCCTCCCAAAATGCTGAGATTACAGGGGTGAGCCACTGTGCCCAGCCTGAAAGAATGTTTTTGATGAAATGTATGATTGAAAGATTGACTTCTACCCTCCCTAGTCTTTACATGTCTTTGTGTAATAGTTTACTGTGTTTAGGTTCCCCACGCATTTTAGAACCTGAAGATTCCTATGCAATTATCTAACCTTCCTGTATGCAGGAGGAAACTGAGGCATGGGACGCTTCAGGGTCGGCTGTGTCTCTGCCCACTGGCCTTGTCCCCTGCTGTCTGTTCTGCCTTCTGCCTCTGCTCTCTTCAGCACCCACACTGCTGGCCATGTGTCACTCGACCCAGGGACTCCGTGTTCTAACTGCTGCAAACTAGTAACCCACACAGAATACCACACCTCACCATATCAATGTGCTCCGTGTGTAATTACTAAGAACGTCTCATTTTCTGACCAGGTTAGAGAAGAGGGTCGTTGCTATTTCGTTTTGCTTCCTTAGGGCTGTAGTAGTGTGCTACTCCGGCCTTGGCCTCCCGAAGCTCTGGAATGACAGACTTGAGGCACCGTGCCGGGTCAGATTTTTTTCTTTTAGTTGGAGGGCAAACAAGAAGGAGGAGCTGCAAGGCTGGGCATGGTGGCTCACACTTGTAACCCCAACACTTTGGGAGGCTGAGGCAGAAGGATTACTTCAGTCCAGGAGTTCAAGACTGTCCTGGGCAACATCTCTACAAACAGTTTAAAGATGAGCCGAGTGTGGTGGCGTGCGCCTGTAGTCCCAGCTGCTTGGTGGGGGTATGAGGAGGGAGAATCACTTGAGCCCAGGAAGTTGAGGCTGCCGTGAGATGAGATTGCACCACTGCACTCCAGCCTAGGTGACAGAGCAAGATCCTGACTCAAAATAAAAAACAAAAATAAAGAAAAGGAGGAGGAGCCGACACACTGTTGGGTTAATAATTCCAGGGCTTAGACAAGGCTACAGTTGGAGTGTTTGATGAATAGATCTCCCGTCGGCAGAATCCCCGATATCTAAGAAGCGCCCCATGTTTTGTGAACATTCTCCTTCCTAGGGCTCCTGTGCTTGCCCAGTGGAGAGACAAAGGTCCACATATGACGAATTAACAAACAAAATTCAAAGTTCCTTGGCTACTGTGATAGCCCTTGCCAACGTTTCAAGCCACAAAATCACACACACACACACACACCCCCCACACACACACACCCCCACACACCTTGCCACGGCTTATAAAAACTGTGCAGTAGTTACAGAAAATTTCTAAGCAAGAAGTTCTTCATAAACCAAATTATTTGTGAGGGTTTAAAAAAAAAACAGAAAATATATTTTTTGCTTGAACCAATTCCCATGTTAAACGTCTGCCTTCATCACTCATTTTTATTACCAGTCTAAACACAGACTGTTACAATGGAGGCCATTTACAGCATACAATAAAACGGATTCATTACTCATTTTCCTCTTATTATCTTTCAATTGCTCTAGCTCTCAGCACTGCATAAAGTGGACATTAGGTCCAACTAGCCAGTGCATTACAGGATCGCAACTGATGGCAATCCCCAACACCCTTAAACACACAGGCACGGGAGACGCTCTGTCCCTGATCCATTCCCTTGCGCCTCTTTTTATCACACTTACTCTATTTTTGTCTCATTAAACTTCCCATTTTTCATAGGAAGTTCTCCCTCTCCTAGTCGATACCGCATCTCCCTCTCAGTCTGAGCTCTTCTCAGGCCCCATGCAGTTTGCTTAAGCCATTTCTTCTTTAAAAAAAAAAAATGCACATGCAAACACCCACCACATTACTCACGTAATTGAGTATAATTTCTCTAGAAACAAGCTGACAACAGCTATTAAAAGTGGAGTTGGAGATTGAATCTTGGTGTGGCCTGCAAGTAATAGCGTTTTGGATGACAGTCGATGGTTATGTCATGATCCAAACAGAGATAAGAGCCCCAAACCATGTGCTGGCATTTATTGCATGGATTAGTACCTTCTCTCCAAACCACCTCCACCTTCCTCTGGGTTGATTCCACTATATTTATCAGGGTGCTATTTCGATACTTCAACGTGGCTTGCTAAAACTGGAATTAATTAGCTGGGCTTGGAAGCACAGGTCTGTAATCCCAGCTACTCAGGAGACTGAGGCAGAAGAATCACTTGAACCTGGGAGACAGAGGTTGCAGTGAGCAGAGATCGCACCACTGCACACCAGCCTGGGTGACAGGGCGAGACTTGGTCTCAAAAATAAGAATTTAAAATTGGAATTAATGAGTTTCAGAAAAATAGAGTCTGGAAAAAAAAAAAAAAAAAAAAACCAGTGGCTTTGGCAATTTGAGTTAATGCCCCTTTACTTATAGATAAAAATATTGGTTTTTATTGATAATAAACATATGGCAGCTTTCTCAATGAAGCTCTAAGTCATTTATAATCTCATGGTTCCTATGGGTTTATTCCTGATCTATTTAACTAAAACATAGGAGTCTTACACAAACCTGGGTGTTGGATTTGAATTCTCATCTACCACTCAGCATCTATGGGACCTAAGTCCTGCCACCTCTCCATGCTTCGTTTCCTGGTCGGTCAAATGAGTATAATGATACCCAGTCTTTCAGGTTGTTGAGAGGAACAAAGAAGATAATGCCCATAAAACACTGACCTCAGTGCCCAGACTTTATTAGGTGCTTCATAAATACTAGCTATTGTGTCTGTTTGCACTAGTTATTAGGTGGCTATTATGTGACAAGGGCTTTTATGTGACGTCTTTGTGAATTCTCACCATACTGTATGGTTGGTATTATTACCCTCATGTTCCCCATGTTCCAAACTTAAGAAGTCTTACTTCTTAAGAACAAACTTACTTCTTAAGAACATGGGAAAGTTTGTTCCCCATGTTCCAAACTTAAGAAGTAGTATGTGTCGGATGCAGATCTGTCCATCTCCAATGCCTTGCATCTTCTCAACGCAGCACTGAAAATGCAGGAACCCGAACCTTGGGTTTGGAAGGCCTTGAAGTCTATGCTGTAGATATCTGGTCCTACCCCAAGTTTTGGTCCATAGTGGCCATGTCCAGGCATTCCTCAGCCCCCTCCCAGTCAATGGTGAGGCAGGACTGTCCCAGAGATAGCCTGGAGCAAAGGAAGGGACTCCTCCAAGTGGGAACTACGTATTAATGATTAAAGTAATAGGAGACTTGGTGCAAGCTTCCTAGGGAAGTACTCTGATGTCTTGGGTGATTTATAATATCAGGGGGAGGCAGGGGAGGCATTAACAGCAGAAGGCACATACAATGACATTGATATAAATGATTGCATGTCAGAGAAAAATTACTGTCAGGGTCAACTTCAGTCATGCCACTTAATTCTGCTTTTTCATGATAGAAGCTGAGTTTCAGAAACTGGCAGGGATTTAAAATGATTTAAACATTCATTTCCTTAAAAGGTGGTTTCCTGTGTCAAAAAGTTAACGTAGCTTTGATTTCCATCCTTGAATAAATCTTTACAGATGAGATCACTCTCAAAAATTCAAAATGTGCACAAATGAACAGCAAGTCATTTTGAATGGAAGGGACATCTGGCAGCATTTGGATTTAGAGCATCCTTCTAGAAATATCATTGACTTAATGACTCATCATTTGAAAGCAATGCAGTTGGGTCAGATGGAGTTTTAGCAGCTTCTAGATCCTAGAAGTGGAAAGGGGAAGAAAGAGGAAGAAAAAAATAAAAGGAAGAGTTGGGAGAGTCTACTATAAAAATCCAGGCTACATTCCTTTACGTTATCAAATTCTTTAGTCTGCCTTGCCTACCAACATTGCCTTAAGCTACTGCACTAGTCCTAGCAATAGCAAACCTTGTTCTGCCCTTGTTTCTCTCTCTCTCTCTTTTTTTTTTTTTTTTGAGATGGAGTCTCATTTTGTTGCCCAGGTTTGAGTGCAGTAGTGTGATCTTGGCTAACCGCGACCTCTGCCTCCCGTGTTCAAGTGATTCTCCTGCCTCAGCCTCCTGAGTAGCTGGGATTACAGGCACGTACCACCATGCCAAGCCAATTTTTGTATTTTTAGTAGAGACCATGTTGGTCAGGCTGGTCTTGAACTCCTGACCTCGTGATCTGCCCGCCTCGGCCTCCCAAAGTGCTGGGATTACAGGTGTGAACCACCATGCCGGGCTGTTTCTCTTCTTAGGCTCATCTTTGGGAGTATGTCTTGCTGCATGGATTTGACACATATGGTTGTCTTCTCGGCTATACAATGAACTCTTCTTAGATTGCTCCACTCATCCTTCTTTCATCTCAAACTTCATCTTGATTTCACCTGCTGCCCTCCCCCAACTCCCCCTCCACCTGGCCCACACTGTCTCCTAACTAGAAGCTGCCCTGCAAGTCCCACTGCTACTTGCCTGTTCTCAGCCTTGAGAATGACCAAGATGACACCTCTACAGCTCAGCAGGGAAAGTGAAACTCAGAGGCGGAAAAAAAAAAAAAAAAAAAAAAATTTAAAGAAAGAAAGAAAGTTGCCAAGGCCACATAGCTAGTTTTGGAGCCAGAATGCAAATCTTGAATTCATGTATTCGGATTAGTTAGCTAGCTAATTAACATATAAATAAAAGCCTTTCTGATTCCAAAACTCATACTTTTAAAATCATATCCCACAGAGCACAGAAAACATGTACTGGTTGAATCCTCCCATGGTAATTCTAATCGAAGGTTTCCTCCTCCAGCTCTTCCTCTAGGCTTAGGGCTATGGTGGGTGCCGACAGAAATAGCTGATGGGAATGTGATTGCAATTAGTGGTGGCTATTATGAGTTCCAGTTTAAGGGAGAAAACACTTCTATTGGCAAATATATAATGGACTGAAATATACCAACAATAAAGAATAGGGGAGAGGGCTGGGTGCGGTGGCTTATGGCTGTAATCTCAACAATTTGGGAGGCTGAGACAGGCAGATCATCTGAGGTCAGATGTTTAAGACCAGCCTGGCCAACATGGCAAAACCCTGTCTCTTAAGTAGAAAAATTACCCGGGCATGGTGGCACGCACCTGTAATCCCAATTACTTGGAAGGCTGAGGTGCGAGAATGGCTTGAGCCCAGGAGATGGAGGTTGCAGTGAGCCGAGATCATGCCACTGCATTCCAGCCTGGGCAACAGAACAAGACCCTGTCTCAAATAAATAAATAAATAAATAAATAAATAAATAATAAAATAAAACAGAGAAGAAAGGTCTGACTTTCAATTATCCTTAGATTAAAAATCTATGAAGTTGAACATCTAAAGAGAAACAATTAATGTTAATCTCTTTATCCACCATTCTTATTTCCCCAACTCTAAAACCCATATTTCCATTTTCAAGTAAAATGTAGGCCCTCACATTGAGCCAATTCCCTGGATAGTTTGATTCAACCAGCTATTCTCTCTGAAGAATGGGAGGTGCCAGGATGGTATCGGTGCAGTCACTAAATATTAGATGTTCCGAACAGTGTTATGGGACTGGTATGATTCCGGGAAGATTGTTCCTCAGGCTGGCTTCTGCCTTTGTTGGGTATCCGGTTTGTTATTTTGCCTTTTCTCTTACCCACTCCTCAGTGCCAGCCTTCGTACCTGGGTTCCCCAGGAGGGGAGCACGTGGGTAGGAGAGTGCCAGTCTGCATTCACGAAGAAGAGGGCTTTGCCAACCTGAAGACACCAGCTCATCCGACGGCGCCTTTGCCTAGCTGTGTGGCCTTGAGTGAATTACTAAACCTCACTCACTCTTTGCGTCTTCACCTGTAAAAATGCAGATAATAACTACCTCCCACGGTTTGGGGGAGAATTCAATACAACTGTGCTTGTAAAAACTCCTGGCTTTTCAGATAGACGAGGAAAATGTAGTAGATTTTTAACACATTTGCTTCCTACTTTCTTTCTTTCAAAACCCAGCATAGCAAGAGAGACAAATGTTTTCTAATCCCAAAATGAAAACATATGTTAGAGGTCGGGTGCGGTGGCTCACGCCTGTCATCCCAGCACTGTAGGAGGCTGAGGCAGGCGGATCACTTGGGGTCAGGGGTTCGAGACCAACCTGGCCAACATGGCAAAACCCCATCTCTACTACAAATACAAAAATTAGTTGGGCGTGGTGGCAGGTGCCTGTAATCCCAGCTACTCCGGAGGCTGAGGCAAAAGAATCGCTTGAACCCCGGGAGGTGGAGGTTGCAGTGGGCCCCAGCTTGGGCAACAGAGTGAGACTGAATCGCAAAAAAAAAAAAAAGAAAGAAAAAAAAAAGAAAAGAAAAAGAAAAAGAAAACAAAGAAAAGAAAACACATGCTCACACAGTGGCATGCAGATATAAACATAATCGCATGTCCTGGCTAGCCCAGTATCTTTTAATAATATACTTTATGCCTAACTCAGCAAGGGAGCCTTGGAGAGTGAATCAATTTCTCTTTATGATGCCCTTACCAAAGGAGTCTGTTGAAAATAGGTTAATAGATTTTCCCGAGTGTAACCAGAATGTGGAAACAAAACTGGACTGTTACGAAGAAAAATGAAGAATAAAAATAGCCAGATTTCTACCTGCCTTCAGGATTTCAAACTTTATTAACCAAACCGTTTTCTTAATTGCATACCTCATTAGAGGACTGTAGGAGTTATTTATAAAACACTTAGGTCTGTTTTTTAATATGGCGTGGATATGTCTGCAACATGCCTATGGGTGTGCACATTTTCACAGGATCTGCTGGTCACTTCAACAAGGAACGCGTTTGTTCTCTTCTTTTCAAATGCAAATATCTGCAGCGGCTTCTCATGTGCTTCCCTCGTGGAGCACGGCTGCTCTCTCTTTGTTTATGCTAATGTAATAAACTGTCCCTAGGGAGTTCTGGCTAAACATAATATTAAATAGTCAGCAACATAATCAATTATTTTACCAGCAGGAATGGCTTGTTTACTTAATCTCTCTTTTAAAAACAGTCATTTCGAAAAAGGCATTTAATACCTTACTTATTTTGACAGCGTCAGGAAACTCCATTGTTAAACAGTAGCATGTTAAATCAAACAGCCCTCCATAGAGGCAACAGCCAAGATATGTCAGCTGGATTGACTTTTACAGCAGAAAGCTGTAAAAACATTTTATAGGAGGGAAAACCTAGAACAGCCCTGGAAGCGACACTATGTGGACAAAAGCTCAACCCAGATGAATCAAAGACAGAATCGGGCATTAAATACCCACTTTCATTTGAATGCACTATTGTTACAGGACAGGAGTACTTGGAAATTAAACACTAATGATGGGAAAGAGTATTAAGAATTAATGAATATAGGGAAAAGATTAAAAGCCAGAGATTCTGAACCAGTAAATGTATTGGTTGATTGATTTTGACAGGTGCCATTTAGTTTTAATGATTTCAAATAACACTTCGTAGTAGGATACTAAAAATCCCGCTGTGTGGGGATGTGTACATGGTAATAAATCTTGGCAATATGAGTTTCACTATAAGTTGTAGTGGCCATGGCCACATTTTCCTTAAGAGTAAGTTGTTCTTTAGATTTGTAGATCAGCGAACTGAAACTACATAGGTCTCTCTACTCCTTGATTTAATTTATTGATCATCATTACTTAGCTCATATTTAGAAAACAATTTCTTTCTGAAGAGAGCACTGAGGACTTTATCTTCTGGATAATATTTCAACCTCTGGTCTTATTTTTTTTTATGTGACTTCTATATGTCAGTTAGCTTTTTGCCTCAGTTTCCCAAGGATGCAAAATAAGGAGAAGAATTTCCTGGTGAAAGAAATAATTAACATCTGCAAAGAACTTTACGATCTCCTTATGAAAGAACTCTTCATGAGGGAAAATGTGATGTGTTATGCTGTATGAGATAAAAGAGAAATGACTGAAGATTTCAAACACTGTGGAAGTTATTGAAGAATAAAAAAAAATGCCAGAGGGAGATAATTATCTTCAGAAAGACATATATCACCAGACAGGCTATAATACAGTGATGGAAGAGAGATTAAAAGGAAATTCGATGAAGCCTTCGGGGATTTGGGTCCCATGTCGTCAGCAAGACTCCTGGGGGACTTCTATTGTAAAACTCTAAATCAAATATGATCCAGAAGAGTGAATAAAATATCAGTAAATCGAAATCTAAAACGTGAGGCTAGCCAGGCGCGGTGGCTCACATCTGTAATTCCAGCACCTTGGGAACAATCCAGGCAAGCGGATCACTTGAGCCCAGAAGTTCAAGACCAGTCTGGGCAACATGGTGAAACCCTGTCTCTACGAAAAATACAAAATAGCCAGGTGTGGTGGTGAATGCCCGTGGTCCCAGCTACTTAGGAGGCTGAAGTGGGAGGCTCACTTGAGCCCAGGAGGTCGCGGCTGCAGTGAGCCATGATTGTGTCACTGTACACTAGCCTGGGAGACAGAACAAGACCCTGTCTCTATACAAAATAAATAAAAATAAATGTAAAACATTAAATGTAAAGCTTCTAGCCATCTTCCCAAAACTTTGCATGGCTTCTGTTTTCTTTGGGCCTCTAATGCCTCTTGTACGTACCATAATTGGTGCTTAATTATTGATTCAGACACCTTTTTCCATCCTTCCTTACAGATTTGAATGGCCAGACAATTGAGGAAGGTATGTCCAATTCCTCTCTCCATCGCTCTGTCCCTCTTTGGTAATAGATAGAACTTCTATCTTTTCACTTTACTTAGTGTATGGGAACCACTCTTGCTCACAAGATAACTTGGTGTTTCATAAACACACAACCCATTCTATGCAGAAAGCATCAAACTTTCACCGAATATTGGGCAATATAATGTTTCATGTTGTCGAGGAATAACAGAAGCCAAAAGGTTCTTTTTGAAGAGGACCCCATGAGCTCTGCTCCTGGGTGGGAATTCCAGCTCTACGGCTCCTGCCCCCGATGGTGTCAACAGATCCTCCTACGTAGACTTGCACAGCGACCCACTTGGGAGGCTCGTGTTCGAGTGGGTCCGTGTGGTCCAGGAAATGCCTCAGGCTTTCCACTTTTTTCCAGTAATGCTGATCATTTTCTAGTTATAGGAAATTAGAAATTCTCAAATAATAAGTCATTTGAGCAAGAAAAACATTCTTTTGAATAAATTCTGGATGAGGATCATTGATTTTAGAAACTTGAAACTCACGGCCAATTCAAGAGAGAAATACTGAACGTGTAGTCGGGGCGGCACTTGCGTAGTCGGGGCGGCACATGCGTAGTCGGGGCGGCACATGCAGTCGAGGCCGCACATGCGTAGTCGCAGAGGCACATGCGTAGTCGGGGTGGCAATGTAAGTGGAAGCGCTGGGTACACTCAAAAAACACTGTACAGAGAGGAATGCGTTGCATGAGAGAGACCCATGCATACTGTTACATGGTATGTGCAAATCCAACAAGATTCTCTTATGCAATCTGAATATGAATTCAGGTTACCAAAGTTGGATCTCGACCACCATTACTAAAACTTCAGCCTTGATGTGAGCTAGCAAATACCACATTTTTCAGGCCGAGTGCTGTATACAATTGTGCTCTCTAAGCATACAGGGAGCTATGTCCATTTTTTAATCTGCTTTTAAGTATAAATTAATCATTAACCCCTCCAAAGGCATTAGAAGTGAGACCAACCCTGTTTAAAAACTCTCTAATTACTTTCTTTCCCATGGATGGAAATATACATGTTTCTTCTTCCAAAAGGAAAAAAAAATGCTTCTAATAAATACCTGGC
>NW_012101476.1:8267134-8285630 GCF_000951045.1 Mandrillus leucophaeus
AGGCAGAATCACTTGTACCCAGGAGGCAGAGGTTACAGTGAGCTGAGATGGTGCCACAGCACTCCAGCCTGGGTGACAGAGCAAGACTCCATTTCAAAAAAAAAAAAAAAAAAATTAAAATTAAAAAAAATAATAAAAATAAAAAAGAATTGGCCATGTGAGCTTAGCTCCTTTACTTCACTCAATGTTTTCATCATTAAAGCAAGTAGATTAAAATAGATCAGTGTTTCTCAAACTTTCATGTGCATTTGAACCATCCTGGGATCTCGCTAAAATGTGGGCTTGAATTCAGGGGGTCTCTGGGGTGGGGTGCAAGAGTCTGCATGTCCACCCAGCTCCATCATTATGCTAATGATGCCAGACTGAGGGCCACAGTTTGGGTCATAATGGGAATTCACAAGTTTCCTTTCATCTCAATGGTTCTTCAGATGACACAGGGATTCTTGTTTGTGTCACCATGTTGTTTGAATTGTTCATGGAGTTTAGCTTACTACTTCTCATCTTGCCTTCCCTTATCACCCTGCAAAAGGCCCACCTTAGATTTTGCTTTTAATTGTTTACAGTGTGTGTTTGGTATCTCTGTCAGATGCTGGACGCAGTCCATTTTTAATGAAAGCCACAAGCTTGGAAAATAATACATTCAGCTCACCCAAGTTGCAGGCCACAAACCGAGGCATTTATCCAATTGCCTCGCGCTCCAGCCATATTCCCTGTGATACCTTTCCATGTTCTTTGAGTACTTGATTAACAGCCATGAAATGAAAAATATTCACTGTGTTTCCTTTCTGTCACTTGGACTGTGGTTGTCGCCTGCAAATGAGGCAGCTCTTGAGTTTTCTTGTGAAAGAGTGTGGCCAGAGCAGGGCTGAGATTCAGAGCTCTCAGTTCCGCTGGTGATGCGAGATCATTCTCTTAGGCACAACAATAGCCGTGTGTGCCTTATTAAAGCAGTGGGTCTATTTTTATCTATGCGCCATAAAACACTTTCAGATGCCTAGTTGAAAGGTACTGGGCTACTAACATATGGCTAGGCTGCCTGGACCTGGGACCCAGCTTAGTTCTCTCTCCCATGGGATGATCTTGGGCAAATTACTAGGGTGGTACAAAAGTAATCTCAGTTTCTGCAAAAAAAAAAAAAGAAAAAATAGGCAAAAACTGCAATTACTTTTGTACCAACCTAATGCTTATTCTCTCTGTGCCTTGGTTTCCTTATCTGTGAAACAGGAACATTTTTCACAGGGCTGTTAAGAAGATCAAATGGGTTAATTCCGTCAAGTACTGAGAAGTATACTTAGCACACATTGAGTGCAATACAGGCATTGGCTAATGTTACCATTCAAGATCCAACCATTAAATCTTGTTCCAGACCATATTACTTATTTTTCCATGCAACAAGCATACATTTCCTGCTTGCTGTATACAAACTATTATTTAACAGTTTCTTAAATCTTGATAAATTGTAAATATTAGAAATTAAAATCTTATAACTCTTATATGTAAGCAGTGTGGAAGACATAAAATTGTGTTGCACCTCAAAAAATGTGCAGTCTGGCTGGGTGCGGTGACTCACAACTGTAATCCTAGCACTTTGGGAGGCTGAGGCAGGTGGATCACTTGAGGTTAAGAGTTCAAGACCAGCCTAGCCAACATGGTGAAACCCTGTCTCCACTAAAAATACAAAAATTAGCTGGGTGTGGTAGTGCATGCATGTAATCCCAGCTACTTGGGAAGTTGAGGCAGGAGGATTGCTTGAACCCAGGAGGCTGAGGTTGCAGTGAGCAGAGATCACATCACTGCCCTCTAACCTGGGCAACAGAGCCAGACTCTGACTCAAAAAAAAAAAAAAAATGTGCCGTCTGCTAGGTGCCATGGCTCATGACTGTAATCCCAGCACTTTGGGAGGCCAAGGCAGGCAGATCACCTGAGGTCAGGAGTTTGAGACCAACCTGGCCAACATCAAACCCCGTCTCGACTAAAAATACAAAAAATTAGCAAGGCATGATAGCTCGCACCTGTAATCCCAGCTACTCAGGAGGCTAGGCAGGAGGATTGCTTGAACCCGGGAGGTGGAGGTTGCAGTGAGCAAGATGGTACCACTGCACTCCAGCCTGGGCAACAGAGTGAGACCCTGTCTCAAAAAAAATGTACAGTTCAGGCCATGTAATCCCAGCTACTAGGGCAGCTGAGGCGGGAGGGTTGTTTGAACCAGGAATTTAAGACCAGCCTAGTCAACAAAGACCCTGTCTCTTAAAAAGAAAATTGTAGTCTTATGGGGGAGAAAAATATATGTAATGCAATAATAATAAAGAAGGGCTATTACCTACTAAGGAGTTGGGTAACACGTTTGGTATTTCTTGCCCACTGCTCTATCGCAAAACAGAAAAAATCCAAGTCTTCGTATTATTGTTTCAGTCCTTCCATTTTATTTAACACCTAAAGACATAATTTTAATATTGCAGAAATTATTTTTTCAAAATGGAGCTACTATTATTGTTTTTCTGATTATAAAAGCAATATACGGATCAGCATAAACTATCTCAGGAAGATTAGGGAAGGCAGAAGTAACAGTGATTACCTTCTGGAAGGCACTACGGGAAGAGGGAGCCTTAATTAATATTGCTTCCTCTTTTGTATGCTTCCAATTTTGTACATATGCAAGTATTGTCTACTAAAAATAAATATTTTTTAATTAACAGAGGTATGTTTGTTATAAGACACATGGTATGAAAGTTATAAAGCAGAAAGTGATATTACTTATACTACTACCACAGACTGAGCATTTTCACATCTGTGTTTCCAGGCATATATAAATGCATTTTTTACAAAGACAAGATCGTGATATACAAAATGTTTTAAAAATGCTTTTCAGGTCAAAAAATATAGATCTACCACATCATTTGTAATGATGCCCATATTATCTTCTATTGTGTGCGTGTACCTTAGTTGATTTAATCAACTCTGTCTAGGTGAGTATTTTCAACAGTTCTGTGATGAACACCTTTATTCATGCATATTTATGTAATTGTCTTGTTATTTTCTTAGACAATTCTTACAGAAGTTCAATATCTGGGCAATGGATATGCATATAAAGTTGAGATTTTAAAAAGGCACAGAATGACTAAAGAAGTGAGTCATTTCTCCCCAGGTGTCCCTCCATGGAACAGAGGTGCATTGTGGTCTATATGTAGGAGCTAAAGGGATGATATCTCTTGTCTCCCATAGCTGGAAGGGATGAGGGTTGTTACCTCCAGCATCATCTTTAGAGTGCCAGGTAGGAACATGGTGGAAGGGATGAGATTGGGTCTTGGAGATAAACTACAGTTGATGTACCTGGTTGAATTTCATTTTTGTTTCTCTTCTTTCCGGAAGGAAATCCCTTACTGCACCCTTGAAGCAGCTTGAGTTATTTCTGAGAATGGACTCGTGTGCTGCTAATGCTGATATTGTAGTTAATGTTTTCCTTAATAGCAAGGGGGTTGGTAGAATTGGAAGAGGATCAGAATAGCTTTGTAGATCTCTGAGCCTGGATGACACTATGCATCTAAGTAGGAGAGTGAAATAGGAATTACTAGATTTATAAGGCCTACTGGCAACTTCAGTTTTTTTCTGTCTCTTTTTTAATACAAAGAAACTTGGAGTGCAAGAGGTTCAGTCCCTCATTCAAGTTTATAGCCGATGAAAGGCTGAACAGGAAGCGGAATGCAAACCTAAATTGTGGTTCAGCATCCTGCAATACGCCCAATTGTGTAGAATTATTGTGTATGATCATGGAGAATTACTGAAGACTAGACATTAACTAGCAGAATTTACATTAGTACATTTTACTCATCTATGTAGTAGTCATCTTTAGTGTATTCAATGCTCCTGTTTCTCTCTACTTGCAATGACCTATAAAACAAGAAGGAACATGGCCTGCATTTCAACTGTATTGAGATGTAGATCAAAATACTTACATCTGAGTTGGATGGGAAGCTGGTTTCTTGCTATTTACGTTGGTCATTTTTTCATTTAGGATCTTGCTTTGCTGAACGGGGCAACAAGTGAAAGTTGAACGTCTCCTGCTGCTGAGCCCTGGTCTTCTAAGAGAGCAGAGTTACTGGGAAGGTTTGAGCTGACATCCGTCAGTGACCCTTAACTCCTGGAGGTTCCTGCATGTATCAGTCCTAATGGAATTCACTGGATTCTTAAAGGATCCACTCTCTGTAAGTGCGGGTTTATAAATGTGGCATTATAATCACAGGACTATTAAGGTAATTGAGGCAAGACTCGGATCATGCCTGCAATCTACTTGGAAATCTATTTTTAAAAATTCGAGAGCAAAAAGTCCTTCAAAACATTTTTTTTTTTTTTTTTGGAAGCATAGAAATTTCAAGGGAAAAAGGAAGACAATTTGCAACTCTGGCCTCAAATCCTTTTTGGAACCGTGGCAAGGATCAAACAAATGAGGTTATTTTTTCATAAGGCAAAGTGTTTCACTGCAAGGCATCTCTCTGTTTCTCCCATGCTTGTGTACAAGAGCCTTCCTAAACAACGATGCACACCCCGCCTCTCACTCAAGTGTTCTGAAGGCGTGTTGCACTTGAATACGTTCCTGCTTTGTGTACAAATGCGGATTATATGAAATCTATCATTAATCAAAACATTCATATCAGCCTTATTCAGAGATAGGCTTTGTGTTTGCGGCACTTCTTTCCTCTTTTATTCAACCAATATTTACTAAGTATCTACTGTGAGCCAGATCATGTTCTAATGGTTGGGGATACAGCTATACAGAAGATACGGTACTGTTGTAGTGGGAGAGACAGAACTCATAAGGAAAAAGCAACATGATACTGGTGATGATAAGTATCAGTCAGAAAAATAGAGCAGGGTATAGGGCCATGGGGGATGCAGAGTTTGCAAATATAGAGTGATCAGAGAAGCTGAAACCTGAAGGGGATAGAGGCACAAGCAAGCCAGCATCTTGAGCAAGAGTATCCCAGGCACAGAAGACAGCAGATGCAGGGGCTCTGAGAAAGAAGCACAGTCCGCCTGTGCAAGGAACAGCATTAGACCTCGACTGGAGTGGTCCCAGCAGCGCTAGGACCCAAGTTTACTAGACAAAGCAGCTGGAGAGGAAGCAGACAGCGGAAGCAAACAGGCTGTGCCCAGGACTTCAGCTCCACCTCCAGTCGGGTGGGAAATCACTGCAGCGTTTTGAGCCGGGACTGGTGTGATCTGACTCACTTTCTGAGAGCTCACACTCTTACCTCTGTGTCGTGAACCAACGGTAGGATGTGAGAGTAGACTCAGGGTGCCCAGTGAGGAGGTGTCTGCCATGAGCTCATCCGAGTCTGGGGGTGTTTGATGACATGGGCCAGAGGGGAGCAGTGCTCAAAAGGTAAAAACTCAACAATTCAGCACGTGTTTGAAGGTGGAGCCCAAAGCACCCAGCAGCATCTGTTGAATAAGGCACCACCATCTGTTTACGGAAACAAGACTAGAATGCACTACGAGAAACAGGAAACTGTCAGGAATTGTTACTAAAGTAGAGTTATCACTGGTGTGGCCGTTTATAAATATACTGATCAATAAAAAAGAAAAGATACCTGTCTTTAGTGACTGATAATAAAAGAATATGGTATAACATACCGTGAAGAAATATCAGAGCAGAAAACTGGGATGGAGTGTGCCCCTGACCGTATCGGGGTTCACCCCCTCAATCCAGCAACATTAAGAGTATTGAGCATGGTTCGCGTTGGGATGGCTCTTTGAAGCTGGCAAAGCTGCAGAGTTGGTCATGAGAACGACTTTGAGATCTTTCCTTCTACGCCCAGGGTTCTCCAGTTTGAGAGTCTCCAGGCAAGCCCCAGCATCCCCCAGATTCTTATGTCACTGAAATTAAGTTGATGAAAATAGCCTTCTTATTCAAAGCATCTGCAGCCCACCCCTGCAGCTTCTCCCCAGCAGGATGTCTCCTCCTGTTCCAGAACGACAAAACTCAAAGTAAATAAACCCAGGAGTGCAAACAATGGATTTGTGGAGCACATCACTCACTCGGAAGCTACATAAACAACCTTTGCTTTCAAAAAACAAAATCTTCATTGTCCCTTTTGGTCCAAGAAGCTAAGAAAGTGGTGGAACTGTAATGACTTTCATACCATCTTTCCAAAAAATGTACACATGATATTATCACTCTCATTTACAGAAAGGGAGAAGGAGACATATCCACGTAGTTTTCCTTCAGGTCAATGCCAAAGCCAGGACCTAATTCTGCAAACATTCATGAAGCTCATTCTATGTACCAATGACTGTGGTATATAGAACTCAGGTTCTAATTTTCAGACATGTATTTTTTCACTACTAAAAAATTGCTAAACATTTTTTCTTAGTTGGCAAAAGGAAAGCAAGAAAAAAACACCTGGTATTTTTTTTAAACTGGAAAATGTTGGCTCATTCAACATGGTTTATACTATTTAGAGGCAAGAGAAAAAGAGATGGAGATATTTCTGTCTGCAATAATTTCCTGGCTTTCCAGATTTTCCTTTCTTTATCCTCCTCCCCTCCCTCCTCCTTTTCTTCTGCTTCTTCTCCTTCTCCTCCTTCTTTTCTTTAGAAGCTAAAGGCATGCCAACAAAAGACTCAGGAGAAATGCCAGCCATACCTTAAATTTCTGTAGCTCTGTACTTCCTAAGAGACCAAAGCAGTTGGAAACAAGAGAACACATACAAAAGCAAACCGTGTCTAGCACGATGATTGGAATAAAGCAGTAATAAGTTGCGATGACCCCAGTGATAGCGTTGTCTTACAGCATGCCCCAGGTAGGAGGAAGGCACCAAGGTAACCATCATTATCCGTGTCACTTTTCCTGGGGATTATCTTTGACAAAAATAGTTTAAGATGTTTCTCCAAATTCACATGAATCAATATTCAGTTTGGGTTTTGAGACTTTTTGCTAGACTCTTCCATTTCTGAATTCCCGGTTAGCCTGTTCCTATGGGCTAGAATTGGAAACTTATTTTATCATTAAAGGGAGTGCAAAAAAATGTTTTTGAGCACCCAACTCAATGCTCTGCTCTGGTCACTGGGCACATTGCACCCTCCTAATTCCTCTCAATCCTATAAAGTAAGAGGTTATTTCTTTTCTTTTCTTTTCTTTTCTTTTTTTTTTTTGAGATGGAGTCTTACTCTGTCGCCCAGGCTGGAGTGTAGTGGCACGATCTCGACTCACTGCAACCTCTGCCTCCCAGATTCACGAGATTCTCCTGCCTCAGCCCCCCAAGTAGCTGGGATTACAGGTGTATGCCACCATGCCTGGGTAATTTTTGTACTTTTAGTAGAGACGGGATTTCATTATGCTGGCCAGGCTGGTCTTGAACTCCCAACCTAGTGATCTGCCTGCTTTGGCCTCCCAAAGTGCTGGGATTACAGGCGTGAGCCACCACGCCCAGCCAGTAAGAGGTAATTATGTCCATTTCACAGATGGCCAATCTGAGGTTCAGATAAATTCATTGACTTGCACATAATTTATTTAAGGGCATCATGGGATTTGAATCCAGGTCTCTTCATTCTTTATTCTTTTGTTCACTACTCTGGTCTGCAGTATCATTCTGTTACTACTCATTTCATGGGAATTTTTTTTTAAGAGATGGGGGTCTTCCTGTGTCACCCAGGCCTAGTGCAGTGGCACAGTCACAGCTCACCGAAGCCTCGAACTCTGAGGCTCAAGTGATCCTCCTGCCTCAGCTTCCCAGGTAGCTGGGATTACAGATGCAAGCCACCATGCCTGGCTTCATGTGAATTTATAACAATTTGTTTAGGAATATGCGATCAGTCCCATTGTCTGCTTTTCAAATTGGTCTTTAAAATTAGCTATCCTTTTAGGGTTTGACAAACATTAAGTTTCACGAAAGTAATAAAGCATTGGTATATGTGAAGGCTTTGTTTTCAATGAGTACAATATAACTCAAGGCCTTTTAATATCTTATGACTCAGCTGCTAGCTACATTCTTGTTTGGAATATTTTATATGCATTGTCAGGAAGATGTAACTATTGACTAATAAAGAGAATAGAAAAAGCCAGAAAGGAAGGTTGAAAGAGGAATTAGAGGAATTACAGAGGGTGCAAGTCCATGGAAATGTAGAAAACAAATTTGGGATATGATCTGATTTATCATCAATATAGAATTATTGGATGTGTATTGAAGAGTATTGTAAGCTTGTGCTAAAATGCTATGAACGATGTGTATTTTAAACAGGTGACAGATGAGTAGATGGGGAGATGGAGGAGGTCGTACTTCTGAAGCCTCCGTTAAGTGCCAGTCTCCCTCTCTGAAAGAGAAATTGAGTCTTTATAATATTTTGGTGGGTAGGGTAGGGGTAGGTTTTCTTAGTCCTTTTTTTTTAAGCTGAGAAAACTGAAGGGGGTAAGGAAGAGGAAGAGACGGGGAAAGAGAGAAAGAGAGAGGAAAGAAGTGAAACTAATAATGGCAGAACTGGGATCTAAGTCCAAGATCATCAATCTTCCATGTACAGGCTCCCTCCACTCTAACACGCTGCCTCATGGTGCATCCAACAGGACCATGGGGGTTTCCAAAGGCCTCTGGTGAATTTTGTAAAAAGACAATAATCACTGGATTTTAGTAGTGCCTAAGGGTAGCCCAAACTTCAATCAACACAAATGATTTTGACTCTTCAATAACATGAACATGAGAACACATATGTGCCATGTAACGTGATGCGGTGGTCTTAGACCTTTTTGGCACCAGGTACCAGTTTCGTGGAAGACAATTTTTCCATGGATGGGTGGTGGGGGATGGTTTCGGGATGATTCAAGAGCATTCCATTTATTGTGCCCTTTATTTTTATTACTATTCCATTGTAATATGTAATGAAATAATTATACAACTCACCATGATGTAGAATCAGTGGGAGCCGTAAGCTTGTTTTCCTGCAACTAAACGGTCCCATCTGGGAGTGATGGGAGACAGTGACACCCAAAGTGTGTTGTTTATGTTCAGCCTACTCTGTAATCTCACTTCGGTGGCTGTCACTGCAGAAAACTCTGCTTCCCAAAGATAGGGGGTTGTAGATGGAAGCAGGTTCTTCAGTGTTTTTGTGGCAATCTGAGGATATTCTGCCTTGACTTTAACCCAGAACGTAGGGAGATTTGAAGTTGTCTCAAACATACTTATAAGGCCACCAGATGCAGTTGTACGATTGAAGTCTATCAACTAACCTGCCACTGTAAAGCCTGCCACCAGATGACGCTTAATTGTCACTTGCCACTCACTGATAGGGTTTTGATATGAGTCTGCAAGCAATTGATCTATTATGGTCTCTGTGCAGTCGGACCTCTCTACTAACGTTAATCCGTATTTGCAGCTGCTCCCAGTGCTAGCATCACCCCATCAGCTCCATCTCAGATCATCAGGCATTAGATTCTCGTAAGGAGCACACAACTTAGATCCTTGGCATGTACAGTTCACAATAGGGTTTGTGCTCCTATGAGAATCCAATGCCATCGCTGATCTGACAGGAGGTGGAGCTGAGGCAGTAGTGGGAGCAATGGGGAGTGACCGTAAGTACTGATAA
Organism: Mandrillus leucophaeus; assembly: GCF_000951045.1. Lineage (NCBI taxonomy): Eukaryota > Metazoa > Chordata > Mammalia > Primates > Cercopithecidae > Mandrillus > Mandrillus leucophaeus. The sequence goes on from NW_012101476.1 coordinate 8,276,708, forward strand.
AGCTTCGCTCTCAATGGACTTCTGACGTAATGGCTTGGCTACTCTCTAGCTGGTTATGTCAAACAGCTACTTAACTCCTCCAGCTTGTGGTTTCCTCATCCGCAAAGTGGGTATGACGACAGTAACTATCTCATGGGATTCAATGAGGTTAAATTACGACAAATGAACATCAGCACTTGGTACAGAGCCTGGCATGTAGTGTCGTATTGTTGTTGCTATTATCACATTCCAAATATCCTTGTCACTTTTTATTCTCAAACTTAGTTCCATTCAGGCCACAGTCATGATTCCTTCTATTTTCAACCCATTAAAAAAAATTAGCATTGGCATTGCTCATGAGCTTGCCCTGGCCCTCCTTTTCATTTTAGCCTTTTCTTCTGTTGCTAAATGATCCACATTCCTTCAATCTTCCATCCCATACATTATCCTCAGTCTCTAGCATCTCTACTCTCATAAATCGTGGGAATGGAGTTTATGGATAATGTGCCCAGGCTCTGGAGTCAGATTGAGTTAAAGTTTGGGCTTCAACACTTACTAGTCATGTATCTACAATGAGCTGGCTTAATCACGCTCAGCCCCTTCCTCAGTTTCTTTGTCTATAAAGCGGGGACAATAACACTGCCTACTATACAGGCTTGCTGTGGGGTTAAATGAGGTAGGATACATAAGGCCCTTGGAAGAGGGCTTGGCACCGAGTATGTGCTCAGTCAATATTAACTGTTGTAATTAATTCCCTGGCTTAAGGAAGTGTGTCTTTAGCAAGTGTACTCTATTGTTTGCTCAGATGCATTTGTATATATTCTAGATTTTTTCATTTGTGCTATCCCTAAGGAATTGGTTTCTGATTTGGCATAATGCAAACCAAGAAAGAAATGAAAGGTGAGTGAGAGCACTTAAACACTGGGGTCTTTCAGTTGCGTGAACTACTTTGTTTCCATTGGCTTAAAGACCTAGAGAAAACACCGTTCCACTAACCATTCTGTACTTGAGGAGTTTTTATGTAGGTGAGATCAGAGTGATGAATGATGATGGATGGATGGATTCATTTCAGGTCCATTACAGTGCCAGCTTTACGTGGACGTTTACATGGGTTTTCTGATCACAGAGGCCACTGTCCAGGGAGGAATAGGAAGAGGGTGACACTTTTGCCGTCCCCCATTGCCATGCAAGCCACCCAAGCACTACAGAACAGAGAAATGGCTTCAGTTCAGTGTAAGGATGAATTTGCCAAGAGGAGTCAAAGATGGAATGAGCTATCTCTGGAGGGAGTGAGGAGTGAGGTGTTCAAACAGACCGCATGGTCATTTGTTGGGCTGTATCCCCACCCAAATCTCATCTTGAATTATAATCCCCATAATCCCCATGTATTGAGGGAGGGACCCAGTGGGAGGTGATTGGATCCCGGGAGCAGTTTCTCCCATGTTGTTCTTGTGATAGTGAGTTCTCACCAAATCTGATGGTTTTATAAGGGGCTCTTCACCCTTTGCTTCACACACACATGCTCTCTCTCTTTTGCTCTTTCTGTCTCTCTTGCCACCATATAAGACATGCCTCTTCCCCTTCAGCCATGATTGTAAGTTTCCTGAGGCCTCCCCAGCCATGTGGAACTGTGAGTCAATTAAACCTCTTTTCTTTATAAATCAATTACCCAGTCTTGGGTATGTCTTTATAACAGTGTGAAAACAGACTAACATAGATAATGTAGAGAGGAGTTCGGCATGAGAGAGATGGCAGACCAGGTGACCTTTGCGGCTCATTCAACCTAAGAATCTAAATTCAGGGAAACTGGGTTTGATCCCTTGGGGGAACGCTTGGATTTGCTGTACGTGTTTGAACTGACTACTCTGTTGTGGTTTCCCATCTGGGAATACTAGCACTTCTTGCTTAAGTTAGAAGTTACAAGTTAATAGCTTATGACTATGGTGTTAAATATCATCAAACTTTTGTATAATTTATTCTTTCTTTCAAATGGAGCCAAGACAATACCAGGGTCTTTGTACTTACTGTTCCCATTCTCTGGAGCTCTCTGTTCAAATGCCACTTCCCTGACCCACTTTCATAAAAAATGTCATCCCCCCCCAACACCATACTTGTCATTGTCACTTCCTGTGCCTCCCCCTGCTTTACTCTTTTCCATGGGACTAACATCCACATGACACATTAGATATTCATTTCTTTGGTGCTGATCTCTCCTTGATGAACTGTAAGTGTCATGGAACAGGGCTTCGTCTGTCTTGTTCACCGTTATTTCAAATCCTAAAACAGTGCCTGGCACATAGCAGGTCTTCAATAAATATTTGTTGAATGAGAAAAATGTAAGCAGAGATTTGCTTTTATTTTTCCTTAATTTTCCTCTATATCTAATTTATGTAAGTTTCTCTTCAAAAAATTGATTTAGGAAACATTGAAAAATCTTTTGAGTTTCCTCCACCCCCAAGGTATGAAATTAAAATGAAAATCTCCAAGAATTCAGCAACAATATCCATTTCAGAGGCACTTACAAGGGTAAAAAAAAAAAAAAATCAGTCTTTAAAGGGATAAGAAAAAAAACATAGTGCTATGTTAAAAACTATTTTAAGTGACTCATTTTAAAAAATGGAAGCAATGTTACTTTTCAAAGAAACCTGTAAGTACTCTGTGTATAACATTCAAAGGATGAATGATTTGATATGAATACAATTCAGCTTATTTGTAGCCAAGGCTTCTAAGCCATCATCTGTAATCAAATATAGTAAGAACCTAATTCTTCCCTTAGTACTGATATCTGTATCTTCAATATTCTTTATTTTTTAAAAAATAAACAACAACAAAAAACTATCTAAAACATCTAAAAGCAAGTCAATGTCTGTTTCCAGTAGATGGCACTGCAAATCAAGTCTTTGTAGATCTCATAACTATCACTTCTTTGATCATGATAATAATGATTTATTCTGTACTAAGATCATCTAAAGCGACTTACACAGTGAAAATAAATAGGATGGGAATTCTGAGGCTACACGAAAGCTGAGATAGTTCAGTTCCCTAATACTGCTATCCCTCCTCTTGTATATCATAGTTGGGCACTTTTATTAAAGTAGTGGGTGAATGTAACAAATTGCCCATCATGCTTATTGATGAAACTGCTTTTTGATGTGGGATTTTTGGTCGCTTGTTTTAGTTTGTTTAGTCTATTTTGCAATACAAGTTCAATGGGACTCTTAATCCTTTTACACTATGTCAAATTCAACCTCATTCAGGCCAGTTATCATTCACAGAGGAAATACTGTTCTAGGATCACAGACCCACATCCCTGACCTGCACTGTGTTTACTGTTGTTTGTTTGTTGGTTGGTTGGGGCATGATCTTGCTCTGTCACCCAGGCTGGAGTGCAGTAGCATGATCATAGTTCACTGCAGTCTCAACTGCCTGGACTCAGGCAATCCTCTTGCCTCAGCCTCCTAAGGAGTTGGGGCTGCAGGTGCACGCCACCATGCCCAGCTAATTTTTATTTTTTGTAGAGACAGGGTCTGGATATATTGTTCAGGCTGGTCTCTGCCTCCTGGGCTCAAGCGATCCTCCTGCTTCAGTCTCCCAAAGGGCTGGGATTACAGGTGTGAGCCACTGCACCCAGTTGGGGGGTGTGTGTGTGTGTTTGCCAATAGATACCCTCAGTCGTAAAGGGGTTAAATTAGAAAGTGTAAACGGTCTAGACAACTCAAGTTCCACAAGAAAAAACTGAGACACAACCTGTGTTTCAATGACAGTGACAGTGGATGAAGACTCAGCTTTATGTGTAAGGAAATATATATGGAAAACATTTTTAAAGCATTTAAAAGGGATATTACACATAATATAGACTAGGAGTTATGAAATGTTATCATAGATGTAAAAACTACCTGGAATAGTGTCTGGAACAAAGTAGGTACTAAATAAATCCTCTGTCTCCTTTTTGCTGTCTTTAACAGGGCCTGAGAGCCAGTCCCTGCTCTGTAACTCTGTCCTTTAAAAGGCCTCTGTCATTTAATCTCTCTGGACTGCAGCTCTCAAAACAACTGGAATTGAGGCCACAAAGTCTAAAATATGATGCCTAATACACAGTAAGATTCACAAGTGAAGGGTGCGATACCGTGCATCCAGATGTGCAAGCCAGTAGCTGCAGAAGTTGGGAATGACTTTTGTCAGAATATTCTTCTCAGTGGAGAAAGAAGCCATTAGTCAAAACTGGAACATCCACAAGCAAACCACCTCGGCTCTTTCAATAAATGTCCTAGGAGAGTTCAGACATCATGTCCTTTTATTTTTTTTCTTGAGACGGAGTCTCGCTCTGTTGCCCAGTCTGGAGTGCAATGGTGCGATCTTGGTTCACTGCAACCTCTGCCTCCTGGGTTCAAGCAATTCTCCTGTCTCAGCTTCCCGAGTAGCTGGGATTACAGGTGCATGCCACCAGGTTTTAGGGTTTTTTTTTTTTTTTTTGTATTTTTAGTAGAGATGGGGTTTCACTGTGTTCCCTGGGCTGGTCTCGAACTCCTGAGCTCAGGCAATCCACCCGCCTCAGCGTCCCAAAGTGCTAGGATTACAGGTATGAGCCATCACGCCCGGCCTTCATGTACTTTTAAAAATATGCCCTGCAGTCTACTATTTTTTTCTTCTGTTGTCAAGGAAGCTTGACATTCCTTCAAATTATGTAAGAGTCAATCGCAATAGTGTGTTTCTGAAATTTCTAGAAATGTATGAGAAAGTGCTCTGTTAGGTGGTGATATTTTGTGAACCAATACACATCACTACACTCATTGAGAACTCTAGTTATTTTCACAAGCCATCTCAATAACCCTAGGCTTTTCTCAGAAGGACAGTCATAGATACTCTCACCGGAGCCCCCACACTTTTATGGGCAACACAAAACTCATACAGTAAACGCAAAAACACAATAATAATCAAAAGAAGGCAGAAATATGACCTGAACGATACCTTCACTGAAGGGCAGTAAGGCAAAGAAGCCCTAACACTCTTTCCCTACAGATTCCTTTACTTAATCCTTTTTTATCCTCTGTGACCTCAGAATTTGATTGCTATATCAAATTGGCAGAATACCATATAAAGCAATTGATGGCTTTGGGGTGGGATCTATTGTTCAGCACTGTTTAGGGTCTGAAAGGACCTCACAGAACATCTAGTCCAATCCCCTCATTTTACCCAGGAGGAAAGAATGGCTCAGAGAGGTCACTGGACTTACAGAGGTCACACAGATAACTAGTGATGAAGCAGTGACTGAGGTCATTGGGCTCCCAATACATTAGCCATTAAGTGCTTTAATTGGGGATAGAAGATAAGGAAAAAGGGTGAAACAATAAAAAGAGAGAATGTATTTAGATTTACTCTTTGTGACCTTAGGAGGCTGATGGAAAAATACTATCTTATGTAGCCTAAGAAAAAACAAGTTTTGGTTTAAAGGCTCTAGTAAAGAAAAGGTTGTACAAATTCTTCAAATATTTGGTTCTGGCCTCCTTTTTTCCTCCTTCGGCTTTCCTGTTAAGCTAGTATGTCTAATAGTTCATTAGAGAGTCTCTATATTAAGAAAGGATAATGGTTTATCTTCTGTTTTCTTTGGTTCATTTCCTTTTCCCAGTGGGAAGTGATAACTTAAACATGGAATAGGTATGAATAAATTGAACGTTTTTCTTGGGTACGACTAATGCAACAGGATTTAAGTAATCACATGTCCTAAATATAAAGAAAATAAATAGTACACATATAATTTTTCAAACTCCTCTGCAATAGTTTTTGTGATGTAATACTTAGGAATACACAGAAAACGAGATGAAAACTTTTCAATTGTTATATTATATTTCTAATTTGTGCTGTATCATTAGACAAATAGAATAGCATCTAAATATTTTACAATTAACCAATTTGCCTCATTTATGTTAAAGAATTCCAAAGTCCCAACTTGATCTGTAGAGTGATGAAATTCATGGCTTAAACAAAGTTTAGGAATGAAATAACATCTATAGTTAGTGTGATCAAAGGCTTATTTTTGTCAAGATTTTTAGTAAATATTAACAATATAGAGAAAAAGTCTTGTGTTGATAATGAGATTTTCATGACCCTGTTTGAGTTGGAGTATATAAGCCTTCTCTACTTAAAAAAAGCAGTCACAATTTTTGTCAGCGCTTTATGCTTTGCTGACTGTGTGGAATTTTTTCCTATCTTTAATTGATTTAGGGTGCAACCTACATCTGGGTACCTATATCCCTAAAGTGTCTGGTTCTGAAATAAAAATGAAAGTTGAAAGGTATTGAAGTGGGATGAAGGGGCCACTTTAATTGCCTCAGGGAATCTCCTAACCAATTTTCATTTGCCTCATTGGTGCCCTTGGATAAAAGAGAATGGAGGTCGGTTGCAGAAAAAATCAAGGAATCTTCAAAAAGTCACGTGCAAAAAGAAACACAAAAGTAGGAGGGAAAGGAGTTTTTTTTTTTTTTTTTTTAATTTTACAATAACAATGCCACCATTGTGTGCTGCGACTTCCTGATTATATTTCTTAATCACGATAGGTAACCCTCCCCCAAAATCACCATTTTGTGGATCCCGGAGCAAAGTCATACGGGGTCTACGTACCCAAAACATTAAAAAAATTCAACTCCTTCGGAGTAACCAGGTAAGATAATGAACACACAGTCATACACGGTTTGGGATCAGGTGTTCTTTTACATTTGCTTTTATTTGGATGAAACAATGTTTCGTGCACAATAATGACTTAAAACTGGTAAACAAGCCTGGAGAGAGCGCGGTGGCTGGCTGCAGCTCACGTCTCCAAGACTCGAGCAGAAGGAAATTGGCGTTCTTCCCCCGCCGCCCCCCACCGCCCCACCGACCCCAAGCCGCCGGGAAGCCCTGCGCTGGCACCGGGGCAAGCGCTGTCGGCTCCCGGGAGCTAAGCGAGGTCGCGCGATCTGGGACGCACGTGGGAGGGTGCCGCCGCTGTCGCCCTGTGGGGCCAGGGCCACTGGGTAGGCGCAGCGCGGGCCAAGAGCGGGAGGCTCAGGGCAGGGGATCTGCACTCGGGGCCATTCCTGCCGCGGCGCGCCCTGAGCTTCAGCAGTGCACAGGGTGGGGACCCCTCCAGGACAGTGGTGCGCCGAGGGGTCTGCCGGCCCCTCCCTCCCCACGGGCCCCGCAGTGTAGTGAAGGAGCCAGAAGAGGTGACTTGGCTGTTGAGACCCGGGGCCAGAACCGTGGAGAGTGTCCAGAGCCCACACTCCAGATTCCTGGACGCCGCAGTCAGTCCAGCAGGTTCCACCTGGAGCCGCCTTGGGGCTCAACGGGGAGGCGGCGGGGTGCAGGCGAGAGGGTTAATGCGCCCGGTTCGGTTGGTTTGAGGAGTCTCTGCTTTCAGCGACCCACAGGGCAAAGAGGCCAGGGCTCCGGCTTGGTGTCCCCAACAGCTGGGGACTGGAGAGCTGGAGGGGTCGCAGACTCAGGCTAGAGTTTAAAGTGCGCCGCACGGCGAGTCGCTGGACCCTTCTGGGTCTCACGTGGCTCCTATGTCACCTGGAGTGACAGGCCGGCGGAAGGAGCTTTAGTCGTCGCCCAGCGTTCTCCAAGGTGTAAGGAGGCAGGATTTTCCCATACTGGGGGCGCAGGGGGCCTCACGGCTGCGGACGCCCGCCCTGGATCTCTCAGCTCGGCGGATCCTTTGGGTGGAGGGGCGCTCTCCAGGGTCGCGGCTAGGCGAGAGCGGCTTCCCGGCACGTCCCTCTGTATTTCTTCTAGATCAGCTCTGGCCCCACAGTCCAGGAGAGGGCCTGCCTGGGGACCCCTGCTCGTACCGCGCGCGGTCAGCCCGGGTCCCCTCACTCCCTGGCCGGCCCCTAGCCCTTCAGAGCGGACACCTCTCCTTAGGGATGCAGGGCGAGGAAGGGCGGGTGGAGCTGCGAACCCACGGGAACCTGGAGGACCTCTTGGCCCCCTGGAGAGGGGAACTGTGAGAAGGATTCATGGCACAGAGTTGGGAGACTGAGGAATTTTGCCCCTTTTGGCAACCATAAAAACCCTGAGCAAACGTGTCCATTCGCTATTTCGCAGAAATACACAACGCAGGCCCACACCGGCATCTCTTCAAGGCCCCCTAGTTAAGGGCGCAGCGTTCTTCGGCAGCTCTTGGTCTTGCTACCAGGGCGTCACCCTCTTTTCCGCACTGGGGACGTTTCGTTCGGACTCTGCGCATCCGTTGCTCCTGAGGCCCTGGGAGCTCCGCGTTCCTCCCCAGGCGCGCCGCACAAAGTGCCCGCGGGCTCCGCAGACGTCCAACCCTGTCCGGGGTTCACGGCCGCTGGAGCTCTCCAACGGACCGCCAAGGGCCACGTTTGGCTGGGGCGCGAGCGACGTTTCTTTTCCCGCTCTATGAGGACCGGACTAGCCAGGCGCCTCATGAGACGCCGTGGCGGGCACGGCTACCTGGCAGCTAGCCCGGGCAGCCCCAACTTAATTTCCTGCCCCTCGGGGCACCTTTCCCTCGAATAGCTCTCCTCGGCCCCTCCAACCCTGCCCAAGGGGCCTGGAAATGTTCGCAGCTTCAGGAAAAGGCTCTGTTTAAGCGCAGGGTGGGGTGGGGCGGGCGGGGCCAAGGTTGCCCTGAGGATTGAATTTCTCTCCGCTCCCAGCGATCCCGGGCGGATAAAGCGCAAGTTTGTGCACACGGTGGGCTGAGCCATTGGAAACCCAGCGCACGAACCGCGGCCCGGGAAACGCGGAGTTTGCCCAGTTGTCCTTGTGGAGAGGTGTGCGGAAACGCCCGTGATGGGAACTTTCTGCAGATCATGTATGGAGGGAGCTCACAAAAAGGAGGAAGGGGAGCGCGGCGGGGAGGGGGCCGCTTGGGCGTGGAAGGTGCCAGGGTCCTGGGGGTACCCGCCCGCTTAGGCGCCGGGGGGTTGGCGCGGCG
>NW_012101476.1:8286085-8290701 GCF_000951045.1 Mandrillus leucophaeus
CGGGGTTGGAGGTGGGGGGTGGGGGAAGGCTGGGGAGGGTGCAGGGGAGCGAAAGAGAAGGGCAGGAGAAGAAAGCGACTGTACTTGAGCGAAGCCTCAAACTCCTCTGTGCGCTCCAGGTTGTCATTTTTTGCTTCCCGGGTCCCCTTCGCCTGCGTCTCCGGGCTCGGAAAAGCCAGGTCGTGCGGGAGTCCGTCCGGAGTTGCAAAGTGTCCTCCTCCCCCGGGCTCAGCCTGTCCCCTCCCGCCGCCCACCTCCCTCGTTTCTGCACTCATTTTAGCGACGCAGCCGCCGCTGCTACCTACCCCGCGCTCCCGCGTCTCCGCGCTGGGGTCTCCCCTTTCTTTTGGTTTGGGTGGGAGAAAAAGATGGTGAGGACGGGGAATCGGAGACAGGCATGGGGGTAAAAAATCGTGCAGACATTCGGAATCGCCCCCTTGGAAACATTTGCCTGAGCAACTGAAATGAAATGGGCAGTAGTAGTTTTGGAGCGAGCTCCAGCGAGGATGGTCTTTTTGTTCATTTTTTTTTTCTCTTTAAAGTAATATCCTGTCAATTGGGGGCTTTCCGGTTGTCTCCTCTTATCCGACCCCCTTTCAAAATTACTGACTTGAGCTGGTTCTGGAGTTTATTTTTTAATATGCGTGTGTGTGTGTGTTTTGTAGAAATCCGCCAAAATGCAACTGTAGGAACTGCTAGATGTATTTATTGATTTTGACCCAGGGCGGTGGGAGGGGGCTGGCGGGAGCTGGGGGATCCTGGAGGGTGGGAAGTGGCTGATTCTTGGTGGCCGGCGCACATCCAGAGCCTGATCCGTACTCGTGTTTTCTTGGAAGCGCAACTGCGGGGACGGAGTCTTTAGAAACCGTGCCAGTTTCAATATGGCGGGCTAAGGTGGCTTTTAAAAACTGAAAATAAAGGTTTTGAGGTGGGAAAAAACCCAGCTGAAGTTTCCACCCCTTAGTTTCGACTCTCTTTGGCTACCCCAGGAAGCGCTTTAGCGAATTAAGTGGGGCAAAAAAGAAGGAATGGGCTGCTCTTTTTTTTCCCGTGGTTAGAGTCTGTGTGTCAAGTCCATCGCTGGGGGGAAAGGATGGAGAGGTGCCGCTGGCCCGGACCAGGGCACCGAAACGCAACTGTCGTGTGTGCCTGTGGATTAGTGTGCAGGCCTGTGTGTGCGCAGTTTTTTTTGGGTGTGTGTGTCAAAGAGAACCGCCCCGAATGTGTGTGTGCGTCTTGGAACCAGACCCTGCCATGATTTGACGTGACAAACTGCGGACACGTGGTGCAAAATACATGAGGGCAGAGAGAGTGATTTATTTTGGCTTTCTAGGAGACGAGCTAGCCCTCGCCTCGTGTGTGCTGGCTCCTGCGCGGGTAGATCTGCGAGTAGGTGGGGCGAGGAGGTGCTTATTAAAAGGACTAACTGTCCTGGGTATTGGGTGCAATCGGGCTGCAGACGCCAGCCGGATTTCGTGTGTGCAGGGGGCGCGTTGCACTTAATGGTGGGCTCCTGCTTTCCTCCACCGCCGCGCTGGGGTGGGAGGTGGGGGACCGGGACCGAGGCTTGGAAAAGACCAAAGTGGTGGTGGCGGTGGTGGTGGTGTGGGACAGAAGGGCGGGAGCATGCGGATCTCGGCAGACAAGCACGTAAGGTCGAGGCGAGGGGTTGCCTTTCTTACTTTTGGGTTTCGCGCTCTAGGGAAGGTGGGGGATGGGGACAGCGGTTTGAGAAAAAATTGTCCCTTGCTCTGCTTAGGAACCTTCTCGGCGCATCGGAGAGGGGCGTCTTCTTGTCTTGGCTGGCACGGAGGCCGGGCGGTCGCCAGGGGATGTGAGTGGGCGGCGAAGTGTGAGGGAAAGGTCGGCGTTCCGGGGCGGGGAGGATCTGGGAGTGGAGTTTGGAGACAAAATCGGAGTCAGGCAGAGGAGCCGGAGGGAAAGCCAGCACACGCGAGCTCGGGTGAGAGCCACCGGAATGCGGGAACGCAGCTTAGCCGGGAACAGGGGTTCCCGACAGGGGTCGCCCGTGGCCAGGACGCGGCCGCTGAACAGAGGTCGCGCGGCGGTGCCTGCCCGAGGGGCCTCGTGGGCGGGGGCCACACGGCGGCCGTGCACGGTCCCCGGGGCTGGCATGGGCAGGTGGGAGGACCTCCTCCGGGCCCGCGAACCTGATCTGGCAGCGGCCAGGTGCCTGGAGGCGTTTTTAAATGATAAGGTTACAAAGACATGTTGGCCAGGTCTGTAGTTAGCGCAGCAACGTGGTTTGCAGGAGCGCAGAGCGAGACTGGACAGGGGCCCTCGGACGCCGTGCTGTCGGTGGGTGGGGGCTGGGAGCAAGCGGCACTGGCTTGGAGACCTCGCGGCAGGTGACCCCTCCCACCTGGGCGGCGAGGCTGAGCGATGGCGACGCGCTGGCCAGGATGCGTCCATGGCTCCTCCAGCCTGCGCTTGGGCGCGCCCTCCTGGGGCCGGCTTTCCTATGGGCCCCGCGAGATGGGAGCAGCCTAAAATGGCTCTGTGCTGCGAAGCTGCAGTTTCAGCCGCGAACCCCTCCCCTTGTCCTCCTGACGTCGCCGCTGACAAGCGCACAATTTACTCCAACGCCCCGAAACCCGCGATTTTGCACGGGGCCGTGCCGTGGAAGCGGATGTACAGTTGATTACAAAGAACATTCCACAGGATTCTCGAAGGGCCCAAGTTTTTCCTTTTGGTGGGGAGAAAGGAGGAGCCGAGACGGGGCAGGAGCCCGGCCGACCACCGCTCTGGCACCCAGGGGCTCGGGGCGCACCAGTAGCTGGGCCTGGGGAGCTGGATGCGCGAAAAGCCGAGGTAGTTCCCGGGGACGCGGATCGGGACCATGTGGGGCAATAACCATGGACGCCGGTGCTCGTGCTTGATGACGTTTGTGGTGTCCGAGAATCCCAGGACGAGGCCGGAAAGCCTGGGAGACCGTTCCCAAACTTCTGGAGACCAGCTCGCAGTTTCGCTTTCGGAATTTTCAGGATCTTTGGGCTTTTAAAGTTGGGATTCCGAGAAGGCAGGGCGAGGCTCGTGACCCTGACGATCGGCCGCCCGACTTCTCGCCCATCCCAGCGTTCTCTACCTTGTTTCCCTGAACCTTGCCGAACCGAGCCGGGTTTGGGGTTCCAGGGCCTCGCGCGCCAACCCCAGCCGCGTCCTGAGGGTTCCCGCGGCGCAGCCGCAGCTGATCCGAGGCCATTGGTGGGAAACCAGTTTAGACGAGGCCGACCCCTCTTGGATCTAGCTCTGTTGCGGCTGCCCGCCACTCTCCGTCCCCCCGCCACTCTTGCACCATAGAGAAGGGAACTGGGAGACCCACTAGCGTGTCTGCACCAAGGGAATGGGCCCAGGTTCCACCAGGTCGCAGAAAAGGAAGAAACAGACTTAAATGTGGCCTCGTTTCCTGGGGAGGCTGTTGGGGGTGGAGAGGGAGTTGAGGGGTAAGTGGGTTGGGGGAGGGGAGAAGCCTTGTTGCTCAGAAGGAATTGTTCCCTAGGCCCTCCCTGAAGATAGGAGGTCTGCTACTTTTCCCCTACTAAGCATTAAATTTGCACACACTCTGCTTTCTCCCTTCCATAAATAAATACTCTCTCAGATCGTATCTTTGCTCTCGCTGGGACCAAGCTGCCTGCCTGCAAGAGAGTGGGAGACACCCAGGCATGTCTCCCCTCTGCCAAGCGTCCAGGTCCCCACCAGAGAGTTTACTGTTCGCAGGATCCATTCCTGGGCTAGTGCAGAACGCTGTCCCGCGGCAGGGGCTCTGGCAGCCCCCATCCTGGAATAGAGAGTGGTCAACCACTCTGTTTGGATGTGTGTTGCTCTAGAAGTGCCGGTGGAGGCCTCTGAGGCGGGAACTGTTTCTCATTTCCCCTTGGGATACATCCATCCTGAACCTCAAACAGCAGGTCCTGCTGGCAGATGCGTTTCAGTAATGATGGGAGTAATACATCGTAGAGTTTTTCCTCTTCCTGTGTTCTTGCAGACATTATAGACTTTTTTTTTTTTTTTAACATTGCTTGTTATAAATAACTGGCTTCACGATTCTTGACTTAAAGCCAAGACTTTAAAAAAGCCAGAAAAGGTTCCTGACTCTTCCCTGTTTTGTTTTCATCATAAAGCTTTCCTGGGAGTACTAACCATGTGTCCATTTTCCATTGCTGCCCACTCTAGGTAAGGTGGCATTTTTTTTTTTTTTTTCAACACTGCCCCAAAGGACTCCCACATTTGAGAGGAAATAGTGAGTGATGGAAGCATTGCTTTGAATAGTAAGAAAATGAGGTTCCATTTTATTGATACACGATGTTTTGGGGATATAGAAAGTCCGTAAAGGAAATTTACTCTCTCCAGGCCCTACACTTATGCCTAAAAATTTTTGTCAGATTATCAGAGTTTTCTTTCTTTCTTTTTTTTTTTTAATAATTTGAACAAAAAGAGTTCACTGTGGGATTTGAATGACCTACAGTTCTAGTATACTTGGGTTGGACATTTCTCTCTTTATATTTTATTACTCTGAACTTTTGAGGTTCATGGGTGCAGTGGTCAGAAGGAAATTTTACCCTGCTCTAAAGTAAGAACTCATAAACATTTTTGTA
>NW_012101476.1:8291887-8300825 GCF_000951045.1 Mandrillus leucophaeus
TTCAGTATAAGAAAGAATGTGTCACATGATTCATGTAAGGTTTCCAAGTAAAATCCTTCAGGATTGGTTTTGCATGATCAGTTCATCACTGTGCTGTTGAAAAGATGCCACCTTAACACTTCCCATCTGGTTGGCCTGTAGTAAATTTTAAAAAGCAAAAGTGATCATATGTCAACCATGCGCTGATGGTTAGGGTCCCTCACGTTATTGATGAGATGGCACGTCTAGGCTTCCATTCATGTGTGTTTTTGACATTGATTAAAGAAAGAATCCATTGTGTTTCTCTGTTTCATTCCTTTCTCATTTTCTGAGAAGCAAAAATGACACATTTTGATAGATCCAGGGCTTGCTAAAGCATTTGGTGACTTCTGCAAAGTAGAACAAATAACGTTAGCAACTGTGATGAGACAAGAAGTGTATGGAGGTGTGGGACGTGTGGGAGAAGGGGCAGGCTTTTATCTTGTGAATTTTTCCCTGTAGTTTTATTGGCCAAGAAAAAGATGTCTTATAAACAGATGTTAAGGTATGCCTTCCCTGCTTTCTGCCAAACCTGGCAAGTTGTTTTTTTCCCCTCCATTTCAATCAACAGTAATATATGAATGGAATCACTTTAAGGAATGATACAAGAGTGTGAAATTCCAACTCTAAGTTCCTACAAAGTCTTGTTTTAAATATAACTTAAATGAGCACCTACAAGGAATGGGACATTTGGATTGTCGGTCTAGAGATTTAGCAGTGAAAGGATTGTGAATTAATCTGATGTGAAATTACCTCTTTACTCCAAATACTCTTTATTTAAAAATATTTTTAGATTTTTAAAAAGCTTTTATGGATACATACTAATGGTACATGTGTATGGAGTGCATGTGATATTTTGATACAAGCATACAGTGTGGGATGAGCAAATCAGAGTCATTGGGATCCGTCACCTCAAGCATGTATCATTTGTTTGTGTTACAAGCATTCCAATCCAGTTCTTCCAATACTTTTAAAAATAAAATTTAAAAAAGCTGCTTATTTAAATATCTGCTGTTGGCCAGCGACTCTTCTTATTGCTTCATATTTATATTTCATCTATTTTAGGACAGTTTTGTTGTCCTCCTTTTACAGAGGAGACGGACTTTAGATAGCTTGAGTTACTTGCCCAGAGCGCCAGCCAGCAGGAGAGAGAGTTATTTGAAATCCTAGTCTTACCTGTTGTCTTAAGATTGTAACTGCTACCTCTTGATTGCTTACTACTTGTGTGAGATACTTGCATAGCACTTTATTTATTTTTATTTATTTGCTTATTTTGAGACGGACTTTTGCTCTGTCATCCAGGCTGGAGTACAGTGGTGCGATCTCAGCTCATTGCAACCTCTGGCTCCTGGGTTCAAGTGATTTTCCTACCTCAGCCTCCCAGGTAGCAGGGACTACAGGTGCACACCACCATGCCTAGCTAATTTTGTGTTTTTAGTGGAGATGGGGTTTCACCATGTTGGCCAGGCTGGTCTTGAACCCCTGACCTCAAGTGATCCTCCCGCCTCAGCCTCCCAAAGTGCTGGGATTACAGGCGTGAGCCACCATTCCTGGTCTCGCCTTGCACTTTAAACCATTCACTTATTTAATTTTTATAGGTGGGGGTTGTTGTATTTATTTCATAGATTTGGAAATTGAGTCTTTGGAGAGGTTATACAGGGTCATTCTAATAGGGTTTGTGTTTAGTAGTTAATTTTGAAATGGAGTAAGACTAAATCATTCTCTTTTTGGATTTAGTTCAGATGGTTGCAGGAGAGCAGAGCTTTTCAAGGACGCTTACATTACTGTTTTTAAATGTATAAGTGCAGATGCTTAGTTAGGACAGAATGTTGTTTCCTGTCATATGAACTGACGATTTAAGATTTGAAAAGTGTTGCATTTCTGAAATTTCATCTTTGTTAGAAAATAATTGATTTTAATATAAATCAGTTTTCTCCCCCTGAATGTAGGTAAGAATATGTTTTAAATAAAAGTCCTTGGTAGAAATGAAAAAAAGACACTATTGAAAGCTAGGGGAAGAGAGCTAGAATTTTCCCTTCCAAACAGTGTTGGCCACTGAAGAGAACAGTCTTTTAGAGTGAACTTCAGTTTTTGGTCATTTACTGGATTATTTCCTTTTCATGTAGAAAACTGAAGACAGACACAACAGCTGCTCTTTTTGTGAGTCCCAGGTACACACCGTTTTGTGCCTCCTCAGTCTTGTCAGCTGCTTCTAGACCCCTTCCCTGGTACTATTGGCCTGGACTATGAAGGTGGAGACTCAAAGGCCCTTGCTCTGTATTGGTGGAAATTAACTGCACTTCTTTTAATGGGCCAGGGAAAAAGTCAAATTTTGCCAAATTGAAGTGGCTGAATTTTCACAGTTGGTATTATTTTTAGGAAGTGCACTAAATTTGAGGTATTATAAATAAAGCATAGTTGGATGGTTAGAGTGAACCAAGTCCTGGGAATTCGCAAACCCCATTTCTGGTTCAGGACTTTTGGTGTGACCCTGGCTAATCCCTTTCATCTTCACCCTCCTCTATATTTGATTTTTCCTGCGATGGATGGCAGGATAGAATATTTACTAGGCACAAGTATAGTTTAAAAACCTGCTTTAAGAGGTGGAAGACATGTTTACTTAAGCTTTTGGCGTTGGGACAAATATACTATCTTTTTATTAGAGAAAAATCAGAGTCTCTGACTCTTTTACAAGGTACACACTTCACAACTGCAGAGGAAGCATTCGTGTTTGCAGTCACTTTTCTTTTTTCCCATCTCTAGATTGGGAAGGACATTTCTTTCCAGGTGGGCTTTATATATATATATCTAATTATATATGTATAAATATATATATATAAATTTAGATATGTAAATATATATTTACATATCTAAATGTTATATAAATTTAGATATGTAAATATATATTTAGATATGTATTTTTATATATAAATATTTATATATTTAGATATATATTTATATGCATCAATATTTATATATATATTTATGTATATATACTCAGTAGCCACCATTTTGCCTGTGTGCTAAACAGAACTACTCCCTGGTGATGCAAGGGCTCTCTGTCTCCTGTCTGCATTGTATCTGTCACCGGATATAAATGGTACCAATTGGTACGTGGCTTAGGTTGCAGTTCTTCAATTAAAGACAGACATTCGTGGGAGACCGTTCTAAATAGCCTACAGTCGGTATTCCCTTGGAATGAGATGCATGGCTTGTGCGGAACTCATGGAGAAATGTCCATGGAACGGCATGCTGTGGAGTTAGCCACAGAAAAAGTCAAGGGCATAGAATGAAAAGCACACTGCCAACATTTAGGTTGGATTATGGTAGTGTTTGCATTTGTACCTGCAGGGAGAGACTGAGTTCACCTTCCTGAGCACAGAGAAGTGGGAAAGAGCAGTCTTTGGAAGGAGGTTTTCAGTAGGAAGATCAGGGTTTATCTTGAGCCCATCACCCTGGCGATGTCTGAACCAGAGGACAGAGGTCATAAATATGCGTGAGGACATCCGAGGGCAACATTTACTTTCCGGGCAGCCTCCTCCTTTTGTCAATTACTTTCATCGTTGGTTTTAATTCCCTAAGTTAAACTTTATCTGCCTGTGGAGATACTTTAATCACAATTGTTCTTTCGTAGCACAAATTATATTTATAAACAAACAGGAGGTATAAGATGACTCCTCCAGCTCCCTGTGCTGGAAGTTGTGGGTTGAATCCTGGTGTGTCCTTTGACCTGGATATATTTGCCCAGAGAAAGTCAACATGAATATCATGCTTGAGAGGTGTAGTCTGTATCCTACACGTTTGGTGTTTTCTCATCTCACTTGCAGCCTCAACCTGAATTTTCCCATTGACCTAACGCAAAGGAGGCTTTTAAGGTCCCAAGTGCGCAAAAAGGTGTGTGCTTAAGAGACTTACCACCCGGGCTCTTTTTGGAGGGGAGAGTCTCACTCTGCCGGCCAGACTGGAGTGCAGTGGCACGATCTCGGCTCATTGCAACCTCCGTTTCCCGGGCTCAAGCAATTCTCCTGCCTCAGCCTCCCAAGTACCTGGGATTACAGGCGTGTGCCACCACACCTGGCTGATTTTTGTAGTTTTAGTGCAGACGGGGTTTCACCATGTTGGCCAGGCTGGTCTCGAACTCCCGACCTCAGGTAATCCGCCTGCCTCAGCCTCCTAAAGTGCTGGGATTACAGGCATGAGCCACCACGCCTGGCCGGAGGGGATGCTTTTCGAGAAGTTTGTTTTGTGGCCGGTGAGATCCTTGGGGCTTTCCAAGGAGAGGACTTTTCTGACTGAGTGGAAGAGGCAGCAGAGGAGGCCCCAAGCCAGACAGGCTCTTCTGAGAAGCATTCTCGTGTCGCTGTGCTAATTAAAAAGGAAAAGAAGTTCGACGGAATGCAGCTGCCAGGGTTTCCTGTTGAAGCTGACAGCTTTCAAGAGCCTGGGAGGCCTGATGCCCTGGAGGAGCTAATCCCTGCCAAGCCTGTGCCCCCTGCCTTTAGGTGAGGAGATGCCAACCGCTGGATGCCATCAGCTTCATAGAAGCCGACAGCTGTGGGGCAATTTGGCGTTTTTTTCTCTTTTTGCCTTCTCCCTAATGCACCCTCTGTGGGACGATTATTGAAAGATAGCCAACCCCGGGATGAGAGATAACCATCGCAGCCCTTCACGCTGCTGCTTGGAGGAGATAGCCCTTGTACAGTAACAGACAGTGTTTATGGCGAAGCTTGGGATTTGGTCCTTGTCATTCATTGCCTTTAAAACTGACCGAACTGTGCTGTGTGCTTCCTAGAGAGCTGTAAAGTGCAGAAAGAAAGAATCCTCCTTCCCTCTTCCTCCCTCTACCGCTGTGAACTTCAGTGGCCTTGGACAAGTGATGAGATTAGGTCTTTGAATAGCCAGCTGGGCACTCAGGGCCACATGTCAACTGGCCACTACATATTTCTCAGGTTCTCCTGCCCATTTCCCAGTGCAGGCTCTGGGACCAGAGAGGCAGAGCTCACCCTGCCTCCCCCTTAGCCTGGAGGAACCTCCCATTCCTCCGGCTTGTCAGACATCACAGTTGTCTCCAGGCCCGGCTCAGATCCACCTTTTTCATGAAAGCTTTTGTGATGTGGCTCAGACCATGGTGACTATTCCCTTCTTTCAGTCTCTGTTCCATCCTAGTGGATGCTCTATTATTTCCTCCTGCCACATCCTCTTGATTATAACAAGGAAGGTGAGTGGAAACTTACCTTCCCTGACATGCTTGAGTGGGAGATGAGAGTGAGGAAGCTTCTAGGACAGTCCCTTCTTTTTACAGCTGAGGACAATGTTGCTTGGGGCACTTAAAGGCCAGGAGCACATTCTGGTGCCTGATAAGACTTTATCGTATGGACGCGGGCCTCCTGCCAGTCCTGCACATTTTCTGAGTTCTTTACTGACCATAGTAAGTGAGAGTGTTTTTATTTACTTTGCATAATGATTTTCAGGCAGACTCTGGTAAACTTCCTTCATGCACTTAAATGATATAATTTATAAAATTTGGTGGATAGGCCAGGCGCAGTGGCTCACGCCTGTAATCCCAGCACTTTGGGAGGCTGAGACAGGCAGATCACTTGAGGTCAGGAGCTTGAGACCAGCCTGGCCAACATGGTGAAATCCCATCTCTACTAAAAGTAAAAAATTGGCTGGGTGTGGTGGCACACGCCTATAATCCCAGCTACTCAGGAGGCTGAGGCAGGAGAATCACTTGAACCCAGGAGGCAGAGGTTGCAGTGAGCTGAGATCGTGCCACTGCACTCCAGCCTGGGCTACAGAGCCAGACTCCATCTCAAAAAACAAAAAACAAAAAACAAAACCCAAAAACCTTGGTGGATAGGAGATATCTATATACTCCAGTTGTAGGAATCTCCGACTAGAATGCAGGGCTCCACAGGCGAGGGTTTCCCGCTGGCTGATAACTTCACGGGGTTGGGACTCTTCATCTCTTCATTATTGGTATTTTGGTTAACAGTGGGAGAAGAACTTCTTTTGGTATTTTGAACTTTGTGGCACCTCTCAAGCATTATTGCTGTGCATTTGTTTGGCTTGAAGTCATCAGTTCATAAAATCCACCCAGAAAATTACGCCCTAATTAGGCATTATCCATGCATGTCTGACTTACAGAAGCCTTCCTTGTAAGTTACTGTTTGAGTCTCATGATGGTATGGACAACACAAGATCTACTTAAAATGACTTATCTGCATTTGTATGTAATGCAATACACAAATCTATTGGGGAATATAAGGTTTACTTAGCTCTTTTGCAAACTTGGGGGGATGCTGTAATTTATTCCTTTTAATATTTATAAGGGACAGGGAAATCCTGTATGTAGGGTTTGTCCAGTAGGTTTGAATCCAGTGCGACTACATCTCTGCTAATTCTAAAACTGCTGCATTTTGAATAAGGCCCCATTTACACCATGTACCCACAAAAATTTAAAAAAAAAAAAAAGGCCCTGTGACCAAACTCAGTCTTCTGCTTAGCGAAGGATGGGGATGACCTTTGTGGCTTGGGTGTAAATTTCTGGTACAAGAAGTGCTTTGATGCAAAGACCTGTTGTGTAGCAGTGTTTAACTGGGTATTGCAAAACCTCATCCTTCTTTATAGTAAATAAAAATTTGTTGGCAAAGAGTAAATAAAGCTACTTTCAAGATGGTGCACTTTGATTGTTTTCTTCTCCTGAGCAACTAACTTGGAAGCCTGTTGTTTTTCTTCTTTGCACATGCCCATTTTTGAACAACTGATTTGTTCACCTTATGCTCTGGGGCAATATATGCTGTTTGATTGGGAGGTTAAGAGGTGACAGTAAAAACCATGAATTAGAAGACACCGAATGCTATTGTGTGAATAGGAGGTATTTACTCCTCGAGTGCCTGTTATCCCCAACAGATCTTATTTCCTAGTATTGAGGCATGAATCTGATTTTAAAAATTAGCCTTTTTTTTTTATGCCAGGGCAGCAATTTGTGTCAGATTTCAATGTATTCTGAGTGAAAACCAATGTAAGCCTTGTTGAAAAATGGTGAGTAAATTGCTGTCCTAATCAAGGTAAATCAAGCTCTGAGCATATGGCGGATGACACGATGAACTTCTGCCCCGAACAATCAGCTCGTCTCACTTGATGATGGGATGAGGCAAGGCCTGTCTGTTCTTAGAAAGGCTGTGAGTTGGTTGGTGAGAGTGGGGGAGAGATGTACTTAGTTAGGTATTATTAGCCGAGTGACCTGGGTGACAGGGCGAGTATAAATAGAAGAAAGCTCGCGTTGATAATAGCGCTTGGCACTTAACACCGCTTTTCATCTTCAAAGCCGTTTACAGATACGGTTCTTCCTGGTACTGCTGCGACTCTGGGCTGTTGTGTGTTGCTTCTTAGGAACATGGAAGCAGTGATTTTCAGAGACCAAGATTTCGGCTCAAAATTTGGTGGTACCTCCTTTCAGAATCCTTTGAGATTTTTCCCTTTTGATTGAAATATTTTGAAAGGTCTCGGCATAGATGCCTGTGCTCATTTTGGAATTCCTGGAGTGGGAAATGAGACAGCTTTCTCTGTGATTTAGACGTGCTAAGCGATTTTCAAGGGCGGCTACAGCACGTCTGGAATTTCGCAAGCATTTCGCTTAGACCTTCACGTTTTATTTTCATTGGGAGATTATTATCTTTTCTGAATCATTAAAAAAACCCCAAAAACCCAAAAAACCAACTGTAACCCCTTTCCCTTTGCCGACTGATAAACCTGAAGTTGAGTATGTTATTACTTAGCACAAATGCCATTTTCTTGGACGTCTTGAGGCAGATCAGTTTGGAAGGTCTGAGTCATTGGTGGCTTTCACTGTAGTGAGTCCTTCCTGAGCAGTGAGCCCTGGGGAGCCTGCCTCGATGAATGGAGATGAGACTGATTTCTAATGCTTATGTAGCTTTGTTATCACAGTTTCAAGTTTCACTTTTTCACTTGAGTTTGGATGACTCCAATTGCACAATGATAGTTTTACATTTCTCGTGTCTAATAAGACAAAATTGAAGTGGAAAATGCTCTATTAGAATTAGCATAAGGGAAGGAGAGAATTTATTGACTCTTATAACTGGAAAGCTGAAATTGGAACTGGACTTATCTTTATTGCTTTGATTTTAAGAGGGAGATCTTTCTTCTAGCCAAATTTGCCTAATATTGGGGAAGAAACGGATTGTGTCTGTTTGGAATGCCGGATTCTAAATCAGGGACAGTAGGCGGGAAACCGTAAGCATTTCTGTACTGGAAACTGAGAAGTCCTTTTCTGTGTAATTTGACCAAACTAAGAGAAAAGTCTTAAACTCGCTAATGTTGGGGTTTCCTCCCTGGAAACCCCAAATCTCTATACATTGATTTCCCTATTTAACAACCTCCACCATGTACCGAGAGATACCAGTCAGCCTTTTGTTTTGTTTTGTTTGAGACAGAATCGCGCTCTGTCGCCCAGGCTGTAGTGCAGTGGCACAATCTCGGTTCACTACAACCTCCCTCTCCCGGGTTCAAGCAATTCTCCTGCCTCAGCCTCCCTAGTAGCTGGAATTACAGGTGCCCGCCACCACGCCTGGCTAATTTTTGTACTTTTATTAGAGGCAGGGTTTTACCATGTTGGCCAGGCTGGTCTCGAGCGCCTAACTTCAGCTGATCTGCCTGCCTTGGCCTCCCAAAGTGCTGGGATTACACGTGTGAGCCATCTCACCTGGCCCAGTGAGCCTTTTAATTTCCTACTCTGCAACATCAGCAAACATCTAAGAATTACTGGACTACTGAGGGAAGCAGTAACATAAAAGTAGACACCAGAGCTAACAGAGAGAAAAATAACGTCTGTGAAGGAGAGAAGAAAATCTAAAAAACATTCATAGCCTCAGGGATATAATAGAAAATTTTACATCCA
>NW_012101476.1:8305985-8309833 GCF_000951045.1 Mandrillus leucophaeus
AGTGGCTTATTTTCCTCTGATGTAGTGGCCTGGAGCTGGCAGAACAGCCTTGCAGTCTCAGGACCAAGTCCCTGTATCTTCTGCTTCGCCGTTCGTGGGGACAGTCAGCTGGGTGATCCTAGGTCTAGGGGTCAGAGGTCAAAGGCATGCCGCTTCTACCATGTAGTTGAGCACGTGAATCCTATACACCTCCCATTAGCAGAACTTAGTTGCTTGAATTCATCTAACCACAAGGAAAGCCAGGCAATGTTGTTTTGATCAGCCAGTTACTCCTCACTGTAGACAAAGTAGAAGACAGATGCAGGGGTGGTGGAGTTAGCAGCCTCTGCCACAGTGATTTCTACCTTTCAGATATGTTCTCTTCACAGTAGAATGCCTGGGACGACAAAGTTATTAGAGACTGCAAACAAAATTACTGTTGTCCCTTTGCAAACCTACCTTAAATGACCCCAATTTAATTACTGTTTAACTAGAGGGGTATGTGAACAGTATACAGCATTTCTGTTCCTTCGACTTTTCTTATTGAAGGAAAGTTTGGTGAACTGAAACAGCCCTGTGTGTGTAAAAACGTAATATATGAGGCTGGGCGTGGTGGCTCATGCCTGTAATCCCAGCACTTTGGGAGGCTGAGATAGTTGGATCACCCGAGGTCAGGAGTTCGAGACCAGCCTGACCAACATGGCAAAACGCCATCTCCACTAAAAATGCAAAAATTAGCCAGGCGTGGTTACATGCACCTGTAATCCCGGCTACTCAGGAGGCTGAGGCAGGAGAATCACTTGAACTGGGAGGCGGAGGTTGAGTGAGCTGATATCACACCACTGCACTCTAGCCTGGGTGACACAGCGAGACTCTCTCAAAAAAATAAAAAAGAAAAAAAGACAAGATAGGCAGGATATAACCATCTAATGAGATAGGAGTGGATTATTTAATTGTGAGGAGGATGAACTGAGAGGTGCAACTGACAAAATATGAGTGTAAATTCCTTGTATGTTAAAACAGTGAATGTAAAACTTGAAATCCCAAAAAAGTTAGACTTCTGGTATCTTAGGGTAGGGGAAGACGTTTTACAAGTTTTAGAAGAAATAAAGCAAATTGATAGATCTGACTAAGTTGAAAAAGAAAAACATTCTCTTGTCAAAAGAAACCACGAAAAGGAAAACTGGGAAAAATATTTGCAATAGTTTGGTGAGATAAAAAATAATCTAGGTCTCTTAAAAATCCATCACAGATACCAATAGAGTTTAAATATGGGAAGGAAGTGAAAGAGGCATCAACAGGTGAATTGCAAATTACACTGACAGGATACTATTGTTTTCTTTCCTTTGAGACGGAGTCTCGCTCTTTGTCCAGGCTGGAGTGCAGTGGTGCAGTCTCAGCTCACTGCAACCTCCGCCTCCTGGGTTCAAGTGATTCTCCTGCCTTAGCCTCCTGAGTAGCTGGGATTACAGGCATGTGCCACCACACCTGGCTAATTTTTGCATTTTTAGTAGAGACTGGGTTTTACCATGTTGCCCAGGCTGGTCTCGAACTCTTGAGCTCAAGTGATCCACCCGCCTCGGCCTCCCAAAGTGTTGGGATCACAGGCATGAGCCACCACACCTGGCCAGGATACTATTTTCTGAATATCAAATGGAAAAAAGGTGTAAAGGGTTTAGATGTTTTCTCCTGCCTTGCTAGTAAACCAGCCTAGCGGACTAGACAGCATGTTTTCAAGGGAGTCATGAGCCTCCACTGTGTCCCTATATTTTTGATCCTATCATTTAACTTCTGGGATTCTACATTAAGGAGACATCAGAGATGTAGGATTTCTGACTGAGAGTCGTGACTAGAATGCTACTTATCATGATGAAAAAATAATATAAACGGCTTTAATGAGCGGCAGCAGAGGCATGGTAAATACATGACCTTATTCATTTTATAATAAAAATTATACAAACATTTCAAGTTATCTTTTTCAGAGAATCTTAATGATATGAGAAATTCCCTCTGTGTAATGCAAAATGAAAAATGGATTAGAATTCCAAATTCTGTATGAACTAAACAAACAAACAAAAAATCGACAGAGAAACTGTTGGCAGGAGACACTATAGAAACATAAAATTGATTATCACTGAGTGTTAACATTACAAGTGATTTTAATTTCTTTCTTTATAATTTTGCTTCTTAAGATTTCTACCAAGAGCGTGTCTGTCTCTTATAGGAAGGAAAAAACTAGATGTTGTTGAAAAAGTCACAGTGGGACACATTGTTTGCCAAAGTGAATCAATTTTGCAGCCACATGGGTGGACGTAAGGGAAGTCCCCGAGTGGCACTGCCATTGCCTTCCAGAGTCATGTGAGCTTTCACTCTGCTACTCTTTTTTTTTTTGAGACGGAGTCTCGCTCTGTTGCCCAGGCTGGAGTGCAGTAGCGCTATCTTGGTTTACCATAACCTCCACCTCCCAGGTTCAAGCGATTCTCCTGCCTCAGCCTTCTGAGTAGCTGGGGTTATACGCGCGTGCCACCATGCCTGGCTACTTTTTCTATTTTTAGTAGAGATAGGGTTTCACCATGTTGGTCAGGCTGGTCTCGAACTCCTGACCTCGTGATCTGCCTGCTTTGGCCTCCCAAAGTGCTGGGATTACAGGCGTGAGCCACCGCGCCTGGCCGCTGTGCTACTCTTTCAGTGGCTTTCTTGTTGGTCTTTGTATTGTCACTCTTCAGTTTTATTTATTTATTTATTGAGTCGGAGTCTTACTCTGTTGCCCAGGCTGGAGTGCGGTGGTGCGATCTTGGCTCACTGCAACCTCAGCCTCACAGGTACAAGTGATTCTCCTGCCTCAGCCTCCTGAGTAGCTGGAATTAGAGACACACGCCACCAAGCCCTGCTAATTTTTGCATTTTTAGTGGAGACGGGTTTCACCATGTTGGTCAGGCTGGTCTCGAATTCCTGACCTCAACTGATCCTTCCGCTTCAGCCTCCCAAAGTGCTGGGATTACAGGCCTGAGCCATCGCACCTGGCCTTGAGTTCTATCTAAAATGATTAATTTGATGCATTTAAATTTTACAGTCTCAGATTACCATTCTGTAGTGTCTAGTTAGAGGCAAATGGATAATGAGGAGTCATAAGACTTGAGCAAACTTTTCCCCTTTTAATAAGTGTCTATAAGCCACTGACACGTAACCGATTTATTAATAGTTATATTTTTGGACTTTTCTTTACAGAAAAACTTGGTACTTGACTACATTTTTGAGGTGGAATGATTTTCTTGAATTTATAAATGAATGAAAAAAAGCAAATAGTCTTTGTGTGACACACGTAACAGTTTCTAAGATGTTTCTCCTTTGACATTTTCCATTGATATAAAAATGCAGCTCATTTAATCAAAACCTATGCTGTGTTAGGCATTTTGCCATGAATCATTTGTGGAATATTCGGGGGAAACTGTTAAGTCTCCTTTTGAAGATTCTTAGATTTAAAAATTCATGAGTTTTAACTAGCTTGACATTATTACATTAAAACTTTTAAGAGAGCCAAGAATTGATGGTTGTTCAGGACATGTTCCAAGCTCCCAAATATGGTTCACCAGTGCAGTGGCCTCGCTGGGCTGCCCACCTTCTACCCACATGTGCCTAGTTCAGTTCAAGGTCATTAAAATTAAAATTCAGGTCCTCAACAGTACTAGATACATTTCCAGTGCACCGTAGCCACATGTGGCTAGTGGTTACTGTACTGGACCAAGCAGGTATAGATCAGGCAGTGCTGGTCTAGATGCGTGCAACATAGATAATGAGCCCCCAGTTACTTTTGGCTAGGTGAAGAGTAATATCTAATGTGTGTTCTTCCTCACTCGTGTTCTTCCTAA
>NW_012101476.1:8309883-8314883 GCF_000951045.1 Mandrillus leucophaeus
TTAGTAGAGATAGGGTTTCACCATGTTGGTCAGGCTGGTCTCGAACTCCTGACCTCGTGATCTGCCTGCTTTGGCCTCCCAAAGTGCTGGGATTACAGGCGTGAGCCACCGCGCCTGGCCGCTGTGCTACTCTTTCAGTGGCTTTCTTGTTGGTCTTTGTATTGTCACTCTTCAGTTTTATTTATTTATTTATTGAGTCGGAGTCTTACTCTGTTGCCCAGGCTGGAGTGCGGTGGTGCGATCTTGGCTCACTGCAACCTCAGCCTCACAGGTACAAGTGATTCTCCTGCCTCAGCCTCCTGAGTAGCTGGAATTAGAGACACACGCCACCAAGCCCTGCTAATTTTTGCATTTTTAGTGGAGACGGGTTTCACCATGTTGGTCAGGCTGGTCTCGAATTCCTGACCTCAACTGATCCTTCCGCTTCAGCCTCCCAAAGTGCTGGGATTACAGGCCTGAGCCATCGCACCTGGCCTTGAGTTCTATCTAAAATGATTAATTTGATGCATTTAAATTTTACAGTCTCAGATTACCATTCTGTAGTGTCTAGTTAGAGGCAAATGGATAATGAGGAGTCATAAGACTTGAGCAAACTTTTCCCCTTTTAATAAGTGTCTATAAGCCACTGACACGTAACCGATTTATTAATAGTTATATTTTTGGACTTTTCTTTACAGAAAAACTTGGTACTTGACTACATTTTTGAGGTGGAATGATTTTCTTGAATTTATAAATGAATGAAAAAAAGCAAATAGTCTTTGTGTGACACACGTAACAGTTTCTAAGATGTTTCTCCTTTGACATTTTCCATTGATATAAAAATGCAGCTCATTTAATCAAAACCTATGCTGTGTTAGGCATTTTGCCATGAATCATTTGTGGAATATTCGGGGGAAACTGTTAAGTCTCCTTTTGAAGATTCTTAGATTTAAAAATTCATGAGTTTTAACTAGCTTGACATTATTACATTAAAACTTTTAAGAGAGCCAAGAATTGATGGTTGTTCAGGACATGTTCCAAGCTCCCAAATATGGTTCACCAGTGCAGTGGCCTCGCTGGGCTGCCCACCTTCTACCCACATGTGCCTAGTTCAGTTCAAGGTCATTAAAATTAAAATTCAGGTCCTCAACAGTACTAGATACATTTCCAGTGCACCGTAGCCACATGTGGCTAGTGGTTACTGTACTGGACCAAGCAGGTATAGATCAGGCAGTGCTGGTCTAGATGCGTGCAACATAGATAATGAGCCCCCAGTTACTTTTGGCTAGGTGAAGAGTAATATCTAATGTGTGTTCTTCCTCACTCGTGTTCTTCCTAACAAAGCTTTGCTTAGCCTGTGCTAGCATTACTCTGTTCTTTGACTATACCTCAAATGAAAGGAGAAGGAAAGATAGGGTTGAGAGGGGATAATGCTTATTGTATTAAATTTGCTTCAAATATAAACGGATAATCTGTAAGGGGGATAATCTGAATGCAGATAATCTGAATGCAGAAAATGTACAGTGAATCCTAGAAACACCTGGATTGATACAATTTTAGATTTGAAAGGGGTGATTCCATCTCATCAAGCCTTCTAATTGAACTGATGAGAAATTCGAGGAACAGAGAGGTTAAGTAATTTGCTTATGTCACACAGCTACATAATGGCCTTGTTATGCCCTTACTCTGCGAGCTCTCAGTTCTTTTCACTGGTCCAAGACAACTCTTGTAAGAAGTTCCAGTACTAGAATTCTGTTGTCCAACAGAGACAAAAGGAGCCAATTATAGTAGAGTTAACTTTGCACAAAACCACCGAGTGTGTTGTTTAAAACAGGAAGTTACCTTTTATAAGCCCAGTCTTCTGAACCTTTTTTATATTGTCTTTGGAAAAAAATGTTACTTTCATTAATAGACACTTTTACCTTGTTCTTGAAATTACGTATAGCTTAAGAAACAAAAGGAAATACGCTTTCTTTTAATAATAACCTTTTTGGGGGGTTAGGGTATTGTAGTTAGGAAAAGCCTTTTAAAAAATATCCTGTTTCTATTTTGCAAAGCTTATGGGTGGAACAGTTGTTATCACCAAGATTTGCCCTTCTAACCACCCCCCCCAATCCAATTGAACGTAAATAGAAATTTCTGTGAAGTAGGTTATTATTCTCATATTTGATAGATTTCCCCAATAATTATCTGTTTCCACAGACACTGTGTAGTTTCCATTAATTGCTGTGGAAAGTGAAGTAATTTATTCTAGGAAGCGTGACTGCGTGCTGTGAAAAGATTGCATTTTGTTAGCTTAATTTCTATGGCGTTCTGTTGATGGGGTCTCCCAAATACTTCTTGGACCTGTTTCCTTCATTTCTTCTCCACTGTCTTAGTTCAGACCCTCACCTGCATTTCCATGTTTTTAGTGTGTTCCCATTCATCCATCTCACCCATGGCTCCCTGAGTGCTTCTTCTGAAACAAACCTGATCATTTCACCTCTTGGAACAACACCCCGCCACGTCCACTCCATCTACCGAGTGATACGCAGGGCTCAGGCCCTTACTGTGGCAAACGTTCTCTTCTCACCTGGGCTCAACCAGCCTCTCTGTTCTCACCCCAAGTCTTTGTTCAAATATCACTTCCTGGAGTCTTGCCTGACTGTCACCTAAATAATTATCATCCTTTTGGCCGGGCACGGTGGCTCATGCCTGTAATCCCAGCATTTTAGGAGCCCAAGGCGGGCAGATCACTTGAGGCCAGGAGTTCGAGACCAGCCTGGCCAACATAACGAAATTCTGTCTCTACTAAAATAAAAAAAAAAAAAAACAAAAAAAAGAAAAGAAAAATCAGCTGGGTATGGTCACATGCACCTGTAATCCCAGCTACTCAGGAGGCTGTGGCAGGAGAATCACCTGAACCTGGGAGGCGGAGGTTGCAGTGAGCCGAGATTGCACCATTGCACTCCAGCCTGGGGAACATCAGTGAAACTCTGTGTCAAAAAAAAAAAAAAAGTAATAATTATATTAATAATTATCATCCTTTGTTTGCCTGATTTTTTCTGCTTCCTTTTTCTCTATAGCACTTACCATCATCTAACAGGCTATATCATCTACTAATTAAAAAACTCCATTGGCTCTTTCTCCCGATTAGGATGAGATCTCTACCTCGGCAGGAATTTTTTGTTTTGTTTTGTTACAGATGCCTTCCCGTGCCTAGAACAGTGCCTGATGTGGAATGGGGGGTCAGTACATACTTGGGGATGAATGGGCATGATACCGCTTGCTCCATAGTCCTGTCTCCCACGCTCTCCCTTGAGTCACCTTAGACTGTTTTCCAAGGGTCTGCCACGCTGTTTGCTGCTGGTTCCTCCGTGTTTAATGACTTTCCTACCTTCCTGAGTCTCTGAAGCCTGTGCTTCTCTTTGCTCCTTCGATTCCCTCTCTCTTTTTTTTTTTTTTGAAACAGAGTTGCTCTGTTGCCCAGGCTGGAGTGCAGTGGGAGCCATCTCAACTCACTGCAACCTCTGCCTCAGCCTCCTGAGTAGCTGGGATTACAGGTGCACACGACCATACCCAGCTAATTTTTTTTTGTGTGTGTTTTCAGTAGAGACAGAGTTTTGCCACGTTGGCCAGGCTGGTCTCAAACTCCTGGCCTCAAGTGATCTGCCCGCTTCAGCCTCCCAAAGTGCTGGGATTATAGGTGTGAGCCACCATGCCCAGACCCCTTCAGTTTCCTCTTACCCTCTGGGCATTTCCTCTTGAGCTTCTCCTAATTTTCTGTTCCACTTCGATGCACCCCCCGGCCCACCCAAGCTCGCTTTCCTATCCTTGTTGATATTTGCATCTTGTCCTTCGTGGGATTCTAGGTGCATTCTTGGTGGACTTGGTGGTGGTTGTGTATGCGGTTGGATGGACAGACTTGCTTTTAGCAGCCACTTGTCCTTGCTGGCATCCACTGGTATTTATATGTCTGTCCCCAGTGCCCAAGGTGGTGTCTGGCATAAGTAAATCAGATGTTCCATTAATATATACATGAGAAAAGTGCATGGTATCAGCACTTACCTGTCTGGCATTAGTTTAAAATTGTGTTAGAATTTGCTAAGATAAGTTTCCTATAAGCTCTTGAGAGAAGCTTTTCAGGAGGAATTAATTTGGAATAAAATGATCCATGCCTAGGAGTGTTGGGTGCTCACGGGGCAGCTGACCCTGTGTGGGGTCCCCGCCACTCCCTAGTTTAGTATTATTTCTTTTCATTGCCCCTTCCCCATAATAGGTGCTCAGTTGTTAAAAATCAATGGTTTAAGAAAAAATATAAAAGTCATAGCTGCGTTATGGGAAATGTGGATAATGGGGGAAAGGGAACTGTGATTGACTGGTTACGGCATGGGTTCTGGAGCCAGCTGTGCGGGTTCAAATCCCAGCTCCACCACTAGCAACTGTGGGATGCTGAGCAAGTTACTTCATCCCTTAGGTTGCTTATCTGTAAGACGGGAACAGTAATATAACTTACATCCTAGAGTTTGTACGAGAATTAAATAAGTGCATGTTTATTAAGTACTTAGTAATCACTGTAAGTGTTGGTAGAATAAAATAATCGTAAATGCGTGCTTACCATGCTAACACTTCCATTTCTTCTATTTGGAGGGACAGAAGCTCCTCTTCTTACCAACAGGTTTAGGTTCCTAAGACTGCTGAGAAGTCTGTTCATTTTAAGTTCAAATGACCTAACCAATGACCAGTGGGTACACATACAAATAATTTTTTTTTTTTTTTTGCACCAACTCCTAGGCTAGAGTGCAGTGGTGTGATCTCAGCTCACTGCAACCTCTGCCTCCTGGGTTCAAGCAATTCTTGTGCCTCAGCCTCCCAAAGAGCTGGGATTACAGGCATGTGCCACCATGCCTTAGAGGCTCATTTTTGTATTTTTAGTGGAGACGGGTTGCATCACATTGGCCAGGCTGGTCTCAAACACCTGGCCTCAAGTAATCCGCTCACCTTGGCCTCCCAAAGCGCTGGGATTGCTCGCCCGGCCCATA
>NW_012101476.1:8317131-8319232 GCF_000951045.1 Mandrillus leucophaeus
GCAATGGCATGATCTCAGCTCACCGCAACCTCCACCTCCCAAGTTCAAGCGATTCTCCTGCCTAAGCCTCCCGAGTAGCTGGGATTGGAAACATGTGCCACCACACCTGGCTAACTTTTGTATTTTTAGTGGAGATGGGATTTCTCCATGTTGGTCAGGATGGTCTTGAACTCCCGACCTTAGGTGATCCGCCTGCCTCAGCCTCCCAAAGTGCTGGGATAACGGGCATGAGCCACCGCGCCCAGCCTTTCTGTGATTTTAAAACAAGCTGAAGAAACTGTTTAGGACCTAGTACACTGCATTTTACCCATAGCTCTCACACTTTGAATCAGGAAAGTCCTCGTTTAAGTTTCTTGTATCACTGATGTTGACTTCTGCGACTCAACCCCTGTGCCCGCATTTTTGCCTCAGGAGACATAAGGCCCTGTGCTGAGAAAGTGAACGAGCGATAATCTCTCATTTGCAGGAGGCTTCTCTGTTGCACTGTTTTTCCCTTGGCTTAGTCATGAACTTAACTTTGTAGTAGCAAAATGCCTAAAATGCTGTTTGCCGACCCACTCCATATAGTTTTATAGTTTATACTCTGAAATAGGTATTTTCTTTCTTTGTACTGTGATTGAGAAATAGCTTCCTGTCCTCGCCACAGAGTCTGGTATAGTACGTTAAATACAACAGGTGGATAATTGAATGCACGTTGAATTACATTTCAGTGCTGTGTACATGGTACATTTCCTGTCTCTTCCTACTTGTTCCTGGCATGAGTTTCCAGCTTTTTCTCTACCGTTGCATAAATGAGTAACATGCTCTTTCATGAACCTTCTGTTTTTTGTTTAATTAGAGATGGGGGTCTCGGTATATTGCCCAGGCTGACCGTGAACTCTTGAGCTCAGATGATCCTCCCGCCTCAGCCTCTCAAGTAGCTGAGATGACAGGTGCAGGTAGGCTACCCACTGCACCTGACATGAACCTTCAATTTTGACAAAACCTCCAAATGGTTTTTAAAAGATAGTTTACCAGTATGTGAGTCACAAAATATCCCATTGATAGTAGATATAGGTGCGCTATATTCGTTTATTTCTTCATCTTTGCCTGCCTGTTGGCTTATTTAAACTTCTAACTACGTATGAAATGAAAGAGCACATTGAATGAATGAGAGAAACACCATGTGGCTATGGAAATTTGAAACACCATGTGGGCAGTGTCTGAGCATCAGAGCCAGGTATGGCTGCTCGTTGGACACGAATACTCCCGGTGTCTCCTGGGCCCTGGCATAAAGGAGTTGGAGAGCAGGGTTCTGCGGGAACCAGCTCTAATGTGGCTGCTTTTTCCAGCCATCTTATTAGAAGGCAATGGGGAATAGCAGTGCTATCATAGGGAAAGCCTTGTCTCCATTTCTACTTTGTAAAAAAGCACATTATTGACAAACATCGATGCTTTAACTGGTTTTGGTAACAGATCATGGGTAACACCTGAGGACTTCTTCCCGAGGCAGGGCACGGCGTGTTGCAATACCTGCGTGTGGGATGCTGAAGTTGTGTGCGGGGGTGGAGGTTGCTGCTACATAGCTTCAAGGCGCGGGGAGCGTCTTACCCACTGTTGCCATGGTGGATCGAGACTGAAATGCAAGTTTCTGTTGGTGAAAGATGTGTCCGTCTTAGTGGTGATAATGACCTTTAGAACACTGATGGTTTTGCCCTGGTGAGACCTTTCTTGTTGACCTTGTTGACCTTGTGTAGAGACGTACTCATTAGTCTTTTTAATTAATTAATTTTTCTGAGATGAAGCCTTGCTCTGTCGCCCAGGCTGGAGTACAGTGGTGTGATCTCAGCTCACTGCAACCTCTGCCTCCCAGGTTCAAGCGATTCTCCTGCCTCAGCCTCCCGAGTAGCTGTAATTGCAGGCGCCTGCCACCACTTCTGACTCATTTTTGTATTTTCAGTAGAGACAAGGTTTCACCATGTTGGCCAGGGTGGTCTCGAACTCCTGACCTTGAGTGATCTGCCCACCTTGGCCTCCCAAAGTGCTGGGATTACAGGCATGAGCCACTGCGCCCAGCCTCAGTGTACCAGAATACTTATTTCTGGTATTTTCTATGATCAAC
>NW_012101476.1:8322882-8323848 GCF_000951045.1 Mandrillus leucophaeus
CCCACTGGTTTGTTGACACAGTGCCTCAGCACTTGTTCTCTGCATGCCGGGCAATCCAGGTGAACTGGGGGTCCTGCTACCCACTGGTTTGTTGACAGTGCCTCAGCACTCGCTGTCTGCATGCCGGGGCAGTCCAGGTGAACTGGGGGTCCTGCTCCCCACTGAAGCTCCAGGTGTAGCGCAGAAGACTTTAGAGTGCCCCTGGCAGACAGCCTTTCCTCTGCTGCGTGCAGCCCGTGGGAGAAAATCTCTGGAACCTTCTGAGACGAGGTGCGAGCAGGGCAGTTCGGTGTTAGGTGATGTTTAGTTCCGCGCCTGCCAATGCAGTGGGTTCATTGTTGTGAAAGAGGTAGTTCCCATGTCCAGATTTTTGTGTCCCTGTCACCACAGGAATCTGGAAGGATTGCTCGTAGAAGAATGCAGTTCTGTCCACCCTTGGTTGGGTTCTTTTAGCAGACTGGTACCCACAGGATAAAATGTAGCCAGCCTCCATAGCAAATTGCTCAGTTTACCAGTGTCCTCCATTAACAACAACAAAAAAATCTTAGAACCCCTCCAGCTGTTAAAAGATTCCTTCATTTAGTGTCGATTCCAGCTGAGCTTTTGGAAACTAAACTCATTACATTGCAGGTGATTCACTGGGGATATAAGATAACTGCTTTTTTTTTAAAATTAAAAAAACCTTTATTTTCATTATTAAAAACTATTGAAAAAGGATTTCACTATCTAAAAAATTTCATTTTCGTTATGAACAAAGCAAACCCAGTTTGTATTTTGGTTCAGGTCATTTCCGCATATACCATATTTTCGTACACTACGTGCCTTAGATTTATGCATCTAGAGGGCCATGGTTAAGATTGGGTTACCCTGTGGTGCCCCGCATGGTGCCACAGTGAGCACATCATGTCCATGGCTCTTCAGGCATGGTACTTACTTGTCCTTTCTGTGATTTTTTTTTTTTTTTGA
>NW_012101476.1:8329858-8332747 GCF_000951045.1 Mandrillus leucophaeus
GAAGAGCAGGGTTGGAGGTCTCGGACCGGCAATCACCTGCTCTGGCTCACAAGAGACAAATGCCATTTTTGCTCGGAACCCCTTGACGAGAAGTTAGTTGCATGTTTCTGCCGCAGCAAGGGAGGTTGGGTAAAAGAATTCCCTCCCAAGTGCTGGAGAGAGAGACAGGACATCCAGATCTGCCTACGTAGTAGATGCCGATGACACAGCATCTAAGATGTGGAGCACATCTGTCAGAAAAGCAAACGATGTGGAAGGAAGTGAGGTCATGCGGATTGGTGGTGAAGTGCCTCTCCCTTCCAGAAATCTGAAAAACAGAACAGCTCCCTCCTCTGACTCAAACACAGCCTTCGATTCAAATGTATGTATGTATGTATGTATGTATGTATGTATGTATGTTTTGAGACAGGATCTCACCTGTTGCCCAGGCTGGAGTACAGTGGTACAATCATGGCTCACTGCAGCCTTGACCTCCTGGGCTCAAGTGATCCTCCCGCCTCAGCCTCCACAAGAGCTGGGACTACAGGTGTGTCCCACTGTGCCTGCGGACTTTTAAATTTTTTGTGGAGATGGGGTCTCACTGTGTTGTCCAGGCTTGTCTTGAACTACTAGGATCAAGTGATCCTCCTGCCTTGGCCTCCCAAAGTGCTGAGATTATAAGTGTGATTCACCACACCCAGCCTTGATTGGGTTTTAATTATTTAACTAATGAAGTTATAAGCGCACAAATGCATCTTTTTCTAAATACTTACACAATAAAGGGTTTATTTAAAAGGATACCTTTTTTTTTTTTTAAAAAAAAGAGTTGCATTGTTTATACATACCAGCAAATTACTTCAGGACAGTTTAACCCTCTGAATTGTAAACATTAGCTTTGGTGAATTCCTGTAAAAAAAATGTGGCTCATTAAGTCAGCCACTTGACCATGGTCCGAAGAAGTCACAAAGTTTGTCTTCACATTTTGATGAGACTAGTCAATGACAGATTACAGGTTGCTCCATATCATTGAATTTATTAGATTAAGTTTATAAAATCGTATCTTTATATGGAAGAAAACCCGGAAAACCCTGACATGAGTGAAGGCCTTACTGTGTTGAAAGATGTTAGTATCTGTTTCCAAATCGGCTCCTTTGTCCCTCTTTCAGATTTTTCTACACATCAACCAGATGTGAGACAACTTCTCCTACAAGTAGAGCTGAATCATCGTTCCTCCCTGGAACCATGGAAATTATTTTCTGAGAAGGCATAGTTGTATAGGCTGAAAGTTCATCCTAATTATTCTACTTTATTTAAGTACAGATTTACCTTTTTAAAAAGTCTTTCCTATGTTTGCTGAGTGAAGTTATTTTTCACGTTTTGGAGTTCCTGAGCTTTCAGGGTATTTTTGTAGTATATCATCTGCGCACGTCCGATGTCGATTACTGGGTTATTTCTTGTGGTATGTTTTCAAAACTGTTTAAACACCTACTGTGTATTGGCTTTTCATGTGCACACCTTTGCAGTGTATCTGTCTAACTTAAGTAGATTCTGAAACTCATTAATGATCATCTGGTGTGAGGAAAATGATTTGTACGACATTTCGTTAAGGGTGGTTCTAGGGATGGCAGGTGTGAGAGCGAGAATCATTCTATCCTTGGCTGGGGGAGTCCCTGCAGAAAGCTCATGTATACTCATGTCATGATTGGTTCCTTACTCTTGCGTCAGGGATGGCCTGAATCATACAAGATGTTCAGATCTTTAATGGAAATACTATTTCTAAATGGCTTTAAATTGTCTTAACATTTTTCAGACATTGGCCCAGATTTTTCTCCACCCCCATGTGGCTAATCTGTCCTTTTGCCTTGGGATTTCTGTATTGTGTGGTGAGGAGAGTTTTAGATGACGATACAGACAGACTCTTTAAAGAGGATACAAATTTAAAGCAGAGTCTAGGACTTTGCAGAGGACAGTGGCTGGATTCACTTGAGAAACTCAAATCTAGTTTTGAGCATTTTGATTCTACAAGTAGTTTTTTTTTTTTTTTCCTAAAATCTAGTTTTGAGCATTTAAACTATTAAGTATGATTCTACAAGTAGTTTATTATTACTTTTTCCAACCTGCTAACCCACAAACTATTTCCAGTCCTGGAATCACTTGGTGAGATATTTGGTTCTGGGACCAGCTGGGACAGGCTTGGGGCTGTGCAGAGTTTTAGTGCTGAAGGTCTTCTCCTGGGAAGCGTTTTCAGATGGGATTTACTCATCCCACGTATAGGAGGAGGCAAACCCAGTGTTCTTTAGCTGGTTCTGAATTGACTTGCGATGATAGGTGTATGAGCGTGAGTTCAGACTGTGTGGCAGGCACAGAAAATGTTAAGTTCTTTGCATGTGTAAATTCACCTAATCCTTCAACAGCCCACAGGTATAGCTGCTTTTATTGCCCCAATTTTATAGATGAGGAGACTGGACAACAAGGTGAAGTGACTTGAGCCCTGTGTTAGAAGCAAGATTTAATTTCAGGCATTGTGAGGCTGTGGAGTTGGTGCTCTGAAACCCTGGGGGGCACCTGCCCCTTCAAGTGCACAGAGGAGTCATCAGGAAATCCCGACAGCCTCCTACTCACCCATCCATACACTCACACCCACCCCACAGCCGCACACACACACCCACACTCACACCCGTCCATCCATGCATACACCCACACACACCCACATTCATACCCATCCATCTACCCATCCATACACTCACACCCACCCCATAGCCATACACACACCCACACTCACACCCGTCCATCCACACATACACCCCCACACACCCACATTCATACCTATCCATCCACCCATCCATACACTCACACCCACCCCACAGCCACACACACACACCCACACTCACACCCGTCCATCCACACATA
>NW_012101476.1:8332797-8333966 GCF_000951045.1 Mandrillus leucophaeus
CATTCATACCTATCCATCCACCCATCCATACACTCACACCCACCCCACAGCCACACACACACACCCACACTCACACCCGTCCATCCACACATATACCCACACACACCCACATTCATACCCATCCATCCATCCACTCATCCATCCACTCACACCCACACACCCACCCCACAGCCGCACACACCCACACTCACACCTGTCCATCCACACATACACCCCCACACACCCACATTCATACCTATCCTTCCACCCATCCATACACTCACACCCACCCCACAGCCACACGTGCACACACACACTCACACCCATCCATCCACCCATCCACACACCCTCACTCTCACCCATTCACACACACACCCTCATTCACACCAACCCACATACACACATATACCCCCCTGACACACAATTTTGGGGGCACAGACACAACTTAGATCCTTTGTTGTTCTTTCCTACTCTTTCCTCCTGTGCCAGCTTCTCTATGTCCCATGATACATTACTACAGGGGTTTCCAAATCCCAGCCACAGATTGGAACTGGTCCGTGGGCTGTTAGGAACTGGGCCGCACCACAGGAGGTGAGCATCGGGCGAGGGAGCTAAGGTTCATCTGTATTTACAGCTGCACCCCATTGCTCACATTACTGCCTGGGCTCCACCTCCTGTCAGATGAGCAGCAGCATTAGATTCTCATAGGAACGTGAACCCTATTATGAACTGCAAATGCGAGGGGTCTAGGTTGTGCACTCCTTATGAGAATCTAATGCCTGATGATCTGTCACTATCTCCCATCGCCCCCAGATGGACTATCTAGTTGCAGGAAAACAAGCCCAGGGTTCCCACTGATTCTATATTATGGTGAGTTACAGAATTATTTCATTATATAGTACAATGTAGTAATAGTAGAAATAAAGTGCACGATAGACATAATGCACTTGAATTGTCCCGAAACCATCCTCCCTTCCCCCATGTCTGTGGAAAAATTGTCTTCTACAAAACTGGTGCCTAAGTCCCTGGTATCAAAAAGATTGGGGACAACTGTGTTACTGTCTCCCTACCAAGTGACTACATTTGAGTGACTGAAGTTTTTCCTTGAGAAAATTATGAGATCGAAGAAAGGAAAATCGAATGTGCTTGCGTGTTTTCTCGCTCTCTCTCTTTTTTTTTTTTTTTTTTTT
>NW_012101476.1:8335167-8347915 GCF_000951045.1 Mandrillus leucophaeus
GGGAAGGAAAGGAGTCAACAGTTTTCTCAGAAAAATTCAAGCCTCACTCTTCACGCTGGGAACTGGTCCTGTGTGATTCAATGGTACTCCCTTTTCTCCCTAACCCTCCTTTGAATAGTTGCGGCCTCCCCTGGCTAGGTGACTTTTATGTTTTTTGTTTTTTGTGCTTTTTTTTTTTCCCTCTAGAATAACTCTGGCCATTGGGTAGTCGGACGAGCTGGGAGGACCTTTGTGCTGTGAGGACTGTCCCTGCCTGTGGGGTGGCTCTGCAATTGTGAGCTCAGATTCCAGGCAGGTGGCCACGGTTCCTTTCTGAGTTGTTTGCACAGATGCTTCTGATGAATATACTCACGGTGGAACTATTTTCTAAATCTTCTGATAGTATGAAATCACTATCGGTATTTACAGGAAGAAAGACTTCATGTCTTCTTTCTTTCTCTTTCCACATTGAAAGAAAGTATCTAGCATCTAAGAAGGTGCTCAGTAAGCATTCACCCGGAATCTGCCAATTCCCAGTTCCTTTATTGGTGTAGTGGGCACAGGCTTTAATATTCAGCCTTGTAAACTTAGCCTTGTTTCAGATTGTAAAATTGTACAAACCCAAGATTTTATGACTTAAACGAAGATGTATGGGCCGTTTGTTTATTCCATTTTTCACTCTAACGTCACTTACACTCCAGCTTCTAGTAAGGTATAGTAAGGTATTCTTTTTATGTTTGTTATGAAATATTCTTGCCTCATCAATAGCTTTCTGTTTTCTAAAACTGGATTGCTGCTAATGAACATGCCTGTTCCCTTTTAAATTGTGAAATTTTCTTAGTTGCTTTTCCTAGTCGGTGTTCATGACATCATGGGGAAATACCGCCCACTGGGTCATTTACAGTGGAGGAAGATTGTCAGAATTTCCTTGATAAAATGTTTATGGGTTTAAGAGGTTTATGAATCAGCTATAAATATTTGCTTTGGCTTTATGAGGCCTCTCCCCATAAACATTTTGTGTGTTTTTCTATGGCTCATTGAAATGTCTTTGGAGAATCAGCTCCTTGGGGCACATCGGCCTGGGGAAGGGTTGAATGTGACACATTTTAAAAGGCTGTATTGTGAATAACCCTACATTTTGTGCTTGACTTTGTTATAATCCACAGTTCAAGTCATCAGTGCTGGGCATGAAGGTTTGAATTTTTTAAAATCCCATTCTGAGTCTGACCTTTGGTTACCTTTTTAAGTGTTTTCTTTAGACCAGTAGAGAGTGACAGAGCTTACTGTTCTACTGGTTCCTGCAGGGGAGACACAGTGGCCACCCTCTGACCTCCTGGTTATCTTGACCGAATGAAACCGTGTACGCTGAATTCTGCAGAACCCATTATATTGGGAAATGTAGTTGTAATGAATTAAAATTGGACGGAAGCATAACTTTTGGTAAAATTCTAATAGCATAGATTAGGATTGTGTGACGAATAAAGAACTGCAACCAGTGGTCTCAGTGTCGAGGTTGGAATTGGAGGCTCTGATCTCCCCTGATCTGAAGTGATGGAATCTTTGAATCTTTGTGGGTAACGTGGTGGGTTCACTAAAGCCTCTCATCCCAGGTGCTGGTGACTGTAGGCAGTTTCCGAGGTTCTGCCTCAATGTGCATGTTTCCTTTTGTTTTGTTTTGTTTTGTTGAGATGGAGTCTCATTCTGTGACCCAGGCTAGAGTGCAGTGGCACAATCTTGGCTCACTGCAGCTTCCGCCTGCTGGATTTAAGCGATTCTCCTTCCCCAGCCTCCTGAGTAGCTGAGATTATAAGTGTGTGCCACTACGCCTGGCTAATTGGTGTATTTTTAGTAGAGACGGGGTTTCACCATGTTGGCCAGGCTGGTCTCAAACTCCTGACCTCAAGTGATCCACCTGGCTCGCCCTCCCAAAGTGCTGGGATTACAGGGTGAGCCACTGCACCCAGCCTCTATTTGCGTGTTTCTGATGCGCAGGAACGAGTCACCCAGGACAACTTGTTCCCTTTTTCAGCAGCCATCATTCTCGGAGTCCTACGCAGAACCTCATGCCTCATTTGGCCCAGGACTGAGTTTCATGCTGATGTCTCTTCCCAGGTTCTCTTCTTCCTCACACACATTCTGGGAGCTCAGTCCACTCTTTTCTCCGCAGGTGGCCATGGCTTCCTGTTTCTTCTCTTTTCCTGCTTTTTTGGCTGTAGACTGTTTCAGGGTTCACCAACATGGAGAGACAGACTCATCACTTTAAAACCTCCCTAGGATTCTGCAGAAGACATGAATGGTGGTGGTGGTGGTTTCTGGTGCATGACACAGGTGGGAGAAGGAGGGGGAAAGTACTTCATAAGAGCTCCAGCTTTGGACTCCTGACCCTGAGGCTGGACAACAGTGACTCAGGGTGATTCCCTGTCCTTTCTGAGCTCTCAAGATTGCCCCTGTGAGTATGCATCCATTATGATTCTTGGGAGGATTGTGAGGAGATACCTGTAAACCACTGTTTCAGTCTGTTTTGCGTTCCTATAACAGAATATCTGAGTCTGTATAATTTATGAAGAAAAGGTTTATTCAACTCCCGATTCTGGTGGCTGCCAGGTCTAAGACAGGCAGCTGCATCTGGTGAGGGCCTCAGGCTGTTTCTGCTCTTGGCAGAAAGAGGAAGGGGGAGCAGGTGTGTACAGAGAGATCACATGGAGAGAGGAAGCAAGAGAGAAACCAAGGAAGCCAGGCTCTTAACACCCACTCTTGAGGGAACTCATCCATTCCTTGGAGAGCCAGAACTCGCCCCTGAGGGAGGGCATTAACCTATTCATGAGGGATCTGCCCCCAGGACCCAGACACTCCCTGCTAGACCTCAGCTCCCAGCACTGCCACATTGGGAATCAGATTGCAACATGACTTTTGGTGGGGACAGAGCACATTCAAACCGTAGCAAGCCTTGTAGCAGAGAGGTGACACTCGAACACAGCACAGCTCTTAGGATGTTCCCAGGAGGGTGGTGGCTGCTTTGTAGATCTGGAAGTTGCTGACACAGGCTAGGGCAGGCAGGGGCTGCAGGAGGGTCTGGTTCAAGCTGAGGCCAGACAAGGAGGATGGAAAGAAGCTCTGGACTGTGTCTGCAGCAGGCTTGCTGTCCTTAGATACTGCATCAGGACGTTGGGGCAGATCACTAGTGCTGAGCGTCTGACTAGTGCATCGGAAATCTAATTCGGTAAGAGGTGCCCAGTGCCGTTCGGAGGGAGAGGATTGTCAGCAGAGCCACCAGATGCCACTCTGAAGTGTTTTCCGGAAGATGACTGCTTTCTCTCTCGTTCATTTCACTGTGTCTGTGAAGCTCTAAGCTTCCTGGTGTCATCCATTCTTCACTGGAGGCTGTAGGACCCGTTGACTTTTTTTTTTTTTTTTTTTTTTTACAGGAAGCACATTTCTGCCTGAGGGGCTTCAATCCCTGGGTGGGACCGAATGTTAGAGCGCCACCAAGAAAAGGTTTTCTCTCCTGGTGGCTTTTTCTTTTTCCTTTTTGAATGTTTGACTATAAGTCACTTTATTGAAGCAAAAGTTGAGGAGGCCATTCTACGCACCTTGGGCTTAGAAGGCAAAATTTAAAATAGCCTTTCAATTCAGCCTCTCCTGACTTTACAAAAATGATCCTCTTCCCTCAATTTCTAAGACTACACAAAGTATTAAGAGAGACTTACTTTTCCTACTTATACTTTAAAAATTTCAAGAAGGCCAGGCACGGTGGCTCACGCCTGTAATCCCAGCACTTTGGGAGGCTGAGGAGGGAGGATCACCTGAGGTCGGGAATTCGAGACCAGTCAGCTCAAGATGGCGAAACCCCGTCTCTACTAAAACTACAAAAATTAGCCGAGTGTGGTGGCGCAAGCCTGTAATTCCAGCTACTTGGGAGGCTGAGGCAGGAGAATCTCTTGAACCTGGGGGGCAGAGGTTGCAGTGAGCTGAGATCGTGCCACTGCACTCCAGCCTGGATGACAGAGCAAGACTCCGTCTCAATAAATAAATACATACATATATACATACATACATAAATACATAAAAAATAAAAAAAATAAAAATTTCAAGTAGACAAAAAGTAGTGATAGTCTGTAAAAGAAGGCATTCTTATTTGACCCCATTTTCCCTGGCCCATCTGATAGGATTGGATATCCGTTTTGCACAAGCCACAAGATGGAAAGCAGTATTTACTCTTGGCCATTGACATAGGCTTTTGTTTCTAAAAGATAAATGGGTCGAACATCAGCATCCATTGGACATTATTGCAGGAAGATAATCTAAACTTTTGAAACTCTTGTGTGCATTTTGGACAGCTCTTTCTGTTGTATATTCTTACGACCTTGCCAATTGGTTCAAATAATGTTTATGGCTTATTATTTCCATTTAAAATGATGCAGTCACATTTATGCTATGTGTGTGTTAAAATGTGTTATTTGATGCTTTTTGACTATACAAGTTTTATCTTATATGTAGCCTTAAATGTTTGGGGAATTGCTTGATTTCCTTCAAGCTGGGTGTGTGGGTTTGTGAAATTCAAATAGTTATGATTTTGGCCAGGTGTGGTGGCTCATGTCTGTAATCCCCCACTTTGGGAGGCCGAGGCAGGTGGATCACCTGAGGTCAGGAGTTCGAGTCCAGCCTGGTCAACATGTAGTGAAACCCTGCCTCTACTAAAACATACAAAAATTAGTTGGGTGTAGTGGTGCATGCCTTTAGTCCTAGCTACTTGGGAAGCTGAGGCAGGAGAATTGC
The DNA here is from genome assembly GCF_000951045.1 of Mandrillus leucophaeus. Classification (NCBI taxonomy): domain Eukaryota; kingdom Metazoa; phylum Chordata; class Mammalia; order Primates; family Cercopithecidae; genus Mandrillus; species Mandrillus leucophaeus. The sequence goes on from NW_012101476.1 coordinate 8,339,923, forward strand.
TTGGACCCAGGAGGTGGAGGTTATAGTGAGCCGAGACTGCACCACTGCACTCCAGCCTAGGTGATAGAGCAAGATTCTGTCTCTCAAAAAGACAAAACAACAAACAAACAAACAAAGAAAACCCACAAATAGTTATGATTTTGAGAGCCATGTTGTGCATTTGATTGTATTTCTCTTTATTCCTTGTGATTAGAGAAACACACGTTCTGTTGGTTTCTCCAGAGTGTCAGGCCCCAGCAGCTCTGTCCCAGCAGTAGGCAGGAGTTGGGAGCCCTGGACTGGCCAGGCATCGGGGGTGTGGGGCAGCTGGTTGGTTTGTCTTGTTGACTGGCTGGATGGCCCCACACACTCGAGCAATTCTTTTGGGCCTCATTTGCTCTTTTTCCCCTTAAAATGATGCCAGGGTCAGTGCTTTATCTTTATAACAATTAGTACCGTTCTCCGTATACGTCATAGCCTACATCACAGCCCTTAGTCAGTGCATGATGGGTTCCTTTGTATTGTCCTCCAACCTCCCTGCAGACTGGGGTGTCTACTGCAGCTAATTTCGAGCTAATACACGAACATGTAGCAAATATGCATTGGAACACGTCTCATGTTATTTACCCCAGAGAACCCAGTGTTACTCTTGATTTCATCAGTGCAATGTCAAAGCGGAATGTCCCATGTTTTCCTTTCTTTAGTCAACACCTCTAAAATCAGCAGACTGAAGCTTTGCAAAAAATTCTGCAATATCCTTCTAAACTGTGGAATTAGCTTGCGTCTTGCATGAAGGATTTTCTGGTCTCAGTTGCAGACCAGCACCTTTCTGTCCTCCACTCCAGTGTTGATATTCTGCTCTTTTGTTTTTCAACAGAAGAAGGCTCAAGCTTGGAGGAAACTGGCTTTAACTGGGGAGAATATTTGGAAGAGACCGGAGCAAGTGCCGCTCCCCACACATCATTCAAACACGTATGTAAAGCAGCTCGCGTCCTCTGTGTTTAGAAAGTGGGACGGGAAGGAATCTATAGGCAGAAGCCGGAGAACCCAATGGAAGAAGGGCAGTGGAAACAGGGAAATTCGTGGCCAGGCATGGCGGCTCACACCTGTAATTCCAGCACTTTGGGAGCCTGAGGCTGAGGCTGGCAGATCATTTGAGTTGAGGAATTTGAGACCAGCCTGGGCCACAAACAGGCAAAATCCCATCCCTACAAAAAATATAAAAATTAGCTGGGTGTGGTGGCACACGCCTGTAGTCCCAGCTACTTGGGGGGCTGAGGTGGGAGGGTCCCTTGAGCCCAGGAGGTGGAGATTGCAGTGAGCCAAGGTTGCGCCACTGCACTCCAGCCTGGGTGACAGAGTGAAACCCTGTCTCAAGCAAAAAGGAAAGAGGGAATTCAGCCAAGATTTTTTAGGAAGAAGGAGGAGACTTGGAAGTTAGCTTGGTTTTCCCGGATAGCTCCAGGGAATATAGACCACAGGTAAGGTCAGCTTGAGTAAGTAAAGAGCCAGAAAACTAAACCAGTAGGTATAATGTATTCTTAGTAGGTGTAATGGCTTTATGTTTTCAGCTTCAATTAGTATTTTGATTTTGAAAAAGCTCATAAAAGATTTCCAGCCATTTATTGGCAGATGAGTCAGATTAGAGGAACTAACCATAAATATGATGAAAACATTTGGATCCAACCAAAAAAAAAACATTCTCATTAATAATATTTCTTTGAATAATGCAAATAGCATGCCCAGTACTGGGCAAGTCCCAGAAAATTTTTAAAAAGTGAGTTTTCATCAGGTTTTTGCTTTGGTGTAAGATATTGGCAACATGTAATATCATTAGTAGGGAAAAAAAGACTAACTCACCTGGGTCCTAAGAAGTTGGGTCCTGGAAGTTCAGTCTTTAATTGTTGTTTTAATACAAATAGAAACGGAGATTTAACTGAGAAACATTTTTCACTTTGTCCATGCAGGACAAAGATTCAGCCTGAGTTTCATCAACAAATTGGGGCACTTTTCTTAACCTGTTCTTCCTTTTGGCTCCTTGGCTGAATGAGGAAGCCAGAACTTGTGATTCCTTATTTTTATTTATTTATTTTCTGTGAGCCGGGTCTCGCCACGTTGCCCAGGTTGGCCTCGAACTCCTGGGCTCAAGCAATCCTCCTACCCCAGCCTCTTAAGTAGCTGAGATTATAGGCATGCACCACCATGCCCGATGCGATTCCTTCTTTTAATATAACATTTTATTCTTTTTGGAGGTGCAGCGTTCTCTCCAAAAGAAATTTAAGATTTTTATTAAATTTCTGTGACCCTGAAAAGGTAGATCGTGTTTCCATTTCTCTTTATACTCTTTATGCTATGTTTACTAGTTTATTCTGAATGTGATTGTGGCTGTGTAGTGAAACCAAGAGCTAAATATTAAAACATAGCAAAGCTTTCAAGCATACAATGTGGTTATGGTCCCGCAAAAGCCATTGTAACATTTACATCTTAAGATGCTGAGATGATTTGGCAGTTGCCTTAGGCAGGTTAGGAAAGAAACATTGATCACAACTTTTTCCTTCCTTTCTGTACTGAGAAGTTATCAATTTCTTTCTGTATGGAGTCACTCCCATTTTCCTTGATTCAGTCAATCCTCCCACCTCCCTTTTAATCACAGGATAGTGTCCTGGGGGGCGGAGCTGGAGGTTGTCCTTCAGGATGCAGAAGCTCCCAGGTCTGTATGCCAGGTTTAAAGGAAGAGTAGCCTCAGACCCACATAAGTGTGATTGATAATTCTGTCATCTCCTTTAAGCAGTGGCCACTTATGGACAGCGGATATGTCAGCTTTGCAGTGTTAAGACCCACCAGGCTGGAAAGCTTTTTCTGGGAGTGAGGGCTGGTAGATATCAATAGACTGTAACCCTTAATTAAAAAACAAATCCAGGCCGGGTGCGGTGGCTCACGCCTGTAATCCCAGCACTTTGGGAGGCCGAGACGGGCGGATCACGAGGTCAGGAGATCGAGATCATCCTGGCTAACCTGGTGAAACCCCGTCTCTACTAAAAAAATACAAAAAACTAGCCAGGCGAGGTGGCGGCGCCTGTAGTCCTAGCTACTCCGGAGGCTGGGAGGCGGAGCTTGCAGTGAGCTGAGATCCGGCCACTGCACTCCAGCCTGGGCGACAGAGCGAGACTCCGTCTCAAAAAAAAAAAGAAAAAAAAAATCCATTTTCTAGGGCCGTGTTGTTCATGGAATAGCCACTATCATGTGGTCCTTGTGAGCCTGTGAAAAGCGTGTAGTCCACATTCAGATGTGCTCTGAGTGTAGAATACACACCGGGTTTTGGAGGCTTTATTTAAAAAGAAGAAAGTTGGTCGTTTCATTAATGTTTTTTATATTGATTACATATCGAGGTGATAATATTTTGGATATATTGGGTTAAAATATATTGTTAGAATTAAATTTATTCCTTTTTTTTCTTAAAGTGGCTGGCCGCAGATGTAAAGTGTAGCATTACATTTGTGGCTTCCATAGTATATTACTTAGATAAATACAGGCCCGTTTTAGAGCACCAGGAGTATTGTTTGTACTGCCATGGTTTTAGTGGTTTTTGCCATCTTCTGGATGTATGTGTCTAGGGTAGTAATGAGTTTTCTCTATTTCTGATTCCTTAAGGTTGAAATCAGCATTCAGAGCAACTTCCAGCCAGGAATGAAATTGGAAGTGGCCAATAAGAACAACCCGGACACGTACTGGGTGGCCACGATCATTACCACGTGTGGGCAGCTGCTGCTTCTGCGCTACTGCGGTTACGGGGAGGACCGCAGGGCCGACTTCTGGTGTGACGTAGTCATAGCGGATTTGCACCCCGTGGGGTGGTGCACGCAGAACAACAAGGTGTTGATGCCCCCGGACGGTGAGCCCCCGTTTCAAAGGCTTCGATTTACAAGCCACCATCCTTCACGATGCCTGTAGTTTGCAAGGAGCAGAGAGAACCTTGCCCAGAATCCTTAACGGTCTTAGTGCAAAGGTCTCACAGTTCTTTCGGAGTTGTTTCTCGGGCTTCCTTAGCTGGAGGGAGATGGGTGCATGTTCGGATGTCAGAGCTGGTGCTGACAATGGAGCCAGCCTTGGCTTTTAGGAACTGAAAGTGTGCCTAATCCTTAAATTACTTTTGGAGGGTAAGAAAGGAAGGCTGAAAGGACATCAGGAATTGAGTCTTTGGCCATGTTGCTTTTCTTCTGCTTTAGCAAGTCGACATTTTGAACAGTAACATGGAGCGTCTTAAGCAGGCTTCTCTAATCACTTTTCATCTGTCTTGTTGGGAGGCTGTCAGGGTGTCAAGCTTTCAGAAAACCACACAGATGAGAGAAATGACATTGGTCTCAAGGGAATGGTCAAAACCCATATAGATATGATCAGTTTAGTTGCTATAAAGCCACTGTTCTCTGTGGGGGCAGTTTTATCCCCCAGAGGACACCTGGCAATGTCTGGAGGCATTTTTGGTCAGGGCTATGGGAGTTGCTACTACCATTTAGTGGGGAGAGGCCAGCGATGATGCTAAACCCCCACAGTGCACAGACAGCCCCATAACTAATAATTACCAGGCTCAGCCTGCCAGCAGTGCCGAGGGGGAGAGAGCCTGCTGGAAAAGAATGGGCTGGACATGATAAATGCATCGAAGGAATTCGTCTAATCCTGTAAGTGAGAAAACTGAGGACAGCCAAGTACGTGAATCTCAACACACCACTCTCTGTTTTATTGTATGATAATGGCAGCAGTGATACTTGCAGGCTCTTGATGCCACCTTGCAAATGTGTGTGGTGTCCTCTTCGTAGCTGGCTGCCTGTTTTCATCTTGAAGTGACGTGTAAACTTGGAGAGGTGAAATCCCCAGGTTCATTCTGTCCGTGGTATTAGCAGTTGCCTTACTTAGCCTTTCGCAGTATTGGAGCTTTATCATTTTTTTTTTTTTTTGGTTATGATATATTGTTTTTCGGATTATTGGGAATAGCCTGTGGTTTTTAACTACCCTTTGTTATGTGTAATTGATAGTCTGCTAAGAAGGGGATCATAAAATGGCTGAAGTTAAGAGTTGCATTTATGCGACGTTTGTCAGGATCGAACCCACTGCCATGGCGTTAGCTGATATTTTGACTCTTTATTGTCTCTGAAGAAAGAGAAAAAGGTTGTTCTTTCTTTCCTTCCTGCATTGGGTCTTTGCACCCGCTCTTTCCTATGCCGAGAACCTTCTTCCTTTCTGCGTCCTCCTCCTCCTCCAGCTGTCAGCATAGCTCCCTCTTTCTCCTGCACCAAGGTTGACACTGTCCGTGCTCACAGGCCAGGTCATACCCTATCTGCCTTCACCTTCAGTGTGCATCACGGTTGCAGTTGTACTGTCTTTTCTTTTTTGTTTTTCAATATCTAATTTACATGCCATAAAATTCACCACTTTAAAGTGTACAGTTCAGTGATTGTTTCACAAGGTCATGCAACCATTATTACTATCTAATTCCAGAACGTTTTTTATCCCCTCCAAAGTCACTCCCCATTCTCCCCCTCCCCAGAAAACCCCTGGCAATCACTAATGTACTTTCTGTTTCTGTAGATATTCCTATTCTGGGCATTTTACATGCATGGAAGCCTATGCTGTGTCACCTTTTGTGTTTGGCTTATTCTCCTAAGCATAGTGTCCTCAGGGCTCATCCCCATGGTAGCTCGTGTCTGAATTTCCTTGCTTTTTAAGGCTGAATCATATTCTCTGGCATGGATCGATCACATTTTGTTCTCGTTTCATCAGTGGGTGGACATTTAGATGCAGCTGTACTTCCACTTGTGTGGTTCTTTGAACGGAGTACACTTTATCACCTTAAGACAGTAAGCTGCATGGTGCGAACCCACTCATCTGTGTACAGCAGCTCTAGCACATGCTGCCTGTGCTTGAGGACTTCTCAGTAAAGGTTCACTGAGTAATTGAGTGATGTACTGAAGAAGGTGAAAGTGCTGCTCACATGGTAGTCTGAAATAGCAAGGAAAAGAACAGTCGTTGTTATGAAGGTCGGAAGCACGTGCGCTCTCCTTCACCTTTCCTCCCTGAGCTGCCAGTAGAGCCGTGTGCACCTTCTCTCTGGACGTGCGAGCCTGGATTTCCAGCCTCTCTGTTCAGGTGAGTGCTGGAGAATGGCTGTTACTAAGTCAGGTTTTATTTTTAGTTCCCACTCCAGCTCTGCGTAAGCAAATCGTAGGGTCAGGAGGCACACCCTGGGAGGCACAGTGCATGCTCATGCTTTTGGTCATGTCTGATTCACTCAGCCCCAGACCCAGCCTAAACGGGTCCTGAGTGACGCTGTTAGATCTGCCTTTGAATTAAAACCGCCACTGAGGTGAGAAGCTGTGGTGTGACGTTTGATTAATTTACCTGTGATTTCTGATCCGTCGTGAAATAAATCAGCCTTGATGGATGAATTGTACTAATGGAATATTGAGGAAATACCAGGTCTAGTTAGAGATTTAGAGACCTTCCCCCATCCCTAACTCTGCACGGCAGGTGCCACACGTTTATGCCGCCACACACTCGGGGGGGTGCATTCATGCTGGGGGCCAGGTACATGCTTGGGGGCACCAAGAGAAGGGCACACAGAGGGGGCACATAGAGTGGGTGGGAGCCTCAGGCCCCATCCTTGTTGCTGACGGTTTTACCATCACATTCATGACTCACTCTTCAAGTTTGACACTTGAGTCTTGAAAGGCCCTTGGAAAGGATGTAAGATGATTTCACTTTGTAATAGCTTCTCTAGTGAACGGTTTTAGAGACAAGTTCTGGGGTCTTGAATCTGAATACTCTAAGAGCTAATGGGTTCATTTGGTAAAAATGTATGCTGTTGCTTGAGAAAGAGGGCAGACTTTATTAATCAATTCTTCCTTCTCCCTCAGAAGACAGATGTGGCAGCAGTCACATCCTTGGAAACACCATCAAATTTGTATCCTACTGACTTTGTGCTATTAGACAAGACACAGCCACACTTAAAATGACAAGTTCAAAAAGAAAAATGAGAAAACCCTGGAAAAAGGGAAACCGTGAATGTGATGGAAATATTTAAAGTCTATTCAGTTGTTAACAACTTATGCTAATTTGAGGAATTCTTCAGTGATTTTTTTAAAGAACTCAAAAAAATTTAGTGAATAATCAATATGACTTGGAGATCTTTAGTATGGAGAGCAGAGTCAGGAAATAGCAGGTTCATGGGGCAAGAGGTTTTATTGATTGCTGTAGGACAGAATAATTATTGCTTTGTAGCCAGAGGTGGCAGTTGTTCCGGAGGGAATAGTAGAATCTATTTTTTGAACAAGGATTCTTGTTCTTGTGTTTTTTTTTCTGTCTTAGAGAGCTGATACCATTGTAAATTCTGCAACTGTACCTGGTCGATCTTTGCTGTGGTTAAACTTGAAAGGCACTGCAGAATATCAACAGGAGTTATAGCAATCCGGGGTGCATAATGTTTCTGTTTGGGAGGCTTCTTGGTGAGAGGGAGATTTTCTTACTGATTCCAGGAGTCAGAGTGGTAGAAAGGGAAGGGGCCTGTGGTTGCAACCCAAGATCTGAGTTCCTATCTCGCCTTTGCCATTAACTTAGCTCCATGGGTGAGTCCCCTTCTTGGGGTTCTCATCTTTGCATGAGGGGTGTTTTAGTCTGTTCTCACACTGCTAATAAAGACATAGCTGAGACTGGTAATTTATAAAGAAAAAGAGGTTTAGGCAGGGCGCGGTGGCTTACGCCTGTAATCCCAGCACTTTGGGAAGCCAAGGCAGGCAGATCGCGAGGTCAGGTGTTAGAGACAAGCCTGGCCAACATGGTGAAATTCCGTCTCTACCAAAAATACAAAAATTAGCTGGGCGTGATGGTGTGTGCCTGTAATCCCAGCTACTCAGGAGGCTGAGGCAGGAGAATCTTCTGAACCTGGGAGGCATAGGTTGCAGTGAGCTGAGATTGCGCCACTGCCCTCCAGCCTGGGCGACAGGGCGAGACTCCATCTAAAAAA
>NW_012101476.1:8347965-8406385 GCF_000951045.1 Mandrillus leucophaeus
AAAAAAAAAAAAAAAAAGAAAAGAAAAAGAAGTTTAATGGATTCACAGTTCCACATGGCTGGGGAGGCCTCACAGTCATGGTAGAACGCAAATTAGAAATGAGGAGCAAAGGCACGTCTTACATGGTGGCAGGCAAGAGGGCTTGTACAGGGGAACTTCCCTGTATAAAACCATCAGATCTCGTGAGACTTATTCACTATCATGAGAGTAGCACAGGAAAACCTGCTCCTATGATTCCGTTACCTCCCACTGGGTCCCTCCCACAACATGTGGGGATTATGAGAGCTGCAAATCAAGATGAGATTTGGGTGGGGACATAGCCAAACCATATCAAGGAGGTTGTGGTATAGAATCTCTAAAGAGCTTTCCAGTCGGAAATGCCTGGGTTTGTGATCCTTGTGAAGGAAGAAAGGAAGGAGGGTTTGGGTGCTAGTTTTCCTATATAATGCACGAGGAATGGAGTTTTTTTTTGGAGTTAAGATCCATGGACGTCTAGCCTAGGAATCTGTCCAAAGCATGGACATCAAGTTTCTGAATTACTGTTGGAGGTGAGGACAGTTTAACAGATTGGGAGACACTGTCATTAGGTCAGCAAGTTACGGCGTGTGCCTGGGTAGAATTTTCCCTCACAAAGAATTGTAGGCCCGAGTTCCCCATTGGAACCAGAGAACTGAGAGTCATTAGTCCTTAGCTGAGTAATCAGCAGAAGCTGAGTCAAGTCAGTTGGTTGTGGATAACAGCCTGGGAGTGTTTGCGAATTTTGTCCTTGTTTCAAGGGAGAAGGGAGAGAATACCGTTCTTTGTTAGACGGAGGTTGCAGAGCTCCACATCTTCGAGGACACTTTGGGATTCTCCAAAGTAGTTTTCTAGTACCTGGAGTCACTGCATTGAAAAACAGTGGTTTTATTATCTTAGATGATAGTTTTACAGAGCACCTAGGACCCTGTGCAGTCCCATGTTTTCCTGCATTGCTATTTTAAATTAATATAAGCTGTGAATTAATGCAAGCCTTCATTAGTCTGTGAGATGGTCCAAGGAAGGAGAAACAGCATGGCGGCAGCTCCAGGAGATGTCATCACCGGGGGATTCCCATCAGCAGGCAGAGCTCCATTAATAAACTCGCGTTTAGAGACCCAGGCTCCATGGCCAATTGGCCGTTCAGGGAGCAGTGTTCCTGCTTGTGAGCTAATCGGGGCTAATCTTTCATATTAAAAGTATTAAGGAACATACTACATTAAAGCGTCACTCAGTGCTACGGAGGATTATGGCCCTTATTAGTGGAGCAAAATGTAAAATGTTTTGGTTTAGTAAATCCATAAGACTTGATTTATTCATAAGCACACGCGATGCTCGCAAAGGGCAGCTGCCAAATAATTATTGTTTATGGTGAGAATATATGGAAATCATTTAATCCAGTGACGACTTCATTGTTATTTATTGAAAAGCAGCGACATTACCTCTTAATGTGTGGGACTGGGAAGCTTTGGAGATTTAGTCGATGCCTGCCGAGCCCTGAAAAGGATGCTTGTGGAAGATTGCAGGTAAGTATGTGAGATGATGCGGCTCCAAATAACACCCTTGGCTTGTAAATGGAGATGTATTTATGAGTGCTTTCCACCGTTGCAATAAAAGTATTGGAATTATAGTGCCTTAGGAGTCATGCCACTAATTTTTATTTTCCCTGTTATTAAAATTTCTGTCGTTTGAATTGCGTACTCTGCAACCTTGCCAGAATGACTCAATTTACCATTCAAACTTAGATCAAAATTAGTGGAGTTAGTTAATATACAACTCATTTGAATAAAGGAATGTTTATTCATGAAGTGTGAGGAGAAAGTGTGAAGATGGCCTTATGTTTATGTGGGCAGCTCCTGCCAAGTTTTAAAGCCTGGTTTTAGGACTGTTTTTGGGAATTGCCATTTTTACTATAGTTGATTGTAGAGGACAAGATGCTGGCAGGTGGCACATGGCACAGGAAAGTGACCAGACAGCAGGACTTAACCGACTGCGACATGGCTCAGCTGTGGACTCCGAGAAGTAGAATTAGGCTATGTTTTCATGAGACTGACCATTTTTAAAATTTACATTTTATAATGTCAATGACATTTTAGTAATATTAAGGGAACTTAATCACATCGTTTTCTTTGGCGATCTGACATTGTAACTGGAGTTTCACTTGTTTATCGATAAGAAAATTTAGTACATATGCTAAAAACTCAAAGAGCAAAATGAATCCTAACTGGGCACCCAGGGTTGAGGCAAGCAGAGAGACACTCATTAAATATTAGGTAGCTCAGTATAAAGAGAGCAGAACACATTGGTATAAGAAAGGGTAGGATTATTTGACAAGTATGTCTGTAAATAAACCAAAAGTCATGGATACTTTATTTAAAAATATTTAAATATTCTAAACTTTTTAAATAAATATTTTAAAAAATGAGCTAGTATTGTATTGTCAAAAAGCCATTTTTGATGATGGTGTGTGAAAGAAGGAACATTCAGAGAGGAAACAAAGTAACCCTTTCTCCGTAGGCACTGAATAGACCTCCTACAACAATTCCCGTGGTTTTGAATTCTATCTGATCAAGTAGAGAGTCTGTGAACACATTCATCATGGTGTAGACCAGGATGGGCTTGGCCTGTAGATGTGTGTGACAGAGAGAGTAGGTATATGTGTGTGTGTAACTGTTGGTGCAAACAGTATTTAATTTTAATTTCTGTCATTTACACATCACATCATGAAAGAGTCCTCCTATGAATCAAAACCCTTCATATAGGTAATGGTGAATAACTTTGTGTATGAGTAAAAAATGAATAGTTTTTTTTTTTCCCCCAGAAATCCCTATTCGGTGTTTGTATTTGTTTTTCACTGCTCACAAGATGCCACCTACTCTCTTTTTTATTTTTTATTTTAATTTTTTTGAGGCAGGGTCTCACTCTGTCACCCAGTCTGGAGCGCAGTGGCTTGATTTTGGCTCACTGCAACCTCTGCCTCCCGGGGTCAAGCTATCCTTCTACCTCAGCCTCCTGAGTAGTTGAAACTACAGGCACGCACCACCATGCCTGGCTAATTTTGTGTTTTTGTAGAGATGGGGGTCTTCGTGTGTTGCCCAGGCCAGTCTTGAACTCGTGAGCTCAAACGATCTGCCTACCTCAGCCTCCCAGAGTGCTGGGGTTACAGGCATGAGCCACCGTGCCTGGCCCCATACACTGTCTTTGGTCATCTTGGACAGTGAATGAATGAATTACGAATTTCATTCTGTTTGTGTCATAGCTCTCCAATTAGAAGATATTTTTGTGTGCGCCTCCTGTGGTACCGGGTAATGACATTTAATCCTGTCAGTCCTCAGAACATCCTTATGAAGTGGCTGGTATTATTTTTATTTCATAGTTGAAGAAAGTGTGTCTGTTCCCCGATCAGGCAGTTGGAAGTAGATTTTAAGCTAAGAGGATTCTGGCCAGTTCTGAAATCCTTGCTTTGAAAATAGCAGGGGGTCTGTAAATATTTTATTGATTCGATGATATCATTAAGACTTTAGATTAGAGTGGTCAGACTGACTATCACTGAGAAACGTTGTAGGGTTGGTTTCTTGGTGATTTTTAAGAGTAGGGTAGAAAGCTGCTGTCCAGAATATTTTCCAATTTGTCTTTTTTGGCGGCAAATACATGGAAGAGATGCGGTCTGGAAGTTCTTTGCCGAATGGTAACCATGAGATTATGTAAAGTTATGTAAATTGCATCAGATGCTATTTGGGTTTTTCTGCACTACATGAAAACTGTAAGCACGAAGCAGTGACTAGAAGGTTTTCCTTTTTAGCGCTAGTCATAAATGAATTTATTTTCTCCTGCTTCTCAACCCAGCAACATATGTAATTTAAGTCAAGCATGTGTTTGACTCTGAGTGGAATTCGAGGGGGAGTTGGTGCTGTGTGTTTCCATGGCCTCGTGGCTCATTTTTGCCTCCGTGTTAACTCCTTCACTTCCGAAATTGTCAGAGCCTCCAACTCATCTGGCCCCTCCCTCCCTTGGTACCCCACCTCCCCTTGTAAGGATCCTGGCCCTGGCCTCCTCCAGATGCAGCTCAGATGATCGTGGCCTTGGGTGCGTGGAGGGCTCAGCTCCCATCCAGCCCCGTTCCTGCTCTGGGTGGACCCTGGAACGTCCTGAATGATCCTTGGGTGTCACTTGCAAGGGAAGCCCCATGTCACCTTTACACAGACAAGCCCCCGTGGGCACAGCTCAGCCTGTAGGACATCTGGCTGCTCCAGGCTTGACCCTTCCTCGTTGACCTCCCTTTATTCCCCCTCCACCTCCACCTGTTCACTCTTCATCGTGCCGCTGACGGTCCTCTCGTTTGTTGGACTGGTGAGCTTCTCCCACTGTGCTCCCAGCTCTGGCCTTCTATACAAGCCTCTGACTTCCCTGCTGCTTCTTATTAAGTCTCCTCTCGTGGCTCTGTGTTTCAGGGCATACCTCCATTCCAGGGCCAAGCAGATGTTCCAGGGCCATGCTGGTGTCCCAGGACCATGCGGATGTTCTGGGGCCATGCCTCCATTCCAGGGTCACCACATGCCTCCATTCCAGGGTCACCATGCCTCCATTCCAGGGCCACCATGCCTCCATTCTAGGGCCAAGCAGATGTTCCAGGGCCATGCTGGTGTCCCAGGGCCATGCGGATGTTCTGGGGCCATTGCCATGCCTCCATTCCAGGGTCACCATGCCTCCATTCCAGGGCCACCATGCCTCCATTCTAGGGCCAAGCAGATGTTCCAGGGCCATGCTGATGTCCCAGGGCCATGTTGATGTTCTAGGGCCATGCTTTCATTCCAGGGCCACCATGCCTCCATTCCAGGGCCATGCTGATGTCCCAGGGCCATACCTCTGTTCCAGGGCTGCCATGCTTCCATTCCAGGGCTACCATGCCTCCATTCCAGGGTCACCATGCCTCCATTCCAGGGCCAAGCAGATGTTCTAGGGCCATGCTGATGTTCTGGGGCCATGCTTTCATTCCAGGGCCACCATGCCTCCATTCCAGGGTCACCATGCCTCCATTCCAGGGCCAAGCAGATGTTCCAGCGCCACGCTGATGTTCTAGAGCCATGCCTTCGTTCCACAGCTGTACAGATAGTCCCGGGCCATGCCTCTGTTCCAGGGCCATGCAGGTGTTCCAGGGCCATGCTTTCATTCCAGGGCTATGCTGATGTCCCAGGGCCATGCTGGGTTCCATTGAGTTTCACTCCAGGGCTGTGCCAACATTCCAGAGCCATGCCAGCGGTGGTGCCTCCAGCTCAAGTCCTTCAGTTCTACCGGTCATTAGGGAGAGTCTGCCTTTTTGAGCCTGGCTCTCAGGTAATGGTTAGTTTGTGCATAACTTGTCTCCTGAGTCTAGAATCATGTTCAAGCTTGGCGTGTACAACTTCAGTTCAAAGTCTTGGGAACTCAGATGATTCCCAAGGATGATTCAGAGGTGAATTTGGAATTGTTTGAGTCAAGGTTTTCCAGAGAAATAGACCTGATAGGATCGGTACATATGTAGCAAGAGATTTTACATTTAGGAACATGTGATTGTGGATGATGGGTAAGCCCAAAAGCCAGTGGGGGAAGATCTGTAGGCTGGAAACTTAGGAAAGAGCTGCAGTTGGAGTCTGAAGATCATCTACTGTAGAAGCAGGGGGAGCCAGCGTTGCAGATGAAGTCCGAAGGCTGCCTGCTGGAGAATCTTCTCTGGCTCCCGGGAGGTCAGCCTTTCAATCTATTCCGGCCTTCGACTGATTAGACGAGGCCCACCGACATGCAGGAGGATGATCTGCTGCTCAGTGTGTACTTACTTAAATGTTACTCGCCTCCAACACCTTCACAGAAACACCCAGAGTAATGTGTGACTAGATGTCTGGACACCGTGGCCCAGCCAAGTTGACACATAAAATTAAACCTGCCAGGCGTGAATTCAGAGCTAGAACTGCATCACCCACTTGCTCTCCCCTAGTGTCATCTTAATGCCTTCTGGAGAGGCAGAACATTTTGTGTACACTTGGAATCCCTGTGCTGGTTTGCCTTAAAAGACAGTGTTCAGTTGATATTTCTGAATATAGATGCCCTTAACAGAAAGCTCTGGTAGCAGTTCGAGAGATTGTGAAGTAAATGCATGGATTATCTTTAATTCTGTGAAAGTATAAATGTCAGAGTGACAGGTCAGAGATTCTCTTGAAAACCAATACAAAGTGGGTAGGAAGAAGAGGCAGAGATATTTCACCTATTTTTAGGCTCACTGCCTGCTGCTCAGTAGGGCCACCATGATTTATCTGAGTTCAGTGTCAGTTTCCATAACTGCTTATTACTCTACAGGTACCCACTGGGATTACTTACAAGGGATTTTGCTAATGAGGATGTACTTCCGGATACAAGGTTCTGTGGCATGCATTTAAAAAGGCGGTAGCTGGCTGGGCTCGGTGGCTCACGCCTGTAATGTAATTCCAGCACTTTGGGAAGCCAAGGAGGGAGGATCCCATGAGGCCAGGAGTTTAAGACCAGCCTGGCCAACATGGTGAAATGCTGTCTCTATTAAAAATACAGACATTAGCCAGGCGTGGTGGCAGGTGCCTGTAATCCCTACTTGGGAGGCTGAGGCAGGAGAATTGCTTGAACCCAGGAGGCGGAGGTTGCAGTGAGCCGAGATCACGCCACTGTACTCCATCCTGGGTGACAGAGCAAGACTCCATCTCAAACAAAACAAAACACAACAACAACAACAAAAACGCAGTAGCTAGTGTGCTTTCATCATGGGTTGCCTTGAACTCCTTTGAGAGCCTGCATCTTAATCATTATATGGCCTGTCCTCAACCCTGAGAAAAAGCGAACACGTGAACAGCCTTTGAGGTTAGCATTACACTTCCACCAGGATGAGAGGGGCCTCCAGCCTGGGGTGTGCCTTTTAGGGAATGCAGAGAATCACATGCACAGACAACTATGTGTATTCAAGAGCACGGAGCTGCCTCTCCCTCAGATCCTGTTTCCAGGACTGTTCCCCAGCAACTGTACCTACACATCAGGCTCAAACGGAGAGATTCTCTGCATCTCTTGTGCCCTTGGGAGAAAAACAGCTGTGTCTAAATGCTGTGATTTTGTGAGCTGTGGTGTTGCCACTGTTAGAGTAAAAGATATATTAATGGTCAAATTACTTCTTTCAGAAAGCACAAATATAATAAATTTTTTACGTAGTGAAGAATCACTTTGCAATAGTGCTGAGCAGTTTCTATTCTAGAAGAAATTAGTACAGAATTTCCAACAGTTATATACGTTGACTGGGGCTTTTTTTTTTTTTTTTTTGAGATGGAGTCTCACTCTGTTGTCCAGGCTGGAGAGCAGTGGCTCTATCTCGGCTCACTGCAGCCTCTGCCTCACAGGTTCAAGCAGTTCTCTGCCTCAGCCTTTTGAGTAACTGGGATTACAGGTGCCTACCACCATGCCCAGCTAATTTTTTTGTATTTTTAGTAGAGAAGGGGTTTCACTATCTTAGCCAGGCTGGTCTTGAACTCCTGACCTTGTGATCCACCCGCCTTGGCCTCCCAAAGGGCTGGGGTTACAGGCATGAACAAAATTAACTTTGTTTTATAAAATGAAAATGAAATATTTTACCATAGAAATTCACACTATTTTCATACATGGGAATCTGGAACCCTAGATGTAACATGGATGAAGCCGATGTTGACTTTTTACATTGGCAACTGAGTGAATGTTGAATGCTAGAACTGTGGATAGTTTTCTTTCTTTATAAACACGCTTAATGAGATTTGGTGCTAAAAAATAGATAAAATATTTAATTTTATTTTAATATTTTAAATTAAAATGTTTGATATTCACTAATTTTAATTTGCATTTTCCTGTTAATTTGAGTAGATACTTTAGAATCTTAGAGGAGGAGGACATTTGGAATCATCGGACACTTAGAAGGAAAATAGCATTTTTGAACAAAATGATTAAAAAATTTGAATTTAGCATTTTCTTCAGTTTATGTATTTTGATGAAAAGAATTAAGATGAAGTAGATTGGGTATAATGGTATTTTATCTTCTAATCTGTTAGGCGATTTCTGTGACTAGAACATAAATTATGTGAAAATCTAGATTTTTAACTAAATAGTTAATTTTGCTGAAAGGAAGGCCAAAGGGATAAAGATATAATCATTTATGACTTATGTAAGTCTTTATTTGATTACTCATCTAAACATTGCTGGCCCATCAGCAGAACACCCAGACTCATGTTGTCATAATTGAATTTAGTCATCTCTGGCTTTTTGCCAACTTTCTGTCATCTGTGCACTAGCGCTTTTCCAGACTTTTTGATTGACATTATGAAGATATATTTGTCAGTGTAGGAGGACAGAGCATACTTTACTTAAAAGCCTGTTTGCTTGATTAATAACTTGTAAATCTTAAACATGTGCTACGTGAGCTACATTTGTATTCGCACCTGGTGTGTCTGGGCCTGTTTTAGGGTTCAGCTAGAGCCCCTGTGAACTACAAGTCTTTCTAAGGATGATTTGGGCACGAATGGATTTAGGGAGCCAGTTTCTACATCCACCAGGCCTGTCTCTTCCATGAGACTGAGCTGCCTGAGAATAGACCAGTGCTGTCCTTTCCCACCTGTCCCACCCTCTCTCCCTCTTTCCTCTCCTGCATTGGTTGAGAAGGATGCCACCATCTGAGGTATCAAGATCTTGTACCCACCATGCCAGCCGTGACATCCAGACACACCAGTTTATCTTTTTATGTTTACTCGTGACACTGCCATGTTATTCATATTGTTTTGACCAAGACTAATGACAATTTTAATAATCTAAGCCAAAAGAAAATTTTTCTTTTATGGTCGAAATATTTTTTTTAAAAGTTGAATTATATACTGCCTACTTTTTGTTGTTGTTGCAGAGAAATTGGATAGGATAAACATTATGAGACTGTTGGGATAAGAGTCTGGGGGATATAGGCTGCTTCTATAATTTCAGGGAGGAAAAAGAACCCTATACAGGCTGTTAAAGTAGTACTGATACATGTATATTTTTATTTTTATTTTTTGTTTTATTTATGTTTTTTTTTGGAGAGGGAGTTGTGCTCTGTCACCCAGGCTGGAGCGCAGTGGCGCGATCTCGGCTCACTGCAACCTCCAGCTCCCGGGTTCGAGCGATTCTCCTGCCTCAGCCTCCCAAGTAGCTGAGATTACAAGCACGTGCCACCACACCCAGCTAATTTTTTGTATGTTTAGTAGAGACAGGGTTTCGCCATGTTGCACAGGCTGGTCTCGAACTCCTGACCTCAGGTGATCCGCCCACCTTGGCCTCCCAAAGTGCTGGGATTATAGGCGTGAACCACTGTGCCTGACCTTTTATGTATAATTTTAAATGTAGGATGGAAGGTATCAGATCATTTACTGAGTATATTTATGGGAGTAATATAGGAGTTTTATTCCAAATGTCAGAGTTGCAATACACAGGAAATTACATCCTTTGTGACTATTGAAATGAACGAAACATTTCTCAATGCCACATTGAAAATGCATGATGGGAGGACATGAGGTTTTCAAGATTCTTGTATGGGGAGTATATGAACAAGAAAGTTTGAGGACCAGTTTTCACAGATGGTACTCAACCACAGCCCTGCTCGTTCATCCATTAAGATGTTTTTTTCTTTATGATTTAGATGCTTAGACGTTCTCAGGGCTTTGGAAGGATTTATCATAATTGAGCATTTGCTGAGTTTCTATTTCCATCATTGGATTCCTTTGGTAATATATTTGCAAGTCTTTCTCTGAGTTCTTTGCTAATAGGAAAACAAGAGCTGACAGGAAGATCTTGGGTAGATGGGTAAAAATGGCTACTGGCTGCTGATTTGGTCCACTGTATCACCACATTACTGTTGCCATAGAAATGGAAACACTTTAATATCAATCAGTGCATATTGGGGTTCTACGCTGTGCCTGGTGTTTTTTGGGTGGGAATTTATGATATGGTTGTTATTAAGCATTTTGTATTGAAGCACACTGCTAATATAGTCAACTCTTGGCTGATACCAACTCAATTTTGGCAAAGTGTGTTTTCTGTGATGGTCCCCAGTGTACTTATTTATTTGTTGGCCATTTCTGCCCTGCTCTTGACTGTTTCACTCCTTGGTTTAGCAAGAGGTGTTGGTAGCTGATTTGAAACTCTGATCTCTGGAAGCGTGGGGAATATGACTCCTCTAGTCTGGGTGGGAACTTCTCTGAGATAGTATTTCTTTTCTTTTGAGGTTTTAAAATGTGTCTGTCTAAGCCTGGGCAACATAGCAAGACGCCATCTCTAAAAAAGAAATTCACCAGGTGTGGTGGTGCACGCCTGTAGTCCCAGCTACTCAGGAGGCGGAAGCAGGAGGATTACTTGAGCCCAGGAGGTTGAGGCTGCAGTAAGCTGTGATTGCACCACTGCACTCCCACCTGGGTGACAGAGTGAGTCCCTGTCTCAAAATGTCTTTATGCCAAACATTTTTAGAGGTTTGTTCAACTGCTATGGAAACTTCCAAGAGCCGGGCGCTGACCTGACCCTGGCACCTGGAGTGTTCCTTCTGGGAGAATCCGCCTGTGGCTGAATAGAAAGACCCCTGCTCTCTGCTGGTATTGAAACAAAACACGGGCATCTCTGGAACTGAGTTCTGTATGGTAAGTGACTCCTCCGGCCAGCATACGGGGTGGGAAGTGCTGGTGTGAGTCGCGTGGCCTGAGTGAGGGGCTCAGGCCTGCCCAGAAAATAGCCACTTCATCTGCTTGCATCACACTGTCCTCATCTTCACGGTGACGAATTGACATAACCTTGCTCTCACTTTGATGGCAAACGCTGTCTGTAACCTGTCACATGGAAAGATCCCTCCTCATCACATTATCAGGGAATAAGAGGGTTTTTTTTTTTTTTTTTTTTGGTAAGAGGGTTTAATAGACCTTGACAAAGGGCTGTATGAGTGGAGAAGTGACTGTGCCCTAATAGCAGGACACTTGAAATACAGCCACAGGGCCATAGTATCTTTCCCTTAGTCAGTAGCTCCTCACCCAGCCACGTCCACTGTCCAGAATACTGTCAAGGAGTTACCTGTTTACCTGCTGTAAGCTCAGAGAATTTTGATCATACTGCCTTTAAAATGATTATTTTTGCTCTGTGCTATACTTGTTTGTGGATACCCGATCTCAGCCATTTGCTTGTGAAAGTGAGGCTGTGTGAATGTTTTGTTATCAGAAATACACATTTTGGATCCTAATGCCACCACTTAGTTAAATGTGCGAACCTGGGCTAGGTATTTTCTCTCTCAACTTTGTGACCTGCAATATTCCCGTGCGTAAACTGGGGATAATGAGGCCCACCTTACAGGATTGTTTTGTGCATTCAATGGGATTCGTGGAAACTCCTTAGAGCAGCGCTAAGAATGAAGGTGGTAATGAGAAATGCAATTGTTATCCATCCTCATTCTTCTGGTTAAGGATGGCATTTTATTCACCGTTTGATTTCTTATAATGCCTTGCACATAGTTAAAGCTCAGCAGTTGTTAAATGAATAAAGAACAAAGCCTCCATGCAAAAACAACAACACACAAAACTAATTAGTACTAGTGTTTGTGTATTATTCACTGGAGGGCCTTTTCAAATCCTACTACATGCATAGACAACAATCACGTTATTTGATTTTGAAACCCAGCACATGTTGGAAGCAGAAAATTAGAAGCATGAGAAGACAGCTGTTAGTCGTGCATATTGATATCACAAGTAAATCATAGCGGGCCACCCAATTGCAAGGAAGGAGGTAGAGGAGCTGGGAAAAATGGTATCAACAGTAGAGCAATCTGATGCCATTTACCACAGGAGCAGATAGCCCCATCCACAGATCCAGAGGGTGTGTGGTTACTACCAAGGGAATTGCCAACTATTGCATAGTAAAGCAGAATAATTGATTTATGGCACTCAATCCTCCAAAAAGTTGTAAATTTCTTTGATATCTACCAAGTAGGTGGCAACAGCAAAGGCTAACCTCAGGGGGATTTGCACGGAGGAAAAGCAAGATTGTGAAAACCTGCTGTTCTAGAAGTTGAAATGTATTATTATTATAGCTATGGTAGAACTCTTCTCCTCTTTGTCAGGCAGACTTAAAGTATAGAACAGTCTTTATTCCAGTTTGCTAAAAGTGGGAACTCTGTAAACCAACACAGTGAGCCTGGAGCAATGACAAGCTACACAAAAATTAAACGTATTTGTATTTCAAGATGTAGCGAGCTATCGTGGCCAGTTCGTGGCCACTTTGGGAAGACATTTGTCAGGAGGAAGCAAGATGGCACTAAAGTGTGGCAGAGGACAGATGTTAGAGCCATCATGGGTGCAGAATAAGGCAGGCCTGCAAGGGTGGCTTGTTGGGGTCACACCTGATAGTTCAGATATCTTTTGCTATTGATTTTCTAATTTTCTAAGATGAAGTGTTAAGGTCCCAGCATGTGGCATGTGCCTCCAGATGGACAATTCAGGTTGCATGCTTCAGACCTGGGGATTGGGACTGGCCAGAACAGAGAAGACCCCGTCAGCAGGATGGACAGGATCCCATCAGCAGGATGGACAAGATCCCATCAGCAGGATGGACCCCATGGAAAAAAAAAATCTAGGAACTAAGACACAATTGGGCAGGAGTCTGGGAAACTTATTAGGAAGGATCAAGGCTGACTTTGCCACCATGACCCAGCCCCGAACACGATGGGAAGAGGGCTGTGGAGTGGGGCTGTGGGCGGCACTTCCCGGGGCCCTGAATGAAGCAAGCTTGGAGAGGGAGCTGGTGTGTGGGTCTGAGTGGCTCCTTGAATGTCAGCATGCGCCTATGAGGTGCCGATGTAGCCTTCCTGCCTCTTTGAGAATTGGCTTCCCATAGGGACATCCTAGACACTGGATGATTTTTGCATTGGCATCTTCAGTCCATCAAATACAGTCCTTGAAATCCCAGTGTCCTCAGTTGGTGATGGGCAGGGGACAGACATTTGTGGTCTCACGCTGAGGGTCTTAGGAAGCAAGACGTGGATAAAAGAGTCAGGGATTGAGGACGGGGCACGGTGGCTCACACCTGTAATCCCAGCACTTTGGGAGGCTGAGACAGGCAGATACCTGAGGTCAAAACCAGCCTGCCCAACATGGCAAAACCCTGTCTCCACTAAAAATACAAAAAATTAGCCAGGCGTGGTGGCGGGCACCTGTAATCCCAGCTACTTGAGAGGCTGAGGCAGGAGAATTGCTTGAACCTGGGAGGTGGAGGTTGCAGTAAGAGCTGAGATCACACCACTGCTCTCCAGCCTGGGCGACAAGATCAAAACTCCGTCCTCCCCACCAAAAAAAGAAAAAAAAAGAGTCAGGGATTGAAAGTGAGAGGATCCAAACTGCATCCTGTCCTGCCCATAGGGTGTTCTGTCCACTTTAAGTTTGACATGGTGGTTCTGAACCAAGCCTGAGACTGTGTTGGGGTGAAATTCTGGAGGGCTGCAGAGTTAGGCAGTCTTTGCTGAGCATTCCATCACACGTGCCATTCCACACCATTTGGAGATCGAGCAGAACAGCTTTGATTGATGCTGGGCCATTTTGTCTTAGATCATTTTCACATTTATGATTTCTGAGGTTATGGAAAGTTTCTGTGATTCTTGTGATTTCAAGAGAGGGGATTTAAAAATGGATAGGGAGGTTCGTCACAGACTCATGAGACTTAGGAGTGAGAAGGAAAGCAGAGTCAGAGAGGTAGAGAATGGGTGGGTGACCATCCTTGACCTGGGATCTCTGTGACCAGGGCTCTCTCCGTTTCTCATCCAAATGTCCTTTGTGGAGGTCTCATCCTTGTCATGGTGGTGACAAGATACCGAACTTACCACTTCTAAGGACTTGAACACCCTGAGTGCCAGAGGCTGCAGAAATGACTGTGGCAGGTTCCCTGCCACTCACGGAAACTGAAATGTACCAGAGAACTTATATCCAGGCCAAACAGCATTTGTGTTGGAGAAGTTGCCTTTCTCTCAAAAAGGATGGATAGGAAGCAGTTTTTTAAATCAATGTGCCTGCTTTCTGAATATTAGCACAAATCTGGTTATATCCAACAGAAGATAGAATGATTATACAACACGAGGCTTAAATGTTTGTCTTTTAAAATGTTCTTAGGGTATGCAGCAAGAATTCACAGTGGTTAACCTGTATTTCCAAAGAGATTTAATCAGAGGAAGTATCAAAGAATTGAAGATTAGTATGATTTTGAGGGTTTTCCTAATTATTTTTCTGATGATTTCTTATCAACTAACAGAGCTGTTAAGCAGAGTTGATTAAACAATGCCAGTTTTTTGAAAAGCCCTTAATGACATTTACACAGCGGTTACCAAGAGCCCCCGAAAGCCCATCATGGATTATAGGAACAAGTTATAGCCATTAAAACGATCTGTAATTATTTTTTTTTCATAGTAGGGAGTGATGTCAAGTCACTAGCTTCTGTTCAACATATTTCTTAGAAAAGGATGTCTCACAACTTCTTCTTTTGAGACCATCACAAAGTGAAACAATTCCCTGATCCCACACGAACCTCCCCCACCACCCTCAAACATAAACCGACCCAAACTCTTTGAAGAGCTCCAAAGAAAATAAAATGTTTTTAAAATATCTTTCCTTGTTCAAAATGTTTTATTGACTCGTAGGGATGAAGAGATGATGATGATTTATATGCCTGGTGTAGCGTTACTTGGAGTCATGTTTCATTAGATTTGTTTTGTGAAATGAAGAAAGCAGTATGTACTTTACGTTTCTCATCTATACATCTAATGTGCAATTTGTTAGCCCATCAAAATTAATTTTAGATCCCAAATGGATCTTTAGATTTGTAAGTACCGTTAATGGTTTTTTCAGTTAAGTGTATGTATTTATGTGCCCTTCTTGGGTGAATTTCTCTGAAGGATTCTGCAGGGTGAATGTTAACATAAATAACTAACCAGCAAATAAGTGTCAATTAAAAATTCTATTACCATAATTGGCTGTGGCCCTTTCTCATCAAAGTACAGTATGTTTAGATCAAATTTAATTTTTTTGAGATGCTTGCCTGCTTAATTTCCCAATTTAGCTCCTCTTTCTGCTAACAAAAAGAAACTGTTTTCCATTTAGAGGAGCATCTTTCTACTCTACCTGCATATGAATACTGTGTTCAAACACTGCAAAGATTTTTAAGAGTTTTTTAATAACAAAGAGATTTGGTCATTTTTGCGGGTTTCTTTTTTCCTTCTAAATTTCATGGTCCCTTTTATCCTTTCTTTCTGGATTCTCTATTTTTCTTTCTCAAGATTTCCCGTTTTCCTGAGGGATTTTTGCTTCCAGCTCATGTGAGGGCTTTGATGGTGTAGTTTATGTGTTAGGATTACAACTGCTGTTCCCAAAAGGCGCTAAAATGCTGTGGCTCAAGTTAATTTAGAAGTTTACTGCTCTTTCTTCCAAATGCCATGTCTGCGTGGTGAAAGGCTGGTTCTCCTCCAAGTTGCCCAGCAAGAAAGAGGGAAAGGGAGAGACTGGGGACAGCAGCTCACCTCCCACTAGCAAAACTCGGTCTCCCGGGAGTCCACCAGGCCGTGTCTAGCTACAGAGAGACTGGGAAAAGTACCCCGTAGCTGTGGGGCTCCTCTTAGCTAAAATCCCTGAGGTGGGGAGGCTGCTTTTCCTAAAACAAAGAAGGGAGAGAAAAAGCCCTGGGGGACAGTTAGTTTCTGTCACAGCTCATTTAGCTACACATTTTTGTTTTGTTTGTTTTGAGACAGAGTCTGGTTTTGTCGCCCAGGCTGGAGCGCAGTGACGCAATCTCGGCTTACAGTAACCTCCACCTCCTGGGTTCAAGCGATTCTCCTGCCTCACTCAGCCTCCCGAGTAGCTGGGATTACAGGCGCCTGCCACCGTGCCTGGCTAAATTTTTTTTTTTTTGTATCTTTAGTAGAGAGGGAGGTTTCACCATGTTGGCCAGGCTGGTCTCGAACTCCTGACCTCAAGTGATCCTCCTACCTCGGCCTCCCAACGTGCTGGGATTACAAGCGTGCACTGCCTTGCCCGGCCTACAAAAAATTTTTAAAGATAACTGTTTCATCTTTGGAAAACATCTAAAGGAAAATGTAAAAGTGTTAAAATACAAAACAGAATGGCTTTTTTTTTCTTCATTTGGGAGTCAAAATGTGTTGTCTGTAGTTTATATACCAGTATTGATTTTTAACACATGATCTTTGCTGTTGATGGAATAGGGTATGCACTTTCCCTTGCATTAACATTTAAAGAGATGAATGTTACTTGTGCACAATATTTGTAAGAGATGGTTCTAAAAGGTTTGTTTTAAAAATTACCTGTGTCTTGCTCACACCCTTTACCATGTCCTATGTTTCAGTCTGCTTTTTACTGTTTAAGATGAATGCAAGCAATCACCAACACACAGCATCATAAAATTTTAGAACACTGGGGTCAGAAAGATCCTACAAGTGTCTAGAAGTGAAACAAAACACAATAGATTATAAACAAGGCTGGTGATTTGATTCAATCACTTTACATAAGGGGATAAGAGCAAAAATTGTACAGTGTGTATTACAGGATACATATAGTCAAATGTCAGGCTCAAAATTAGGCCAGTAGCTTCTGCTGCTTGGACTTTAATCTTGAAGCAAGGAAGAATGTGGGAATTTAGCGGGGTGAGGTTGACAGAGTTAAGGTGTTCTGTGCTTTTATTTTTGTCCTACACGAGGTAGCATCTGAGCGCTCTGCTAAATAGTGGTGATCCGTTATTTCAGAGTCGGGGACTGTTCTTGGCACTCGAAGTGGAATGTTGAAGTGGAAGTTTTGCCTCCCAGAGGATTTCCGTTCTAGTTAGTGTCTGTGTCGCTGTGAAGACGTGGAGGATGGGTGAATGCCATTTATGCAGGAGATAGAACACTTAGTTAAGACCGTCTGTTGATGGGTCTGGGGAGACGGGAAGAACACACTTCTGTGTTTGTGGCTATTTACCGCTGGGCAACTTGTTGATACTCCAACTCTTCCGCAGTTGTAGACTTGGCCATAGAATGAAGAATGTAAAAAAGATATTTGGGCCGGAGCGGTGGCTTACGCCTGTAATCCCAGCACTTTGAGAGGCCAAAGTGGGTAGATGACGAGGTCAGGAGTTCGAGACCAGCCTGACCAACATGGCAAAACCCTGTCTCTACTAAAGATACAAAAATTAGCTGGGTGTGGTGGCGCATGCCTGTAATCCCAGCTACTCGGGAGGCTGAGGCAGGAGAATCACTTTAACCTGGGAGGCGGAGGTTGCAGTGAGTGGAGATCCTGCCACTGTACTCTAGCCTGGGCGACAGAGCTAGACTCCGTCTCAAAAAACAAGTAAAAGTAAATATTTTTGGAGTTATTAGTTTATTAAACTGTAATTTTCTTATTTCCGTAGGAGATAGTTATGTATTTAGAATGGTCTTGAAGGGATATCATGACATCTAGAGAGGTCATTTGAAGCTACAAGGTCTGGGACGTGGAATTGTCTTTTATAAGCCCTGACACCTTCGAAGGTGTCTCACCTGCAGACCCCAGGGAAGCCGTTCAGCTTTCTGATTCTGTGGTGGCGCATCTCCTCCATGGAGATTCCTGGCTCTATCTCTCTGTGAAGCCCTGTCAGGGTTCTTTCACTTTCCTTGTTTGTCTCCTTTTTCTCCTGATTGCCTGAAATCACATTACAACCCTCTTGTATCATCTTTATCCATGTGCCATAGCTCTTAAAAAAATAGTAATAAATTATAGACAGAACAGCCAAATGAGAGCTTCCTTGATTCCCTCTCTTCTTTCATGGTGGTTGTATTAGTCAGTTCTCATGCTGCTAATAAAGACATATCCAAGACTGGGTAATTTACAAAGAAAAAAAGGGTTTAATGGACTCACAATTCCACATGGCTGGGGAAGCCTCACAGTTATGGCGGAAGGCAAAGGAGGAGAAAGGCATGTCTTACATGGTGGCAGGCAAGAGAGCTTGTGCAAGGGAACTTCCCTTTATAAAACCATCAGATCTTGTGAGACTTATTCACTATCAGGAGAACAGTATGGGGGAAACTGCCCCCATGATTCAATGATCTCCACCTGGTCCCACCCTTGACACATGGGGATTATCATAATTTTAGGTGAGATTTGGGTGGGGACACAGCAAAACCATATCAGCTGTCCACCCACACGGAACTCACCTTCCTAACTCATGAAATGCAAACATGCCTAATACTTGAGTGTTAGGGATATGAAAAGACAGAAAAAATATTTCCTCTCTTCCCCTATGAAGCTGACTTGTGCATGCTCAAATAGGACAAGAGGTTAAACCAGGAAGGCACAAAAAAGCCCCTGACTACTTCAAATTATAGCTTACTGTAGTATCTTTCAGAGCACGTGAATAATTGTGAATTGGCCTATGATCTTTGGGTCAGTGGAAGAGAATATTAGGGATGAATATTTTCTCTTCTCATCTTACCTAAACTCTCTCTCAGGAGATGTTATCCAACAACCATGCCAAGATGATTCTTGTCTTTCTTGGAGGAACAGAACAACCAGTGTAGACGTTGTAGTGATAATGTCACATTTTCTACCCCCTCAAACCCAAAGTCCCCAGGATCTTAATGGTTTGCCTCTAAGTTAGAACCGTCAGCTCGTTCCACCAACATCAGTATGGTTTTCTTGTGTAGAAAGGCTTCTAAAAAAATGGGCAAAGGACATGAATAGACACATTTTGAAAGAAAACATACACATGGCCTACAAGTGTATGGAAAAATGCTCAATATCATTAGTCATTAGGGAAATGCAAATGAAAACCACAATGAGACACCATCTCACACCAGTCAGAATGGCTATTCTTAGAAATTCACAAAATAACAGATGCTGGTGAGGTTGTGGAGAAAAGAGAATGCTTAAATACTGCTGGTGGGAATGTAAGTTAGTTCAGCCACTGTGGAAAGCACTGTGGAGATTTCCGAAAGAACTGAAGTTAAAACTACCATTCAACTCAGCAGTCCCTTACTGGCAATCCCCAAAGGAATAGGAATTATTCTACCATAAAGACACATGCATGCGTGTGTTCACCACAGCACTATTCGTAATAGCAAAGGCATGGAATCAACCTCAATGCCCATCAACGGCAGACTGGACAAAGGAAATGTGTTACACATACACCATAGAATACTACGCAGCCATTAAAAAAAAAACAAGGTCATGTCCTTTGCAGCAACATGGATGTCCCTGGAGGCCATCCTTTGCAGGAACAGAAAACCAGATACTGCATGTTCTCATTTAGAAGTGGGAACTAAATATTGAGTACAAATGGACATAAAGATGGGAATCATAGACATGGGGGCCTGCTTGAGAGTGGATGGTGGAAAGAAAGTAAGGATTAAAAAACTACCTATTGGGTACTAGGCTAATCATCTGGGTGACAAAATTATCTGTATACCAAATTACTCTGACACCCTGACACATAGGTACCTCCTCCTTCTCCCCACAAAAAAGTCTAATGAAATTCTTCAAAAGATATGGAAATGTTAGTAACGTTGCTTTCGACAGTTTTTGAATCCAGGTGGTTTATGTTTTGGCTCGTTTCCCAGTTGTTTCCTGATAGTTTTGGGTAAAACAAAGGAAATATGGACATGAGTGATTACATTTTTTGATACCGGAGTTGGGTAAATAAACGTTTTTTGGTGATTGAAAGACTCGCTCCAGTGTGATACCTAAATTCTGTAGGCTATCCTTCCCTTCTAGAAGGCTATTCTGGTTCCCCCATCCATTCAGTTTACGAGTCAAATTTGCACAGGCATGTATGCTTATGTGTGCTTAACATATTGGCAGAAGGTCAATAAATGTGCTCTAAACTCACATAATATCCCTGTTTGCTTGTCGTAACAGTCACATATATACTGAGTTCTCTTTAGTACCAATTTGCTGGTATTTGGGTTCTTTCCCTTGGAGACCTTGGAGCCTTCACAATGAACACATCGTAGCATTATTATTATTATTTTTTTAATGAGTCAGTGAGCTGCGGATCCAGTAGATTTAAGAAGGAAAAAGGGATTAATGAAGGTCTTCAACTTCTCAACTCTTCATTGGCACACTCAACTAAAAACTGGAGCTCAGATAACTATTTGCTCTGGTTGGCAGCTTTCCTTTTGCTAAAAGAATGGCAAAATGCCCCTCCATTCTGCTTTGAAAACTTTTTTATTATGGGAAACTCAAACATAACCAATAGTAGACAGAATATATAGTGAACTTCATATGCTCGTTATCCGACTTCAGCCATGAGCTGTTCAAAGCCAACCTTGTTTAATCAATATTACCACCCTCATTTTCCAGACTCTATTGCTTTGAAGCAACTCTTAGACATCATTCTATTTCATCTGTAAGTATTTTAGTATATGTCTCTAAAAGATAATTCTGCACATGTGTGTGTAGAATAATTGCAAAGCTCTGGTATTTAAAGAGAGTCTTTGTTTACAAAATGATTTCTACAACATGGAACCAAAAATGGATATAAAAAATACCCTTCTAGTGGAAGTTAAATGCAATGTATCTTCTTCTATCTCCTCAAAAATTTGTTGAATGAATAAAAAACTAAAATTAGATCAGCACCCCTCTTCCTCTCCAAACAAAAGCAAAACAAGAAAAGGAATGCTTTTCTTTTTATATTTTAAATGTTGTATTGGAAACGGAAAATTTGCATTTCTCTTCCCTTAGTAGAACCAGAATGAACTTTAGATTTAAATGCAGTAGGTTTGGGTTTGACTGTGGTGGTGAAAATGGGTTTGTGTTACCGAATAGCTGTAGTGGTCCGATGTTTTGCATTTTCAGATGTCCAGTCTAGTGAGCACTCATCCTTAGTGTCCACAACAGGAACATTCTCGCTTTGCTCCAGATGTGAGCTTGGAGCCTAGAGGAAGTTCACTGATTGCCTTAGGTGAATGGATTACATGCTAATATTGGGATTACTCTTTGTAATGGCTTTTCTGTAGAGACATATTAGGAGTAGAAAACATGGAGGTGCCCTCTGCTGCTTTGCATTTCACGCTGCAGAAAAGATGAGCTTATTCTGTCCTGGGTGCTTTGAAACTGGCATTGGGTTCCGTCGCGCGCTCCTGGTTACCTGCACGGGCTTTGTTTTTCAGCTGGAGTGATGGTTAAATCAAGTCGTGCTCTTCCCCAGACATGCCTTTAGTTTCTGTGTACCCCAAAGAATTCCTGCAGTTTCTATCCCAGTTACTTTGTTTGTTCATTTTCTTTTCTTTTCGCTTTTTTTTTTTTTTTTAAGTTAATGACTGCTGGGACCTCGCACTGGTTGGCAGTGTGTTCCCATCTGCTCTTTTCAAGCCGAGGTCACACATAGGCTCCTAAGGACGTGACACCTCATCTAATGATATTCAGAAGCTATTGTTTTGTAGTATTTTTTTTTCTTCTTGAGATAGGGTCTTGCTCTGTTGCCCGGGCTGGAGTGCAGTGGCAGGATCATCAGGGCTCACTGCAGCCTCCACTTCTTGGGCTCAAGCCATCCTCTTGCCTTGCTTGAGCCTGTTGGTTGTAACAATGAGAGACAAAATAACCTGGGAAGAATGCAGAGTGTGTGTAGGACTGACTTAGGGAGGATGTGTCAGCTGGGGAATGGGGATGGAGCAGACTTGGAAGAAGATGCGAGCATCTTAAAAACAACTACGGTTGACCGTTGAACAACACGAATTTGAAGTGCGCAAGTCACTTATACATGGCTTTTCTTTGCCTCTGCCACCCATGAGACAGCAAGACCAGTGCTCCTCCTCCTCCTCACCTACTCAGCATGAAGATGATGAGGATGAAGACCTTTATGATCATCCACTTCCACTGAATGAATACTAAATATATTTTCGCCTCCTTTTGATTTTCTGAATAGCGTTTTCTTTTCTCTAGCTTACTTGTTGGTGAGAATACCGTACATAATACATAGAACATACAAACGTAACAAATCCCAAAATGCTGGAATTGAGGCCAGCCATTGATGGATCCCCACCGACTGTGGCTGTCTCAGGAACCTACATGGCTTTCACTTGCACATTCAAGCCCCATCAGACCTGCATGAATCGGTTACTGTTAAGGCCCTAAGCACTTATTGAGTAATGAGAGTCTTTCTTTCACTTGGAAACTAGCTCATCCTGCTGACCCTCTGGGCCATTATTTAGTACCTAACCTGGAGGCTTGGCTGTGGGAACTCTGGCCACCAGCCTAGCCATTATGATGAGGGGAGCCATGTTAGTACAGAGGATTCTCGAAGGCTTATTTCTTCCCTCTGACAGCCATGAAGTGGGTTACATTCATGTAAGTTGGAGGAGGTTTATTCAGTGCTTGCTCTGAATGACGAAGTTGGCCTAAGAGTAGCTCAGATGCCGTGGAATGCAATTCCCAGCCCACATCACTCCCTGTGAAATCTGTCAGCGGATGCCTTTTAAGGACACAGTCTAATTTGTGGAGAGTAAGAGACAAGGCTTAGGGGTGATGAAGATCACAGCGCTAAACTGAAGCAGATTTTAGAGCTATTAGAATCCTGTGCAGTGTACCTATCAAAACATACATTTCTGATGAAAGAAATTTTATTCTGAAGTCAAATTATAGTTGTTTCAAAATAGGAAGAAAAGAAGTATCTTGAGCTCTTAGCATTTTTCTGACATTAAGAACATACCCATTTATTTTTGCCCTAAAGAGAAGTTACAAAGCATCCAACCCTTTTGTATGGAATTGATTTGAGTAAGGGTGAAGCAAAAAGTCAATTCAGTTGTATTGAAACTTATTTGTTTTCATTGAAAAGCCAATATTTATTTATTTATTTATTCATTTATTTATTTATTCATTGAGATGTAGTCTTGCTTTGTTGCCCAGGCTGGAGTACAGTGGCGCGATCTCTGCTCACTGCAACCTCCGCCTCCCGGGTTCAAGTGATTCTCCTGCCTCAGCCTCCCGAGTAGCTGGGACTACAGGTGCCTGCCACCATGCCTGGCTAATTTTTGAATTTTTAGTAGAGATGGGGTTTCACCATGTTGGTCAGGCTGGTCTCAAACTCCTGACCTCACGTGATCTGCCCACCTCGGCCTCCCAAAGTGGTAGGATTACAGGTGTGAGCCACTGCACCTGGCTGCCAATTCAGTTTTAAATAGAAGATTTGAAATTAAGCAAGCGTCCCTGTACCTGAACAGCAGACATTACCCTGAAGAGCCTGTTGGTTATAACATTGAGAGACAAAATAATCTGGGAAGAGTGCAGACTACATGTAGGACTGACTTAGGGAGGATGTGTGCGCTGGGGAATGGGGATGGAGCAGACTTGGAAGAAGATGTGAGCATCTTGAAAACAACTACAGTTGACCCTTGAACAACACAAGTTTGAACTGCGCAAGTCATTTATACGTGAGTCATTATACATGGGTTTGCTTCTGCTTCTGCCACCCTGAGATAGCGAGACCAACTCCTCTTCCTCCTCCTCCTGACCTATGTAGCGTGAAGATGATGAGGATGAAGACCTTTATGATGATCCACTTCCGCTTGATGAATACTAAATATATTTTCACTTCCTTATGATTTTCTTAATAGCATTTTTTTCTCTAGCATACTTGATAAGAATACCGCACATAATACATAGAACATGCAAAATATGTGTTTATCAACTGCTATCAGTAAGGCTTCAGATCAACAGTAGGGTTTTAATAGTTAAGTTTTGGGGGAGTCAAAATTTATATGCAGATATTTGACTTTTGGGGGGTTCAGTGGGAAAACTGGAATTTCAGTTTTACAGGGTCAATTGTAATTCCAGTGAAGTTCATGCACATTTTATTCATTTTTCGAGATATGGCAGAAGTGATTCTCTCAGGGCAAGTGTGGTCTTTGTGAGATGACTTAATTTTCCCTCTTGGTGAACTTCCTCACTGGTTAGCACAGAGCAGGACAAGCCAGCTTATTGTTATTTTTCCCATTAGCTACTGTCATTTCTGTACCATGGAAGACGACGAGAGCAGTTGGTTTGGTTTAGGAGGTCACGTGTGGAGGGCTGGGTTAGCATGGATAGTGGAGACACAAAAGTGTTAAAAACCTTAGTGAAGAGCTGTGAGTCAGCAGATGGTGCAGCAGAGTTTGCTGTGAGGTGAGGACGAGCCGTGTTTTGGGGGCCAGGCTGGCAAGGATTGGTGCACCAGAAAGTATTTGAAGATTGATTTGAATTGAACTGGAAACATGACTCATTGTGGTCCGAGTGTAACAGACTGAATCTGCCATTTTTGTCTGCAGTTGATTCCAGGGCAGGTACACAGGGCCTGATAGGAGTTGGGATGGGAGCTCTGATGGTCTTGGGGGCCTGTGTTATTATCCATTCTTGCACCACTACACAGAAATACCCAGGACTGGGTAATTTATAAAGAAAAGAGGTGTAATTGGCTCACAGTTCCACAGGATGTACAGGAAGCATGGCTGGGGAGGACTCAGGAAACTTACAATCATGGTGGAAGGCGAAGGGGAAGTAGGCATGTCTTACACGGGCTGGAGAAACAGGAGGAGAGAGAAGGGGGAGGTGCCACACACTTTTAAACAACCAGATCTTGTGGTAACTCACTTCTACCGCGACAAGACCAAGGATGATGGTGTCAAACCATTCGAAACTGCCCCCACGATCCAGTCACTTCTCACTGGGCTCTGCCTTCAACACTGCCTTCAACACATATACAATTGTGTCTGAGATTTGGGTGGGGACGCAGATCCAAACCATATCAAGGTGGAACCTTGGAATAGAATAAAATGATGCTCTTGCAAAGAAACGTTGTCCTCATGCAGGGGAGCAGCGTACGTTTTCTATCTTTGGGCGCAATAGCAGTGGCTTTGAACAGATATTAATATGTTTAGTAGGACATTTGACTACCATGGCATTTTGCATCCTTGCATCATCTAAACCACAGTTTTATGAAAGCTTCCCTTAGGAATAGAGACACTCCCTCATTAAATCACTGTATATATTAAGTCAGTGCACACAGTAAGTCATGGTGCATCTTATCAATGAAAAGAAATGGGCTATTTTATTCTTTTCATTGAGTTAAATCTTACTGGCGACAGAAAGTACTCCAGCAGTTGATATTGTAAATAGTTGGGTCTAATGGTCCTTTGCCTGTCTTGGTTCTTTGTGTTTTTCTCATTGAATACCTTCTGTCTCTGTTCTGTCTTCACACACTTTATTCCTGATCCTCAGTTTTCTCTCAGTTGTTGTGCTAAAATTGCATGTTCCGGTGTCCAGCAGCTCTCTTAGTGTGAAACTCAGTGGCCTTTCCCTGTTAACCTACTCATAAATTTGTTGCATTTTTCATTTGATTACTCCCTCAGTTCCCCCAACTCTCTTCTTTTAGTTCCCTGGTCATTTACTATCCTGATCTCTCTGATTGATTGATTGATTGATTGAGACATGGTCTCACTATGCCCCCAGGCTGGAGTGCAGTGGCATGATCACAGCTCACTGCACCCTTGAACTCCTGAGCTCAGGGGATCCTCCTGCCTCAGCCTCCCAAAGTGCTGGAGTTACAGGTTTGAGCCACTGTGTCCAGCCTTATACATAAATGGCACATATTTATTATATCTTATTACATCTTATATCTTACCTGATATCTCATTACATCTAATTTCCAGTGATTCTTTATTTTTCTGCCTCATGTTAATTTGCTCATATGATGCAAGATAAAATAAAACATTCTCCAAAAGTTGCCTTGAAGTTTGGTGCTGTGACTCTGCCATGAAGACCCATGAGTGTTGATTTTCTTAGGCCAGCCAGTCTAGAAATTCTGTGGTCAGCTGTGGGCTTTTACTATTTGTAAAACTCTTGCAGGAGCCACGTATTATTATTGTATCCAGATAGAATCCTAGCTAATTCTAGTGTAAAGAAACCAGTGAGGAGAAAAGTAAAACATAATTATGCAGGAAAGTAGGCTTTTATGACTCAATTAACATATTTTACAGTGTTTTATTATTTCAAGGCAATATTTGATTTACAAATGATTTAAGATTTTAAAAACTGTTGGAACTGAGTTAAGATGGGTGGAAATATTAAGTACTTCAGTTTTTCTATGTTGCCTGATACTTTGTACTAGCAGGTAAAATATTAAAGAAGCATTTGTCCTTCCTTTGAGGTATTTTTTTTTTTTCCTTTTAGTGACTGAGTCTATTGGAAGGGTCTTAGTTATGCATCATGCCATGTGGTATTAGTGACAAGAATGTTTTGAGGATAGATTTAATAACTAAAACAATCAGGTTAGAAGGCCATTGTGAGAATGCTTGGCCAGTTGCTTTCAGATTTAATCCTTTGTCACATTACAATCCACAGAATGTAGTGTCTTTTGCCTGAGATGCAGAAAGCGTTATTTCTGATGTGGATTGGATTTTGACTCATTTAGAGGACATCACCAATCCTATATAACCGAGCAGGATGGATTTCTTTTCTCAGTTAATGTGAAGTGTTCTGTGCCATTTATGTATATGTGTTGTGTGTGTGTGTTTCTGTGTGTGTTTCTGTTTCTGAATATCTTTTAAGGATGTTACTTTTTTGAGAAAGAGAAATTTATTGGACGATGTAATTGTGGTGGTCTGCAGATTCTCCATAGCAACCAGGGGGTGCAGGCTTACTCCAGAAGCAAGTAGCAGTTGGGGTCACCAAGTAATGCTGTTCTACAGATTATACTGGTGAGCTGCATCTGCATTTGATGCCTCCTAAGACGGTGTGACATAGTTGGATTGCAAGAAATTGGGTCATGGTTTTTTTTTTGGATTTTAAAAATTGTCAAATAGATGTAACATGCCATTTGCCATGTGGACCATTTTTAATTGTATAGTTCGATGGCATTAATTATATTCACGTTGCTGTGCAGCCATCACCATGAACCATCTTCAGAGTGCTTTCCTCTCCCTCATCGGAAACTCTCTACGTGTGGAACGTGTTCCCAGTCCTTCCCCCTCCTCTACCTTGGGCAACCATCATTCTGTTTTCTCTTTCTGTGAATTTGACCACTGTAGAAAAAGATCAGTTTCTGCGAAACTTTGCCTAAATCCCCAAACAGATTCCTTTTGTTTCCCCTGCTTCTTTTGAACATTAAAGCATCCTGGTGATTTATGCTCCCGCCTCAGTTCCTCCCTAGCTTCTGTCTGGCTGTATTATCAGGCCTATTTCCGGTGTTTATTTCTGTGATCATTTCCCTGGTAAACTCCTGGATGGCAGGTTCTAGGTTTTATTCCTGTCGTCCTGGAACTTCACGCTTGTCTCTGATGCGGTGCAGGCCTCAGCTCAGTGGGGAGATTAACAAATGAAGCGGAGTTCTGGAAGGCAGCCCAACGCACTCGAGTTACAATTGCAGACAGTGGGAAACGGCAAGTCAGAGGAAGAACGCTGGGACACTGGGCTGGGTCTGTGTTAGTGTTTGTCAAGAGCCACGGAAATCCTTTCACCCTGCCTCTCGTGGAATAATGCTTTAGTTAATATCTGTATTGGTGACAGGTCCCGCTTTTAATGAGCAGCTCACTTTTAAGGTCTGAGTATGATCAGGAACCTTTAGGAACAAACACTCTGTTGTGGTCCTGGTTGTGGGACTCAGGGACACAGTGTTCTAGTCCCCGTTTAATGACACTTCTCGTTTCCTGTACTGTTCCATTTTGGTACAGTTAAGGATTGGGAGCTAGTTCCAAAGCGGTTTCGTTAGCTGTGACGGGGAGCTGATGAAAAGGCAGCCTCTTAGACCCGGGAGGCTGCACACAGCAGGCCGAACTGTGTGTCTGAGCATGAGGCTCCTGGCGGTGGCTTTGGCTCTATCACTGGGAAGGTGGAGGGGTGGCCTCTCGGAGGCTGCACAGTGGGTTTCTGAGCCTGGTTCTCCAGGACAGGCGGATGTGACGGGGCCTGGCTGTCAGTGGCCGGGCCGGCTGTGGATGACACTTGCCTTGTTCCTCTTGATAGACCATCACGTCGCTCCCATCGTCAGCAATGAGGTGCCGTGTCCTGAGATGAACCCCCTGTTACCGGAGGCTGAGGAAGAGCCGTCGCGTAGCACATCCGGTGTGTGTGTCCGCTTTGTCAGGCCCGCGTCACAAAATATGTTTTAAATATGAAGTTTCCCCAGATAACCTGTGAAGGGTGAAGAGTGCTTTAGATGTGTGCTTTCCCCAGATTTTATTTGCTTATTTGTTCCCAAACTCATTTCCTGCCTTCCTGTGTTTCCGCAACACCAGCGCTTCCTATTGTGAGCCTTAAAGAAAAACGAGATTTAACAGAGGAAGGGGAGGAAGGAAAGAAAGCAGGAGTGGGGGAGAGAGAGAGAAAGCGGGGAGGCCGTGTGGGGAGTTGGGGTGGGGAGGCCTTGCGGGATATTGGGGAGAGAGAGAGAAAGCGGGGAGGCCGTGTGGGGAGTTGGGGTGGGGAGGCCTTGCGGGATATTGGGGAGAGAGAGAGAAAGCGGGGAGGCCATGTGGGGAGTCGGGGAGAGAGAGAAAGGGGGATGCTGTGTGGGGAATGCAGGACAGAGAGAGAGAAAGCTATGTGGAAGGTGAGTCAATTAAAACTTTTTCATTTATAAATTACCCAGTCTCCAGTATGTCTTTATTAGCAGCATGAGAAAACACTAATACACCCCATCTCTACCAAAAAAAAAAAAAAAAGAAAAATTAGCTAGGCATGGTGGCACACACCTGTAGTCCCAGCTACTCGGGAGGCTGAGGCAAGAGGATTGCTTGAGTCCAGGAATTCGAGGTGGCAGTGAGCTATGATCATGCCACTGCACTCCAGCCTGGGTGACAAAGTGAGACCCTGTCTCTTTTAAAAAAAAAAAAAAAGATAAGCCTCAAAGTTATCCTCATCCACCAGATATTTACTAGGTGCCTATAATAGGCCAGGCATTATGGTGTGTCCTTAAACCTTTATTTGAAGAAATTATTGGGCTCAAAAGATATTTGAATTGTTCTACCCATATTTTATTTGTGCTAGTCTTCCATTTTTCTTTATCTCTCAAGTTGATAAATTTCTCATGAAGCTAAAGTATGATCAGAAAAACTTGTTTCTGGCAAGGTGCAGTGGCTCACACCTATTAATTCCAGCACTTTGGGAGGCCAAGGTGGGCGGATCACCTGAGGTCAGGAGTTTGAGATCAGCCTGGCCAACCTGGAGAAACCCCATCTCTACTAAAAACACAAAAATTAGCTGGGCGTGGTGGCGCATGCCTGTAATCCCAGTTACTTGGGAGACTGAGGCAGGAGAATCACTTGAACCCAGGAGGCAGAGGTTGCAGTGAGCCGAGATCATGTGACTGCACTCCAGCCTGGGCGACAGAGAGAGACTCTGTTCAAAAAAAAAAAAGAAAAGAAAAGAAAAAACTCATCTCCGTTAGACTCACTGTGTAATTTCTCTTTGGCCTATTCTGAGTTCCTTTGTTAAGGCTTCCAAGGTGCTGCCTGCACCCTGTGCTGTGTTGTGAATAGTGACCTCAGACTGGTTCTCTATTTGTGTGTTTGTTCTTGCAATTCTGTCATAGACCTTAATGGAAATATTTAGGTTTTAGTGAAATAATTTTTTTTCCCTAAGAGAATGAAATCAATGGGCCCAGTAGACTTGTTTTCACTTTGGCTTGTTTTAATAAACGCATTTTTATAAGCTGGGTCGGGGAGGAAGTGAAGATTGTAAAAATTTCTCAAACATTTGTTATTTTACAAGGGCAAATAAATATGTTTATTTAAGAAGTGAACTTATTGAACAATTCCTAACTTTTTCTGCACCTTCTCTCCCCAGTTAAGGCAAACTGTTAAAGAATATGCATAAATAGTAGAGCTTTTAATTGCTATTGATGAATAGCACTGTTTTACATTTGTTTTATGTCAAGCCTTGGGTGAGCCCTGTTTCTATCTTACTGAAACACATTTGTAGCGTCCTCTCTCATTTGGATGTAGATTTAGATGCCCTCTTAGCCACTCTTCCTAACCTTATTAAAGTTCGTCCACTGAAACACTTGCAAGAAACAGAATAAAGTAGAAAAGTCTCAGCTGTAGAAACCTACAATAAAGTACAGTTACACACAGAAACCCAGTGGCTCACTGGTACCAAGAGCCAACACCAGTAGCCTCCATAGGTGACCATCACTCCGCAGATGACTCCGGTGGTAGATGACCTGTAGGTCTGGAAGAGCTGTAACCATTCACCTTTTTTTTTTTTTTTTGAGACAGAGTCTCGTTCTGTTGCCCAGGAGGCTGGAGTGCAATGGTGTGATTATCTCGGCTCACCGCAACCTCTGCCTCTCAGGTTCAAGTGATTCTCATGCCTCAGTCTCCTGAGTAGCTGAGATTACAGGGGCGCACCACCACGCCCCGCTAATTTTTGTATTTTTTTTTTAGTAGAGACGGGGTTTCGCCATGTTGGCCAGGCTGATTTTGGACTCCTGACCTCAGGTGAACTGCCTACCTTGGCCTCCCAAAGGGCTGGGATTACAGGCGTGATATGCACAGGGTCCCATGTGAAGCCCAAGTCATGCTTTTCTGGGTGTCAATCACTTCATCTGTGACGTGAGTGGATGTGATTAGCTTGCAAGTCCTCAGTGCTGGGGGTGCAGGAAGAGAGGAAGGATCTTTACCACCACAGTGGACAGGGCGGCAGCGGTGGGTGCGGGAGGCAGGTGCTCTTCTCAAAAGCTCTGCACGTGGGGATGCCTTGTAGTCTCTGATCCTCTCCTGGGAAGATGCCTGGGTTCCGTGAACTAAAATGACTTTCCGACTCTGACATCCTGTCTTTATAAGGTAAAGACCGCTGGATTCAAGAGCATAATTGGATACATATGTTTAAAGGCTGTCTTTCAAGATTATTGTGCAGATCACAGTTTTCACCTGGCGTTCCTGTCCCAGCGGATAGTGAGAATGATTTCCCTATTAAAAAATTACCCATCGACAGACTCCTGGTTAGACGGTGTGTTGAGAATTAATTGTGTGTGCCATCGAGTGATGAAAGGCA
Organism: Mandrillus leucophaeus; assembly: GCF_000951045.1. Taxonomy (NCBI): domain Eukaryota; kingdom Metazoa; phylum Chordata; class Mammalia; order Primates; family Cercopithecidae; genus Mandrillus; species Mandrillus leucophaeus. Next base: position 8,379,015 of record NW_012101476.1, read on the forward strand.
GAGAGAAGGTCTTAGCCTATGGGGGAATTCTCAGCTAGAGCTCACAGTGTAATTCTTCCTTCTTCACAATGACATGGCTTATAATGAAGCCTTGGTAGGCTGGAGGACTTGTGTCAGAATACAAGTACCAAAGAAGTCGCAGAGGAATATTAACTGATAAGGCTTTTAAGAAAAAAAAAAATACCTATTGTTGTGCTGGGCCAGGCGTTGAGGAAGGGACAGAGGCCTGGCTGCATTAAGGTGTCCTGACATGTCTTGGAGCTGGACAGTAGCTGGGCTTGAAGATGACCTCAGACTGCTGCCTGTCCCCCTCCCAGGGAGGACGCTACGGTGGGATGGATTAGACAGGGGAAGAAGCATCAGAAGTCAGATGAGAGAGCTTGTCTTAGTTCCTCTGTTTCCTAACAGCAGCAAAGATTTTGATTAGAGGTGGGTTTTGTGAAAGTATAATAGCGAAAATTAAAGAAGCACATCTGAACTGGGAAGGGGCATATTATATGGGAAGTGAGAGACAGGGAGTGATGGGGGCTAGAGATGAATAGAGAGCGATGGGAGGAAGATAAGAACAGAGAGAGAGGGAGAAAGAGAGAGACAGAGACAGGGAGCTGAAACTGCTTTAGCTAAGGTGGCTTGGCGGAGTTTTTCTTGCTTGTATAATTATGGTGACTATTAGTTTAAAGCTTGTCCTTCCCGAGTGATGCAAGTACCTGCTCCTGGGCCATCCTGTGCTAAGGTTGCATTGTTGAACGGATGACAGGGTGGGTGGTGTATGTCCCTAAGGCCACCAGGGATGGTTTACTCAATTCACATGCTTCCTCCACCTGGGTTGAAAGCGGTTAATTAATGTTTGATCCTAAGAAGTCAGGTGATGTGATTCAGATTAATTATGGGGTTGTGCTGAAGCGTGGGTGGACCTTAGGAGGTGATTTTAATGGGAGTCTCAAAATAGCAGCTTGGAACTAGCTGGACTAGTTATTTTTAAAAATAATGAGAAATGTTATAGAGTTAGCTGAAGGTATTGATTTACCTTTCAGGTTGTTCGGAAACAGAATCTTGAGAAATAGGCTGCTACGCAGTTGTAAGGGGGATAATAGAGATCCCCCCTCGCTAAAAAATCTTCACAACCCAATCTTTGGGCAGCCTGAGAAGAGATTTTTAGCAGCCGAGAAGGGTTCCCAGGGGCCACAGGTTGTCTTAGGCCATCTCCATCAGTTCCTAGAAATCGTGCCAAGGGTTTCTTCAGGGGCTTCTGAGACCTGTAACAGTGGTATGAAAATCTGACTCTAGCATTCTTTGATATTTCTCGCATTGAGGAGTGAGACCCGTGTTCTCTATCCTTCAATCTGGGTGGCTTTGGGACTGCTGGATCCAGTAGGGAACAGCCAGAGTGACCGCGGGTGACTTCCAAGGCTGAGTGAGAAGGTGACACAGCTGCCACCTCGTTTGCTGGAACCCTTGTCCCGGGCACCGGAGTCATGGGGGAACAAGCGTGGTTCCGTGCTGGGAGGCCGCCATGCTGCATGGAGAGGCCATGTATAGGTGCTCTGGCCAGCAGTCCCAGCCAAGGCCCCCTCTTTTGTGGAACAGACGAGCCTGCCTTGCTGTGTTCCATCTGGATTTCTGACTGAGGAATCTGTGAGCATCAGCAAACGGTGTTTTGGCCCCTGGGCGCTGGGGCGGTTTGTGACCCAGCAGAGGTGCCTGCAGCAGCAGCGGCGCCTCCGCGCTCCCTCCAGTTCGTGCTCTTTGCAGAACTCACCACGCACATTTCCTCAGTTCCCTCACCGCTTCTGTGGTTGTGGGGATGCCTTCAGCACCCATGCTGTGCTGAGCTGATGGCTGCTGAGGACTGGGAGCCAGTACCTAAGCTCGGCTCGTGAGAACCTCCATGCAGGAAGGGGCTGCTAGAGCCAGAACAGAGGCTCTTCCTTGTGCTTCCAGCCCTGGGTAGAAACACACACCAGGCATCATTGACATCATCGTCAGCATCATCACCATCACTCACTGTTGGTCTTTTCCATCTGTCCACTGTCATTTTAGTCTCAGCCATGACATTTCTTAGTCCGTGAAATGCTACTGAGATTGTACTGTTATTTGAGGTAGTTCTTTTGGATTTTATTAACCCCAGCATATCTGTTGCTTACAAAATAACACCAGCCACATGCTCATACAATAGCAGTGAAGGTTCCCTATCTGGCAGCCTCATGTGACTTCAGGAGCAGGCAGGGATTTCGGGGGAGAAGTAAGGCAAGCTCTCAAGTTTTCCAAGCCTCATGGGCTGCTTGGATCTCACAAGTAATGCCTGGATTTAAATCACCGGGGAAGGCAGCCTTCTGCTCCTGTGTAGTAGAAATGGGTCCCAGACTTGACAGGCTGCAAGTTTAAGCTTTTCTTAGTCACCTTGTTCTTACACTTTTTTTTTTTTTTTTTTTTTGGTACAAATGTATTTGTACACAGCATTTTAAGCATGAAAGAAAGGTTGACCTCAGAAAGTGAGTTCTGTCTGGGACTATTATTATTTCAGCACTTACTTTATCAAAGAGGAAATTGTTTTATGTAGAATCCTACAGTGGGACAGCCATGTGCAAAAAATTAAAAGTGGATGTAACACATTATATAAAAATTAACTCAACAGATCGTAGATCTAGATGTAAAACATAAAGCTATAAAACATTTAGAAGAGGACATGGGAGAATAGCTTTGTGAGTTGGGATTAGACAAGAGTTCATAGATATGAGAACAGACAACAAATTTATAAAGTGGACTTCATCCAAATGAAAAATTTCCTGTGTGAAAGACACTTAAAAGAATGAAATGTCAAAGGACAAATACAGACTGAGAGAAAATATTTTCAAATCACATACCTGACAAAGGTCTTTTTGTATCTAGAATAAAATGAACTTTTAAAACTCAACAGAAGGAAAAAATAATCCAATTACAAATGGGCAAAAGGCTTAAAAAGACACTTCACCAAAGCAGATAGACAGATGGCAAATAAGCAGATGCAAAGATGTCGATATTATTTACCATTAGAGAATTGCAGATTAGAACTACAGTGAATATTACTATACCCCTATTTTAATTAGTAACATAAAAAACTACTGACAATATCAAGTGTTGGCAAAGGATGTGGAGGCACTGGAACTCTTGTATATTGCTAGTGGTGTGATCCCATGCAAAATAGGAAAGCCAACTGAAAAAACAATTTGGCAGTTCTTACAACTTTAAACATACACCTACCATATGACCCAGCAATTGTACTCCTGGGTATTTATCTTTGAGAGATGAAAACTTACGTTCACATAAAACCTGGGTAACATGTTTATAGCAGCCCTATTCATAGTTGCCAGAAAGTGGAAACAGCCCAGATAGATGTCTTTAAGCAGTCAGTGGACAAATGACAAATTCATTCAGATAATGAAACTGGCTCAGCAAAAAAGTTGAAAGAACTATTGATACAACCATACCATGGAGAAGAATCTCAAAGGCATCATACTGGGGGCAAAATACTAGTCTCAAAGGTTGCATGCTGTTAGATTCCATTTATATGATTTTTTTTTTTTTGAGTTAGAGTCTCGCTCTGTCTCCCAGACTGGAGTGCAGTGTTGTGGTCTCAGCTCACTGCAACCTCTACCTCCTTGCTTCAAGTGTTTCTCCTACCTCAGCCTCCTGAGTAGCTGGGATTACAGGCACATGCCACCACACCCAGCTAGTTTTTGTTTTTTTAGTAGAGATGGGGTTTCGCCATGTTGGCCAGGCTGGTCTTGAACTCCTCCTGACCTCAAGTGATAGGCCCGCCCCGGCCTCCCAAAGTGCTAGGATTACAGGGCAAAACTTTAGATCCGTGGTTGCCAGGGGGTTCAGGTGGAGGCAGGGTGTGACTATGAAGATAAACAGGAGGAGGGTGTTTTTTTTTTTTTTGCGGGGTGATGAAACTGTATCCTGATGGTGCTGGTGGGAATGGAAGTCTATACATGTATAAAATTCATAAAACTATATACCCAAGAAAGGTCAACTTTATTGTATAATAGAAATAAAAAAATTAAACAATCTTAGTATTTTGTTGTTGTTGTGGATACGAGAGAGGAATGGGGAGGACATTTTTTTTTTTTTCAAGGAAGACCTGGTTTCCCCCTAGCGGTCTGGTGGCCCCAATTAGAGTGACATGAAGGGAAGCACTGGGGGAAAAAAGTCCCTTGTATGAAGAACGGCAGGGAGGGGATGCTGCTTTTCATGTTAGTCCGCAGGGCACAGAGACATCCCCATGCTTGTCTTTTATTTACAGTGACTTTCCTAAAATATATTACCCAAAGAATTGCATGGAGAAATTACTGTGCAACCCCTTGCCCCAAGGGGAACACCGAAAGGGAATCTAGTTTGGTTTTAAGGGCACCTTTGGAAGCAAAAGAGCGGTTGCTTTGGGACCAGGAAACAAAGGCTTGACTTGAAATGATTAGAAAGAGCCAGAGATTTGAGATTTTCATTTTCCAGTGCACTTTTTAGAGATTTAACTGCACAGCTCAAAATGGAGGCTAATCAGAGTCACACAATTAAATTACCGTGCACCACTTAGAAAATTAAAGGGTAAACTCGATAGTCTGTGTGATTTGGAGGATTTATTTTGAGACAATGTAAATGACTATTATTAGTATTTGTATTACTGATAATCTTTACATGGGATGCCAGATGTGTTGTGGGTCTTTGGAGCAGTAGCTGCCTAAGCTGATTTCAGAAATGAATACAGAGCTGAGGCTGTATTCTCTTAAACGAGATGGCCCAGTGATCTCCAGGGTCTGCTTTTGCAGCTTAGGAGCTTTGGGGAATGTGCAGGGGAGTTATTGATGGGCAGGTGCCACTGGCATTTCCTAGGCAGGGGCTAAGGATGCCAAATGTCCCTCAGCGCCTGGAAGAGCCCCATACAATGAAGAATTGTTCCTGGTGATCTTGAAATGTTCTGCCAGACACAAAGATGAAATTATGTGTGCAGTGAATGGAGCTTGGAACCTAATTCCAACTCTAAGTTGTTTATGTATGGTTTGTATAGTTTTAAAATGGTCTGAATTTTTCAAGAATACAGCTGCCTGGTAAATCCGATGAAGATGGCTCTTTTGTTCGGATGCTTAACAAGAGTTGTTTACTGTTAGAAAATCAGGGACTACAATATCCCTGTTGATATTTCAATACAGGCAACACGTACGTATCAGCATACATTTATTTTTTCTGGTTGCATACTAGACAATTTTACATACGACTATTCTCGTCCTGCATTCAAAATACCTCATAGAAAAGAGTGCCAACAATATTCAGTTTAATACTGTTCTCTTTTATTTAGTTTTTTCTTAACATATTTATTGAGATATAATTTACATACTGTGCAATTCACCCACTTAAAGTGTACAATGGTTTTAGTATATTCAGAATTTTGCAATCACCACCAAAAGCTAAGTTAGAACATTTTCATCATCCCAAAGAGTAAACTGTTACCCGATAGCAGTCACTTCCATCCCCACCCTGATACTATCTTCTGTCAAATCCCTACTTATTTATTGTTAAGTAGATAAAAGATTTGACTGCCACGTTGTGTCTTCTGGTAGAGTTGTGCCTGAGCCTGCACCTACTGAAGTGTGCTTCATTTTTTTTATGAATTACTTTCCATTTATTTTTTTAATCTCTCAAGTTTGGGCATTTTGTGACTTTAAAACAGTTATATGTGAGAGTAGGTTTTGTTACCTCCGAATACGTATTTAGAGCAAGAGAAGTCATTGACTCTGACTGGATTGAGAAGACAACCCTGGGTCTTCCTTACACAGAGGTGATGACTAAGCAGCAGCACAGCAGATACCTTGTAATAATAGAAGTATTTTAAACTTCTCTGAGTACAGCTTTATTATTTTATTTATTCTCTACCTTTAATATTGGTTATGGCCTGAATGTTTGTGAACATCCCAAATTCCTATGTTGATGCCCTAACCCCCAGTGTGGCTGTGTTTGAAAGTGGGGCCTTGGGTTGGGCCCGGTGGCTCAGGCCTGTAATCCCAGCACTTTGGGAGGCTAAGGTGGGCGGATCACCTGAGCTCAGGAGTTTGAGAGCAGCCTGGGCAACATAGTGAAACCCCGTCTCTACTAAAAATACAAAAATTAGCCCGGCGTGGTCACGGGCACCTGTAATCCCAGCTACTTGGGAGGCTGAGGCAGGAGAATGGCATGAACCCGGTGGGTAGAGGTTGTAGTGAGCCGAGATTGCCCCACGGCACTCCAGCCTGGGCAACGGAGTGAGACTCCACCTCAAAAAAAAAAAAACAAAAGGGGGCCTCTAAGGAAGTAATTAAGGCTCAATGAGGACGTAAGGCTGGGTCCTTAATCCTTTAGGATTACTGTCCTTAAAAGAAAAGGCATCTGAGAGCTCATGCACTCTCCCTCCATCTCCCTTTTCCCTGAGCACACAAAGAGGTCACGTGAACACACAGCAAGATGGCGGCCACCTACAAACTAGAAGGAGAGGCCTCGGAGTGAAACTGGCCCTGCTGCCGCCTTGATCTTGGGCTCCCCGGCCTCCAGAACTGTGAGATACATTTCTGTTTAAGACACCCAGTCTATGCCGTTCTGATGGAGTAGCCCAAGCAAACTAATACATTATCAGTTTTTTTTAACTGGTAAGAACGACCATGCCCTTGGGACTATAGTGAAAGTGAGTACCGCCATATCTGCCTTTGAATAAACTCTGACTATGAGGAGTAACTCAGGAAACTCAGATTGGGGTGGAGTTCACAAGACCCTGGGCTGCAGTTTGGGCTCTACGCCTTGGTTTTTGGAGCTCCTCCGCGTGGTCTCCTCCATGTCTTCTCTATTTTTACTTCTGGCTGTCCCCTTTGTACTATCACCTGTTACTCTCTTTATTCCATTATTTTTCAACATTGCATTGTTGCTGAACCGCAGTGTTTAGCAAACCTTTATTTTCTCATAAGTTGAATATGCGGTGGAGAGAAGGGTTTCCCACAAACATACTAGAAAAAATGTGTGTGTGTATGTGATTATAGTAATTATTCACACTTATAACAAAACATTCATTTGATTCAGGAAAGGACAAAGGATAAAATGTTCAGAAATCTCAGTACTGTAGAACTAGATGCTATTATCATTTTAGGACTACCTAGACAACTTTGTGTGTGCATAGGCAATATATTTACACAGGCATGTACTTTTACATTCATAGAGTCCTACCATATTCACTAAACTGCTTTATAACAGTTTTTGTTGATGTTTTTGGCAATAAATACGGATGAAATATAACATTTTAAATAGCCATATATAATTCCATTTTATGTATGTACTATGATGGTTGTAACTTGAGGGCCTTTGGGATATATCTCTGTCTCTGCCTCTGTCTCTGTCTCGATCTCTGTTTCTATAACTCTATCATCTTATTTCCCTAATATTACATAATATAAAATGTATATATTGTTAAAAAGAAACCTTTCTATATAAAGTTCTTTGTACTTCTGATTTTCTCTGTACTATACATTGTTCCAGGGAACTTTTTATCAATATGTACTTTCTTTTCTTAAAAATGTTGAAACAAATTTTATTTTTTGGACATATCAAACCTAAAGAAAAAGTAGAGAGGTTAAAATAAAAAAAATCTGCACAGCACCTGTGGGGCTTTATCGAATTTTAACATTTCAACATACTTCAGATTGAAAAAACCCCTGTAGTTGAAACCCCATGTAATATCGGGGCTCCTTTCCAACACCTTTTGTCTTCTGTGGCAACTGCCGTCCTGAATTTGGTGTTTATTTTCCTCATTTATGTTTTTTTGTTGTTGTTGTTGAGACGGAGTCTTGCTCTGTTGCCCAGGCTGGAGTTCAGTGGCGTGATCTTGGCTCACTGCAACCTCCGCCTCCTGGGTTCTGTGAGAGTAGGTTTTGTTACCTCCGAATACGTATTTAGAGCAAGAGAAGTCATTGACTCTGACTGGATTGAGAAGACAACCCTGGGTCTTCCTTACACAGAGGTGATGACTAAGCAGCAGCACAGCAGATACCTTGTAATAATAGAAGTATTTTAAACTTCTCTGAGTACAGCTTTATTATTTTATTTATTCTCTACCTTTAATATTGGTTATGGCCTGAATGTTTGTGAACATCCCAAATTCCTATGTTGATGCCCTAACCCCCAGTGTGGCTGTGTTTGAAAGTGGGGCCTTGGGTTGGGCCCGGTGGCTCAGGCCTGTAATCCCAGCACTTTGGGAGGCTAAGGTGGGCGGATCACCTGAGCTCAGGAGTTTGAGAGCAGCCTGGGCAACATAGTGAAACCCCGTCTCTACTAAAAATACAAAAATTAGCCCGGCGTGGTCACGGGCACCTGTAATCCCAGCTACTCGGGAGGCTGAGGCAGGAGAATGGCATGAACCCGGTGGGTAGAGGTTGTAGTGAGCCGAGATTGCCCCACGGCACTCCAGCCTGGGCAACGGAGTGAGACTCCACCTCAAAAAAAAAAAAACAAAAGGGGGCCTCTAAGGAAGTAATTAAGGCTCAATGAGGACGTAAGGCTGGGTCCTTAATCCTTTAGGATTACTGTCCTTAAAAGAAAAGGCATCTGAGAGCTCATGCACTCTCCCTCCATCTCCCTTTTCCCTGAGCACACAAAGAGGTCACGTGAACACACAGCAAGATGGCGGCCACCTACAAACTAGAAGGAGAGGCCTCGGAGTGAAACTGGCCCTGCTGCCGCCTTGATCTTGGGCTCCCCGGCCTCCAGAACTGTGAGATACATTTCTGTTTAAGACACCCAGTCTATGCCGTTCTGATGGAGTAGCCCAAGCAAACTAATACATTATCAGTTTTTTTTAACTGGTAAGAACGACCATGCCCTTGGGACTATAGTGAAAGTGAGTACCGCCATATCTGCCTTTGAATAAACTCTGACTATGAGGAGTAACTCAGGAAACTCAGATTGGGGTGGAGTTCACAAGACCCTGGGCTGCAGTTTGGGCTCTACGCCTTGGTTTTTGGAGCTCCTCCGCGTGGTCTCCTCCATGTCTTCTCTATTTTTACTTCTGGCTGTCCCCTTTGTACTATCACCTGTTACTCTCTTTATTCCATTATTTTTCAACATTGCATTGTTGCTGAACCGCAGTGTTTAGCAAACCTTTATTTTCTCATAAGTTGAATATGCGGTGGAGAGAAGGGTTTCCCACAAACATACTAGAAAAAATGTGTGTGTGTATGTGATTATAGTAATTATTCACACTTATAACAAAACATTCATTTGATTCAGGAAAGGACAAAGGATAAAATGTTCAGAAATCTCAGTACTGTAGAACTAGATGCTATTATCATTTTAGGACTACCTAGACAACTTTGTGTGTGCATAGGCAATATATTTACACAGGCATGTACTTTTACATTCATAGAGTCCTACCATATTCACTAAACTGCTTTATAACAGTTTTTGTTGATGTTTTTGGCAATAAATACGGATGAAATATAACATTTTAAATAGCCATATATAATTCCATTTTATGTATGTACTATGATGGTTGTAACTTGAGGGCCTTTGGGATATATCTCTGTCTCTGCCTCTGTCTCTGTCTCGATCTCTGTTTCTATAACTCTATCATCTTATTTCCCTAATATTACATAATATAAAATGTATATATTGTTAAAAAGAAACCTTTCTATATAAAGTTCTTTGTACTTCTGATTTTCTCTGTACTATACATTGTTCCAGGGAACTTTTTATCAATATGTACTTTCTTTTCTTAAAAATGTTGAAACAAATTTTATTTTTTGGACATATCAAACCTAAAGAAAAAGTAGAGAGGTTAAAATAAAAAAAATCTGCACAGCATCTGTGGGGCTTTATCGAATTTTAACATTTCAACATACTTCAGATTGAAAAAACCCCTGTAGTTGAAAACCCATGTAATATCGGGGCTCCTTTCCAACACCTTTTGTCTTCTGTGGCAACTGCCGTCCTGAATTTGGTGTTTATTTTCCTCATTTATGTTTTTTTGTTGTTGTTGTTGAGACGGAGTCTTGCTCTGTTGCCCAGGCTGGAGTTCAGTGGCGTGATCTTGGCTCACTGCAACCTCCGCCTCCTGGGTTCAAGCAATTATCCTGTCTCAGCCTCCCCATTAGCTGGGACTACAGGTACCTGCCACCATACCTGGCTAATTTTTTGTATTTTTAGTAGAGACGGGGTTTCACCATACTGTTCAGGCTGCAAAATCCCAAACTCAGGTGATCAACCCGCCTTGGCCTCCCAAAGTGCTGGGATTATAGGCATGAACCACCACACCCAGCTCCATTTATGTTTTATATTGCATGTATATTTCACCATAAATCATAGTTAGTATTGTTTTTACCTGTTTTCAGACTTTCCATAAATGGTATCAATATAAATAATTTTTCAATTTGCTTTCTCTGCTTATTCCACAATTTCTCTGTTTTCTTCATGTTAGACATTTAGGTTGTTTTTTGCAAATTTTCACTGTTAACAAACAGAGCTATGAAGAATACTCTTGGGTGAATGTTCTGGTTTACATATGAGAGCATTTCTCTGATGATAATGAGATAGTCATTTTCCACAGTGGTTATCATCTAGCCAGCAGCATGCAGTAATCCAAATTTTCCCATGCCCTGGTCAGTGCTTTGTTTTTGGCCTTGGGCTAGATGTGAAATGCTGTCTTTCTGTGGTTTTCATCCATTTTCCGTGATTGCTAGTATGATTTTGTGTCTTTTCCTAGACATGAAGGTTTCCTTTGCCCATTCATCTCCCTGCTGTCCCCTCTCCCATTTCAACATAGTCTGTTTATTAGACCTTTCTTTTGTGCTGTGCTTCGTGTGTGTGTGTGTGTGTGTGTGTCTTCTATAAGTTTTCTTCATTCCAAGTTCATAAAAATTTTCTTGTATATTCCTTCTAAAATTTCTAAAAAGTAAAGATCTTTAATCCATCTGGAATCAATGCCTGTGTATAGGGCAGTCATTGTTCCAGGCCAGTCACTTTCAGTTGGGAGCTTCCTTTTTCAGTACAGGTGTGAGTACAAACAGGACCATTTTCCTTGTGTACTGTATCAGTCCATTTTCATACTGCTATGAAGAAATATCCAAGACTGGGTAATTAATAAATAAGAGGTTTAATGAACTCACAGTTTCACATGGCGGGGGAGGCCTCACAGTCATGGCAGAAGGTGAAGGAGGAGCAAAGGTGTGTCTTACATGGTGGCAGGCAAGAGAGCTTGTGCAGGGAACTCCCATTTATAAAACCATCAGATTTAGTGAGACTCATTCGCCATCAGTAGAACAGTGTGGGAAAAACCCACCCCCATGATTCAGTTCACCCCTACTGGGTCCCTCCCATGGGACACATGGGTATTATTTACAATTCAAGGTGAGATTTGGGTGGGGACATAGAGCCAAACAATATCATGTACTACGATGTGAAAAAGTTTGGGAGGTGCTGGTCCTATTTGTCATTCTTTGACATTCTGCATACATTTAGAGGTCAAGTTTGTCAAGTTCCCTAAAAAAAACTCCACTGGAATTTTGATTGGAGTTGCATAAAACTTATCAGTTGGGGAACTGAAATTATTATGATTTCAGTTTGCATTTTCTAACACATGCATTGCAAATGTAAGAAATTATATTTTAATGGATAGACTCAATGCTGAGTGCTGAAAAGCATCCCAGGTAAGTAATAAACCCCTACTCTCAAGTAGTTCATAGTTTAAAGCTATATTCTTGGAAATGGACAAGGGAGAGTTACAAAATATTGGAGGTATTAATGGGACATTTTGATTTTACTAAGAAATATACAAACTCTTGTGTTAAAGAATTCAAAGGAAGAAGAGACCATATCAGTGTGTCAGTTTTCTTAATGACATAGTGAGTACCTCTGTTGCGTGCCTTAAGATGGGATATTTTATCCCTGATGTTATTTTACCCTGAATCACTGTTAGGAGGCTCATGAATGCCTCAGTGAAACTTAGGGATACCCTCTCTTTTTCAAAGGAGAGATCCACCTTTTCTTTTTTAACTGAGAGCCTTCCTCCTCTTCCCTTGCAGAAAGATTATTAATTTGTTTTATATAGAAGGAACCCTGTAATAAATCATGTCATATTATTAATTAAAAATAACACATGCTGGATCCTGAGGGAACTCAACATGGAGAGAAGCAGCCACTGAAATTTTAACAGGAGTGTTTTTTTTAGGCGATTTATTTAATTATCTTTACTGTTCCGAGCAGTGGAAGAACTGGGCCGTTGGCAGGCCCGTTATGCGCTCAGATGGGAATTGCTCTCTCATAACAGGCAGTTTAGAGCTACAGAGTCAGTAATTTTAATCTCCCAGTGAAAAATGGCATTTGGAATTGGCCTTGAATAGTGGAGGATGTGGGTCGTGGAGGGTCGGAAAGACCCCAGGTCTTGAATCTCCACGTCAGCCCCCAAAACACTGAGATTAGATTCTTTAAGCTTTACTTTCTTCATCTGAAAAACGAAGGTACTTCCTATTACTTAACCTCCCAGAATGGTGGTGAGAATGAAAAGGAATTCCATCTATTGGCTCTCAGCAGGCGTGACTCTACTGTTCTCTGCAGTTGTTGATCTTACTTCCTATAGTGAAATGGTTCCTTTCGTAAGAAAATACTCCAGTGATTCTCCAGGAAAAAAATAGAAGGAAAGAAGATTTCAAAGGATAAGCTCATTTCTTTCAATCATAGAGAATCAGCATCTCTGCCCTGGTTCTCTTGTCTCAATTGGAGAACAAGTGGCTGTAACCCTCTGGCCCTCTGGCTTGTTTCATTTATTCTGCGGGGCAAGATGTTAGAGAACACTTACCACACGATTGGAAGTCCTTTGAGGAAGAACTAGATAAAAGTGAATCATTAATTAATTTTTAAGAGTCAGCAGCTGCACACTCAGGCATCTCGTTTGATAGGAAAGGGAAACAACTTGAGTGAATTTAAATCACTTCGCATGTATGACAGCATATTAAAGTAATGAGCAGTTCGTCTTGCCAAGTTCGGGTTGTCAAGCTTTGACTTTCTCTCTCTGTCTTTCTCGGTCTCTCTCTCTGTGTCTGTCTCTGTCTCTGTCTTTGGTAATACCTAGTTTAATTCCTGTAGCTTATATACTACAAAAAGATTAAAAAACCCCCAGCAATAAACAAAATGAAACTTCATGATATATCATCACTGATAACCTGTGACTCTGGGACTTTCTCAAGACATCCGAAAATAAGTGTACCTTCGTACATGAGGGACGTTTGTTTTCCCCGAGATCTAGGTCAAATTAAGAACAGACTTGTGTCCCATCCAGTTTGAGATAGGCTGGTTGGCCTTCTCAGGCACCTGGTGTTTGCAGCATCGTGACAGTATTCAGTTTTAAACTTTGGATTGATCTCTCCTGAATGAGCAAAAGTAATGCTTTTGCAGATGCCGGGGAATTAATTGCTGCCAGGATTTGCAGAAAGGCAACGTGCACAGTTCCTTGCTTTGTATTTTTACGCTAGGAGTACTGCGAGCTTGATGATTTTGGTTTAGTGACATCCGTGCCAGCAGGCTTCTGTTTTTTGCTTGCACGTTGACTGCTTTGCCTAGAAGTTCTGAGGGACGTAGTTGAAAGATGCCTTTCCGTGCACCTGGTTAATGAATTCACCCATGGAAACTCTGCCTCCGCGTCTCTGACTTTGTCTTCTGCGATCCATCCTGTGACCCTGCTCCAGTGGGCTTGGCTTCCTTCCCTTTCGCCAGACGTGCCAAGTTCGTTTATGGCCCAGGGCCTTTGTACAGGCAGCACTCTCTGCCTGGAACACCCTTCCCTCAGATAATTGCATGGCGTACTCTCACTTCCTTTAAGTCTCTGCTAACAGGTCATTTTGTCATGAGGATTTGAGGAATTGTGTACAAATATAATCAGCCCTCGTTATGGCTCAAGGCATATTTAACAGAGTCACTATGTTAAATTCCTGCTAATGAAGGTAAATGTGATTTCATTCGTTCAAGTCATAAGATTCTTGACTGAGCCCAGGTGCCTGCTACAAGTCCAAGTACTTGGGCATTGGCTGACCTGGAATTCGGGTCATGCATTTGTAAGTGGGGACAATATCACCTCCAAAGAGGTGAAAAACCCCAACTTGGCAAGATGAATTGCTCATTCCTTTAATACACTGGCAGATTTATTTCCCTTTTTAGCTTATTTGATTGTCTGATAACATATTTGCCACTTGACCATTCCTCTGTCCTAGCCCAGAATGGAAGATGCGGAGACACGAACCTGTATTATTTTCTCGCTCCAGTTCCCTCAGCATTTAGGCTGTGTGTTTACTGAAGGATTGAATGGATATTCTTCTATCAGTATGACTGATGAGTCATATTATGGCTCAAGGCATACTTAACAGAGTCACCGTGTTAAATTCCTGCGAATGAAAGGTAAATGTGATTTCATTCGTTCAAGTCATAAGATTCTTGACTGAGCCCAGGTGCCTGCTACAAGTCCAAGTACTTGGGCATTGGCTGACCTGGAATTCGGGTCATGCATTTCTAAGTGGGGACAATATCACCTCCAAAGAGGTGAAAAAAAAATCATGCTTTTAAAATATGCCAAGCACGGATGTCAGTTTAATACATAATAAAAGAAATATGAAGGATGCCTATGGTTTTACAATTTCATGAGGAGGTGTTTAGAACACATATCTGAAAGGGCTTCTTGGGGCATGATGATGAGAGAAAAAATGGTTGTGAAACCCTGGTCTTTGGGGCGGAGAATATCAGTGAAAACAGGCAAGAACGTTCTGGCAGAATGCCTCCTGTGTCCCTGTGAATTTGCCACGCTCTCTCCTTCCCAGCATTAGCCAGAATTTCATGGTCAGACCTGCAAGTACCAGCTCCAATGGACGCTTTTGTGTTACAGTTTATTCTTCTCCACTCAATATTCCTTAGAATTCTCAGAAAACCCATTTTTTCCTTAAGATGGTGCATATCCTTGTGGTATGCAGCCACTGTCTTAGACTGTCCCCAGTTGTGGTTAGGATAATACTGAATTGTGGTGTTCTTTGGCTTGCTGATTTTTTGGAATTTATAACGAAATCAAGTATCTTTTTTCATCCAGAGATACACTTTTGTCTTTCAAATGACTCTCACCAGGGGTTTTTGTGCATTTCCTTGGTAGTTTAATAGAATTCGAAACCTAATATTTCATGTCATTTTGATACATAAATTAGTGTTTTCCTTATGCAGGTTTGCACAGGGATCTGACACAGATCTTTTACCTTCTCCCCTGTGGACCAGGTCAGCGTGACCAGAAGCTATGATATTGCTGATATGTACTTTTTTTTTTTTTTTTTTTTTTTTGAGACAGGGTTTTGTTCTTGTTGCCTAAGCTGGAGTGCAGTGGCATGATCTCGGCTCACCACAACCTCCGCCTCCTGGGTTCAAGGGGTTCTCCTGCCTCAGCCTCCTGAGTAGCTGGGGTTATAGGCATGCACAACCACGCCTGGCTAATTTTGTATTTTTAGTAGAGATGGGATTTCTCCATGTTGGTCAAGCTGGTCTTGAACTCCTGACCTCAGGTGATCCACCTGCTTTGGCCTCCCAAAGTGCTGGGATTACAGGTGTGAGCCACTGCGCTGGCCATGATATGTCTTTGCTTGGAATTGAGAGCAGATGCTTTCATTAAAAAAAAGGATCTTAAATTCTGTAGGGTTTTTTTTGTCATTAAGCTGCCTCTATTTTCGAATGATGGGAGGAATAAAACCATGTCGCTTCCCACAGCTGCCCACGTGGGTCCTGTCCATGGATTTAACGTGGGCCAGTCCTCTGAGTAGGCTCATGCACTCAGGACATGACCCCGGGGGAGGGGGCACGAGGACAAAGCCCTCTCCTGAAGAAGCAGTGCTTTCCACAGGCAAAGCCCTGCAAAGACTGCAGCTGACGAGGGTGACAGGACCAGAATTTTAGAAGGAAGTACATGCTCATTTAGTACACCGTGTGAGCTCTGCTACACACTAGATATCACATTTATCAATAAACAAATAGGTATAGTCCCTGAGTTTAATGACTTTATAGGCATGCACATACGTATGTGTGGTTTGCATGTGTGTGTGAAGATACATTATCATGTTCACCACCAGCCTACATACTATGGCCATGTAATATCAAGAGGTTCATGGGAGTGTCAAATAGGGAATCTTTTTCAGAGGAGTTGATCCTGGAGAAATCCTTGAAGTGAGCACGCGTGTTAGACCATCTTGGCAGGCCAGAAAGGGGAACCTTTTCATTTACAGGCACCACGCTAGTGACTTTGAGACTTCTCTTCATATTTTGTGTGGAATGAAAGAGAACCGAACAGAGGGCTTGAGTGACTTGTCCTGTGCATGGTGGATCCAGATTTTAAACTCAGTTGCATGGGAGAACGATGTCCTCCAGGTTGCGGGCTTCCTTGGGAGCCCTGTGGCTGGCTTGATGTCCCCTGCATCGTTCATTCCAACCTTGCTCTTGTCTGAGTGTTCCCTGTGCTGCTGTCCAGCCTGGTGGGGCCCATCACTGATGCATTGGCGCTTCCCTTTCCTGGGTGTGCTGGGCCGACCAGCCTCCATCCGGCACCTCACCTGCCTGCTCATATGGCTTTGGAGTGTGCTCACTGCCTTTCCCAGTCCAGCTGGCTGGATCCCTTGGCCATAGCATCTTTTCTGCTCGGCTCTGCGCTCAGCCTTGTTTCTGTTCTGCACTGCTTTGAGCCCTTCTAACTGCCCTAGCCCAGCTGTAAACATTGCTGTTTTTCTTGCCATTCTGATAAAAATCCAACACAACCCATTCACTAATTAGAACATTGCGTAAACATGAGTCCTGTTGAGGGAGGTCATGCATTTTGGCTCTTCAGGGTTCACCATCTGTTCTCAGTATGGTCTTTGTATTTCTTCCCTCTGTGGTGAAGTAGACCAAGTTCAGCCTCCAGTTGTTCCAGGAACTCTGAAATTCTAGTGTTCCTGATACTTCCGGTTTTCCCTGTGTTGTACAGATTAGCCTTATCTGTGTAATTCTATGCCTGAGCATCTTCTTAATAACAGCAAATATTCACAGAGGGCTGACTGTGTCTCAGGTGCTGGTGTACAGGTTTTACATTAAGGCTTCCAGCAAGCCTGCGAGGTGGGGACTGTTCTTGTCCCTGTGGAAACTGACGATCAGAGAGGAAAGGTAACTTGCTGAAGGTCATACAGCTCATAACTGGTGTATCTGGGACTTGAATAGTCTGGGTTAGTAGCAGATTGAGATTCTTTGGCATATGGACTAGTCAGGGTTCTCCAGTCACGAAACCAGTAGGATGGTGATATTGAGAGATTTGTTCCAAGGAATTGGCTCCTGTGATGATGGAGGCTGCGGTCGGCAGGCTGGAGACGCAGGAATGCTGACGGTGGAAGATGGTGTAATTTCCAGTCCTAGCCTAAGGCCTGAGAACCACAACTGGTGGAATAGTTCCTGTCTGAAGGCTGCCAGGCTGGAGACCCGGGAAGAGCCAATGTTTCAGATAGAGTCGGAAGGTGGGAAAAAGCCGTCGTCCCATCCCAATGGCAGTGAGGCAGGAGGGATTCTCCCTCACTTGAGGGTGGGTCAGTCTCTTGTTCTCTACAGGCCTGCGATGGATGGGATGTGGCCCACCCGTAGCATCTGCTGTACTCAATCTACTCATTCAAATGCTAATGTCATCCAGAAACACCCCAAGAAACACCCAGAATAATGTTTGACCAAATATCTGAGCATCATGGCCAGGCACATTGGCACACATGATGGACCCTCACAGGGGATCGTGACATTTTACTCTCGTGCTGCTGGATTGGGTTTCTTTCTTTGTCTTCTTTTCTTTTCTTTTCTTCCTCTCTTCTTTCTTTCTCTTTTTTTTTCTTTCTCTCTCTTCTTTCTCTCTCTCTCTCTTTTTTTCTCTCTTTCTCTCTGTTGCCCAGCCTGAAGTGCAGTGGCACGATCTCGGCTCACTGCAACCTCTGCCTCCTGAGTTCAAGAGGTTCTCCTGCCTCAGCCTCCCGAGTAGCTGGGATTACAGGCGCCTGCTACCACGCCCAGCTAATTTTTGTATTTTTAGTAGAGACAGGGTTTCACCATGTTGGCCAGGCTCATCTCGAACTCTGGACCTCAGATGATCCACCTGCCTCAGCCTCCCAAAGTGCTGGGCTTGAGATACAAACCCCAGAGATCATGTAATAGTTGAGAAATGTTACAGGTAGTGCTTGTTCATTCTTCCAGGGATCTCTTGTTTCGTTGGCATAGCTGCCTAGCAGTTCAACATTTGGATGTGCCATGCTTGTCGCTGTGAATGCTTTGTGGATGTTTCTGGAACTTGTAAATAAGTTAGCAGATTTAGTCATTTTGTGAGGCAGCAAGTGGAAACAACTAAAACTGTTTGGTGTCCTATTTGGATTAGCACTGTGTCATCTGCCTCCCACTTAAGGGGTTGTCCCTCTTTTTTCTGTTGAAGGAAAATGCTAGTTTGTATATAAGAGTAAATCCTAATGTGCAATGATTCTAATTTAGACTCTTACTCAATGTTCTAACTAGGGAATGTTTGAATCAGTGATAATTTCAATAGGGGTTAGTGCTGGTTTTCCATTACCTTTTACAAAATGATGAAAGTAACTTGGAAATGAAAATAGTATGTAGATAAAGGTATGAAGTAAAATGTGAAGTCCTCCTTCCTCTCCCCGGTTCGAACTCACCTCTCGGAAATAACTGCGGAAAAGCTGTGCATGTATCTAGATATTTTCCTGTTTCTATAAAGATATTCTTATGAAAGTATTTGACTTTAGAAATTTAGATGAGAAAAGTGGTGTCTTGCCAAACACACAGTTCTGAGACATGTTGGTTTCACTCAACCGTCTTAAAACCTGGCTGGACATGGTGGCTCACACGTGTAATCCCAGCACTTTGGGAGCTGAGGCGAGGGGATCACTTGAGCCCAGGAGTTCAAGACCAGCCTGGGCAACAAAGTGAGACCCCATCTCTAAACAAAAACAAAACAGCAACCCAAAAACCCCAATCATTTGTTTGTTTGGGTGCGGTAGCTCATGCCTGTAATCTCAACACTTTGGAAGGCCAGATCACTTGAACTCAGGAGTTGGAGACCAGCGTAGGCAACGTGGTGAAACCCTGTCTGTAGAGAAAACACAAAAACTATCCAAGATTGGTGGCATATACCTGTAGTCCCAGCTACTTAGGAGGCTGAGGTGGGCGGATTCCTTGAGCCCAGAAGGTCGAGGCTGCAGTGAGCTGTGATTGTGCCATCTTATTTCACTCCGCTGCTTCTGTGCTGTATGGATTTGTCACATAATTTTTTAGTCAACGTTGAATATTATATTTTCCCCTCTAGGTTTTTACCATACATAGTGCAATTGTGTTGTAGAACAATACAATTGAGAACAATTGTATTATATTTATGATATAAATAATGTTATATATTATTATGTATAACTATTGTATTATATTGAGTATAATACAATTGGGAACGATTGTATTATCCTCTCTGTATTTTAAAATCTATTTTCTTCATAACTTATAAGATGTACAGGCTCTGGGCTCAGCATCTTGCATGGAAGGATAGCACTGCTGGGAATACTGGCTGCAGGTCATATTTGGGCACAGAACTCAGTGTTGTATTTAGTTTATTTCTCCCTGGGTGGGTGGAGCACCCCCATCCTCTCATTGCAGTCCTTTGGAAGAGCCAAACCTGGAAGCGTCCCCAATCCCAGAAAATCTGTCTAGTTTTTACTTTGAAATGCTGTCCCTCTTGTTCTGGATTAGGTTATATCGTCTATTTACCTGGTAAGTAATTAAAACTCAATTTCAGTGCATTAAAATTAACCAAAGGGAAAAAATAACTCCAGCATAACTTTCTATTCTGGGGGGTTCAGTAAACACCATTGTGATTCGCTAACTCCCCTTAGGAAGATGGCTAATAGCTAGAAACGAAACAGACCGTTAAGCTGAGAACAGAGGTTTCCAAGCAGTTGCAGTCTACTGATTTGCTAATTATTGATGGGGATTTCTGTGAGTATGTACAGTTAAAGCCCCTGTGAGTGGGTTAAACATGAGGCTATCTCTGGATGGTTGTCCAGTATGTGGGATCTAAGGCAGAATTTCTGGATTCTCACCATTCTCTTTTCCTCTATTTTATTCTGTATTTTACTTCTGGCTTCAGCATTCCTGTTCCCGCTAATCTGTGCTGCTCGCTTGTGCTTTATTTCTGTCTTGTGAGGATGTGGATGATGGTCTACTCATCACATGCGCGTGCTGTTGGCCAGTTGGTAGTTCGGCTGCGTTGGGTGGCGGCCTCGGCTCCCTCGGACGTCCAGAGCCCTGTTGATGCTGTTACTACTCTTACAAGCCTATGGCTTATGACTTAGGGTCGCAAAATTTTTAAAAAAGTTTTTTTTTTTTTTTTTAAATTATACTTTAAGTTCTAGGGTACATGTGCACAGTGTGCAGGTTTGTTACATATGTATACATGTGCCATGTTGGTGTGCTGCAGCCATTAACTCGTCATTAACGTTAGGTATTTCTCCTAATGCTATCCCTCCCTCCTCCCCCCACCCCAAGACAGGCCCCGCTGTGTGATGTTCCCCACCCAGTGTCCAAGTGTTCTCATTGTTCAGTTCCCACCTATGAGTGAGAACATGCAGTGCTTGGTTTTCTGTACTTTTTGTAAGTGCTTAGTAAAAACATTGTGGGCCAGGGAAATGAAAAGATTTTTAGTTTGTGGCTTGTAGAGAGAAAAGAAAGAATTTGAATGAGGTACAAATGACCTTTTCAAGAATTGCGGCACGGGCCTTTCTTCAGCTGCCCACTAACTCCGGCACTTCAATGAACCCCTTTTTTTAGAGGCTTTAGAAAGAGCTGTGACAAGTGTAGTTACAGCAGATAAATCTAGCTCATGTATTTTATCTACATAATCTGATTGTAATTTATATATCTTCAGCCTAGATAAAGGAAAGCTATTTCTTATTACCAGATTTTTCTTTTTGTCAACATGATGTGAGTCGGATATTGACTTTAACTGAAGGGGGGTGATTAATCATAGCAGCTTGCAGGGAGATCATTTATTGCTCTGTGTAGCTGAGCGACTGCTGGCAGAGTTGTAAGTCAATCAAGATAAACCCAAGTGGGTTAGTCACTCTTGGATGACGATGGAGGATGTGATAGATTTATTAGCCAAGTTCTCCTTTAAAAATCACTTTACATTCTTAGCAGGTGAATTTGCAGATAGAAAAATACTGAGTCGCCGTCAGTGGAAGAATCTGTTAGTTTGCAAAGTAGGGTACGGCCGTCGAAATGTCACAATGAAAGATGAACTACCGAGAGATAGCCATTGGAAATGTTTAGCTCTAGATTAATCTTGTTAAGTTCAAAGAGGGCAATTATGTTCTTAGTAATTCAGGTGCTTGATAGACTGGGAAGAAGAGATTTGTTCTGTGTACAATTACATGGATTGTATAATGGGACATCTTAAGGTTTAGAATGAAATAGTTTGCTTTTCTTTTTCAGGGGAAACTTTGTAACCCTGGCTGACGGTTTTTTTTTTGTTGTTGTTGTTGAGTTGGAGTTTCTCTTGTTGCCCAGGCTGGAGTGCAATAGAACTACCTCAGCTCACTACAACCTCTGCCTCCCAGGTTCAAGCGATTCTCCTGCCTCAGCCTCCTGAGTAACTGGGATAACGGGTGTCTGCCACCATGCCCAGTTAATTTTTTGTATTTTTAGTAGAGATGGGATTTCACCAGGTTGGCCAGGCTGGTTTCGAACTCCTGACCTCAGGTGATCCGCCCACCTCGGCCTCCTAGAGTGCTGGGATTACAAGCACGAGCCACCATACCCAACCCTGGCTGACATTTTTTTGCACACGAAGCCTTTTTGTTAAACCTGCCTGTTTCCTCTGCGGAGCTAGCATGTAGTCAGAAAATGCACAGCAACTTCATATGAGCCTTAGCAAAAGAAAATTCTGAAGAAGATTCATTTAGGAAGAGGAAAAGTCAGACAGACTTTGCCAAAAGTAAATGTCAGTGAGTTACCAACCCCTTTCATCAATTTCGTCACTGTTTCTCCTCATTAGAACAGATAGAGAATGGACTACTGTATTAAAATGTTCAGATGTACCCTTTATCACTGTCTGTTTCTTTCATTGCTCGAGGAGGTAGGACAGCAATAATGTTCACCTTTCAGCTCAGGAAGGTAAGTGCCGTGGGCACGGGGTGTGTTAACTGTGGCATGAGATCCCAGCAGTTGGAATCGGCGTCTTGGGACGTGGAGTTCTCAGTACTGGCATTCATGCCCGGTTTTGTACCTTGTTCCGGTTTGGCGTGGAACAGCATGATGTTTTGTACCTTGTTTCCTCTCTGGCGTGGAACAGCATGATGTGTCCTTGTCGGAGAGGTCTTTCTGTGTACTGAATCAACATGTGGCATTTGGCTAGACAGCATCAACTTAATATAGATGTTGGAAACTGTTCACTAGGTGCTCTCTCTAAACCAGTGGTTCCCGACTGAGGAGGATTTTGCTCCCCGGGTTGTATTTGGCAATATCTGGAGACAAGTTTTGTTGTCACAACTGGAGGGAGTATTATTGACATTAGAGTGTAGGGGCCAGGGGTACTGCTAAGCATCTACAGCATACAGCACTGTCCCCTACAACACAGAGTGATGTGGTCCAAAGTGTCAATAGTGCTGACACTATTAAAAAACCCTGGTTTAAACTGGAGCCATCTCTGGGCTTACTAAGGTCATATTTAGTTCTTTTGGTCTTTACTGGCTTTTCTGGCTGAATTGTCTTTGATTTTTCATTGTTACAGATACCCCCCTCCTCCTCCTCCTTTCTTGAAAGGATTATTATGGATGTAAGAGGCTATATGTAGGACATTTAATGAATTACTATTTTAACATGATAGTAAGGTGTGGATATATGTTCCCTTATAAAAATGTAGTAGGGTAAGTAACAAGGGCAGATCCAGGGTGTCTCGATAGCTGCTGCGACAGGGTCAACAAATCTCAGGGCTTGATGCTGTGATGTTTAATTTTGTTGATCCTGTCACAGTCCAGTGTGAGGGACAGACACCTTTTCCTATACACCCCCATTCCATGCGCCAGCTGTCTTCTATCCTGGGGCCCTGCCATCTTTGTCAGGCCACGTCCTCCTCTGCATTCAGCTGGAGATAGGAAAGAAAGCTTGGAGAAAGCACAGCTTCACTTTTCATGGGTGAGAACCAGCGCTATGACTTTAACCCAGATGCAGCAGACCTGGGCAGCGTGTACCTGGCTGATGAGACCATAAATCTCTGACATGGATTATTTGAACAGATATTGGTCAGTCCACAAATGTTTACACAGCCCCTTCATAACAGTGACAAAGACTGATGTCTTGTTCCAGCAGTCAGGCAGAAGAAGGTCCCCCTTCCTTGCAGGAATAAGGTTAGCCCTTTGTTCTATGCAGTTCTTCAACTGATTAGATAAAGTCTATCCACATGACGGAGGGCTGTCCACTTTACTCAGTCTACAAATTCAAACGTTAGCCTCTTTCGGAAACACCCTCGCAGATGCACCCAGAATAATGTCTGGCCAAATATCTGGGCACCCCTTGGTCCAGTCAAGTTGACACATAAAATTAACCATCATGTCCATTGAACTTGAGGATCCTTTCACATGTTTTCTAGCCATTTGGATATTCATTTCTGGGAAGTGCTTAAGTGTCTTTGCTCATTTTTCTTCTTTCTACTGATCTGTAGTTCTTTATTGATCCTGCATTAGTTACGTGTTGTAGAATCAGTTGATTGTTTACAGTGCAGGCTTCTGTAGTGTGAGAGAGTTCATGAGTAACTCGTAAGCAGAGCATTCATGTCTGCATAATGTAAAAGTGAGCCCAGTTTCCCGGTAGCTCCCCCAGCATGTTAATGTTTTACATCAAGTAAGAGCCGCTGATCACCAGCTACCTTAGCACGGCTGAAATGAGTGAGCTGCAGGGGAGCCAGGACTATCACATCGCCATTCACCTCACATTCTTTCTGTTGGTGACCTTGGGCCACGTGCTTTTTCTTGGAAGTTTTATGTCCTCGTCTCCTCCATCCTTGGACATTTGTCCTTGTCCCCATTAATGTAGCATTTTCAACCCTTCCTTATATTTCTCTCCATCAAGTGACCTCCACCTTTCAATTTTTTTTTAAGGAAAAGGTCTAAATTTATTGTAGTATTTATTAGGTATGTAACATGCCTTTTAATAGGTGCTAAATTTTTGTTGTTGTTTGTTTTTTGAGATGGAGTCTCTCTCCATCGCCCTGGAGAGTGCAGTGGTGCAGTCATAGCTCATCGCAGCCTCTACTTCCTGGGCTCAAAATGAGCCTATGGCCTCAGCCTCTCAAGAAGCTGGGACTATAGGCGTGTACCACCAGGCCTGGCTAATTTAAAAAAATGTTTTTATAGAGATGGAGTCTTGCTCTGTTGCCCAGGCTGGTCTCAAACTCCTGGACTGAAGGAGTCCTTTTGCTTCAGCCTCCTGAGTCTCAGGCACTATAGGCAAGAGCCGCTGTGCCTGGCTTATGTGCTAATGTTATGGTGAGGATGTTAGGATTGTTACTATTTTTGTAAGTTATGTGACGTTGAGAATTCTTCCCTAAACCTTAGTTTTCATAAGCTCTCTCATGTTAAGCACTCACATTTGCAAAATGGGATACTTTTCAGGAACAGATATATGATATTATAGCAGAAATTCTTACTTTTAATAATTTGTGGCTTGTAGTTTTCTTTTCTTTTTAATGACTTTTTAGTGAATGGAAATTCTTAATTTTACTAAGCTGATTTTATTGATCTTTTATGCTTTCTGTGTCTCTAGTAAGAAATCTTTTCCTCTTCCACATGGATAGCAAAAACGTATTCTCCATTCCTGTTCTCCAATAGCTTTGTAGTTTTGCCTTTCACATGTAAGTCCTTAGTTCAACTGGAATTGATTTTCAGGTAGAGCGTGTGGCAGAAGACTAATTTCTTTTTTCTCCGTATGGATAAACCAGTTGTCCCAGAACCATTGGTCAGAAAGTCTATTCTCTCCCCACTGATGTGTGGAGCCAGTTCTAACCATTAATCAGGTTTGTCTATTTATTTGACTTCTCTATTTCATTTCATTACTTTGTCTATTCTCTTTATCAATACTTTAAAGTTGTTTATGTATGACTGCTTTTGTCATCTGTATGGCAGGGTTCCTAGTTTGTTGGTGTTCTTTAAGAGTGTTTTGACTCTCCTTGGAACACTTTACTTCCATGTAATTTTTAGAATTAGGTTATCTAGTTCTGCAAAGCAATTATGTTGGGATTTGGACTGGAATGGGGTTGACTAGATCATTTTAAGGAAAATGTACGTCTTTATAATACTGAGTTCTCTAATCCATGAACATGGTATGTATTTCCTCTGTTTACATTTTATGTATTTTTATAAAGGATTGTAGTTTTCTGTGTGATAATTTTCTACCTTGTATAAGATTTATTCTTATATATTGTGTGTGTTTTGAAGCTTATGTAAATGGTATCTTTTAAATTTTATATTTTTCTAAGTGCTGTTAGCATGAATATTTTTGTATAAATAGTGAGGCTTAAAGGAAATTTTGCCCTAAGGTATGCCCTATTTACTACCCATGGTTATCAGGGATGCTTTGGCATGAGGATGGTGGCTTGGCAATTTTAGCTGTTCCCTCTCTCCCCATGCCCAACATAAATGACATGCATTTTTAATTTCAGCCAGTGTAGTAACACACTTATTGATAATCTAGAAATTGCTAGCATTGCACAGAACATCCTGGAGCAGGGACAATGTTTTCTCTCTTCTTCTTTGTCATTTGTCATATCATTTTCTCTTTTCTTCCTTTTTTTTCCCTTTTCTTGGCTTCATCTTCTGTATCACTTTTTTTGTTCTCCTGTTAGTTGCTATTTATGGCATATATTATATTTGTAGACGGTTATTATTAATTCTTTTAAAGCATCCTTGATTTGATGAATTATAGATATGATCTGATCCATCATATCCTACTCTTACAATACCTGCTGCTTCTGGAAACTCTACAGCGGGGGTTAGTGAACTTTTTCTGTAAAAGGCCAGAGAGTAAATATTTTGGGCTTTGTGGGCCATCTGGTTCCTGTTGCTGCTACTCAGTTCACTGTTGTGGCACGAGAGCAGCCGTGAGCAATACATAAATGAATGACGTGGCTGTGATCCAATAAACTTTATTTACGGACACAAAAATTTGAATTTCATATATAATTTTCATATGTCATGAAATATTGACTTTTCCAACCATTTAAAAATGTGAAAAACACTCTTGGCTTCTGAGCCTTGCAAACACAGGCAAGTGGGTGGTGGGATTTGGCCCGAAAGCCACGCGCAGTTCACTGAAGCCTGCCGGAGAGCACCCTGTGTGTGCCTCTGACTGAAGACTGACTCCACGCACTTGTCATTGACTGGGGCATGGTTAATGGCTTCCTTTTTGACCCCTATGAACATAAATTGAATCTTTGCAACATTAAGGTACAGGTATGGCTTAATGATAGACTGCCTTTCTAAGTCAGTTGGAAAATGAGTCCATTTTAAGTCGATCCAAAATACTTAGAGTTTAGTAAATAAATGAGCTATATCAAATATGTGTAACACTGAAGGCTAATTTCTTTCAAACTCTGCTTTGAATCATGTTCCAGTAATTGGGGCAACCCGTAGAGATGGTTTTGTTTCACTTCCCCACACTGTTCCTGCTGCGTTCTGAATAAGGAAGGAGGGATTTGGAAAGGTTGAGTGATTTCAGTGGAGTCACAAAACGTGCAGAAATTGGAACATAACCCGTTCAATCCAGTGCCATGTCTACTTTTATCGCATTGCCTCTCCTGCATTCTTATAGAAAATTGGAGTCTTCCGAAAGGGTGGACCTTTGCTCAGTGAATGGTGCAGTATTGATAAGGCTGCCCCAGACTGCCAGTTAGATATCTGGTTTTCCCGTTGATTTCATTCTGTCTGCATGATCTTCCTTCCTGACTAGATAGGAATCAATTTTCCTGTTTCCTTGCATCATGCCTACCATAATGGTGCACCTTGGGAATATTTATTTCCTTGTTCAATGCTTATTGAATCCTATGTAAGTCAGAGACACCTTGCTAGGGGGCTGGAGGTGGGCCCAATAAAATATCCCTGTTTCTCACAGGAGTTTATAATATAATGGAGGACTCACAGGTACTTAATTAATAACAGGATGCAGGAACTCGGGGAGACACTGCTGAGTTACTGTTCATGTATGGAAATAGCTGCCATAAAAGAACCTAAATACCATTTGTAGAATATAGCACACTGGCTTCAGTG
>NW_012101476.1:8407615-8410342 GCF_000951045.1 Mandrillus leucophaeus
TTAGGCATAGTTAAATCATATTCAGTATATTTCATATCTGTAAAGTCTAAGGGCCTGGCCAACCATCCCTCACTGAGCTATCGCTGTTACTCAGATGACTTTGGGAGTTCTGACACTGATTTGTTAAAGATCCCTTGGAACATAACCCGTTTGTTAAGTTAGGGACTCCTTGTAACCATAATGAGAAAAGCAAGCCCCTTAGAACGTGTATTAGTCCATTTTCACTCTGCTATGAAGAAATACCCAAGACTGGCTAAGTTATTAAAAAAAAATAAAGAGGTTTAATGGACTCACAGTTCCACATGGCTGGGGAGGCCTCACAATCATGGCGGAAGACAAAGGGGAACAAAGGTATGTCTTACACGGTGACAGGCAAGAGAGCATGTGCAGGGGAACTCCCCTTTATGAAACCATCAGATCTGGTGAGACTTAATCCCTACCACAAGAACAGCATGGGAAAGACCCACCACCGTGATTCAGTTACCTCCCACTGGGCCCCTCCCAAGACACAAGGGAATTGTGGGAGCTGCAGTTCAAGATGAAATTTGGGTGGGGACAACACCAAACCATGTCAGCGAGTGATTTGCTCGGGTTCATTCTGCTTCGCGGCTCCCTGTGCTGAAGAACCATCTCCGTGGCCCACCTCGCCCATACAGAGAACAGTTCATTAATCGTGGGCTCCTGCCTTTCGGCCGGCATCTTCTCTCAGGCCTCGCAGGATCCGTAGTGACATACAGGAAGGGAAATGAGAGAAAAGAAAAATGAAATAATTTTTGATTTTCTCCACTCCCATGTAACCTAACTTTTTATGTGGTCAAGCAATATAAGTTCCTATCCAGCATAAATATGTGTGACTACGTTTATATCCCTGCTTAAAAAATCATTCTAAAATGGCAATGAAATATTGCTTCTCCCTTTTTCTTCCTGCAGAAAATATTCTAAAGAAATAAGAATTTTGATGAGGAGTGGTTATTGAGAGGGGTATTTCGGACCGGTTTTAAATCTCAGTAGTTTATTGTGTTGGGGTTATTGAAATACTGGATATACTGACAAAAATCACCAAGAGCTTATGATTATTTGGTAAGTGAATTCTAGGTTGTGGTTAGATTAAGTGTCTAAATAAGGCCCTATTTTATTACACCACCCTTTCTCTTTCTCTTTTTCTCTGTCTCTCTCTCTCTCTCTCTCTTTTAAATCTCAGATTACCCCATCTTTCTGTGGTGGAAAGAATAATGGTTGCAAAGTAAGTAGGAAATTTACTTCTCTGTACTCATCTGGCATGAATTGTTTGCTCTACATAAACTGATGAATTACTGCTTCTAAGGCTGACATAATAGTTTTTGTTTTGTTAAACAACTATAAATTTCATCTAATACAGGCTTAGTGTTCACAGGAAGAAAACCATATGTTAATATCTGCTACATTTCATTGCTTAAAAATAATCGTTAGTAGTAAAGCTTCATTTTCACAAACATAATTTGATCTCATGTAATTGATAGAAGAAAAATTCAGGGAATTTGTTCAGGGTCTGTTTACAACTGACTTTTTCAAGAACTGCCACATGCAATAATCCAAATGTATTCTGTTTATGAAATAAAGCAGGCAGACCTTACAGTCAGCACTCAGAATGACTTATTGACAGCTACAGGTGCAGCTTTTTTTTTTTTTTTTAACATATTGTAACCCTTTTGCAAAGTTTTAAAATGTTTTATGATATACTATGATAGTGTTTTTGATTTGTTTGTTTGAAGAATCATAGAAGACAAAACCTTAGGAACTTTACTTATTCTAATTTTCCTGTTCTGTTATTGATAAGAAAGAAAAAGAGAGAGAGAGTGAGGGAGTCAGATATTCAAGTTGTAACCTCTTTTCATTCCTACTGGTGCTTATGAACCAAATGCAGCTTGCGTTTTAGGCACGAGGACTCCTCAGCTCCACCTAAACTGAGGAGGGAAAGACCTGTCATAATTTTTGTTCTTCCTCAACGGTTTTCCTTTAATAACAACCTGATTTATGATGTTGAATCATGATTCTCGCATTTTGGAATGCTCCTTGTAATCAATCACTTTTACTAGACCTTCCTTCTCATAAAAACAAGAATCAAGCCAGTTAATTGCCCAGACATGCATCTCTACTTACAGAATAGTCATGGAAACCCTGGCTTGTTGTGTTTAGGAGCTTCCCCTGGGTTATGCCAAGGGTCAGGGGTCGATGTCACAGCCCCGTTTGGAGCTGTGAGCTCCCACTCTGCTCCTCAGCATGGGGGGTGACATTTATTCTTTTTGTGACTAACTAGTTAATGTTAATCGCCACAGCATTGCTGTTGAAGCAAATACTATGACTGGGGTAATAGTAACATTGTGAAAATGAATTCAGACTATCAGAACTGAGTTTGTTGCTGAAATATTTCAACTTCATGGGAGAAGAGGGAGGGTGCCTTGTTTCTTAGCAAATGAGTAACTATCTGGTTGTAGGTTGTACAGGGACTTTGGGAAAAAGGGAGGGAAACTGAGGACACAGGCACGAAGATTTAGGTTGGAATTAAGACAGCATTTACCGCAAGTGGAGAAATGAAAGCAAGTTATCAAGGTAGGGGTCATGTTATTACCTGGCCAGAGGATTTGTGTTGTTTTCTGGTAGTTTTCTGTTGTTATCTGGTTGGAATTGTGGACCTATGACTGGGACCGTATTGAGGCTTATGACGGTCTCTGTGCTTCCCCCAGTCTG
>NW_012101476.1:8410392-8412661 GCF_000951045.1 Mandrillus leucophaeus
ATATTGTAACCCTTTTGCAAAGTTTTAAAATGTTTTATGATATACTATGATAGTGTTTTTGATTTGTTTGAAGAATCATAGAAGACAAAACCTTAGGAACTTTACTTATTCTAATTTTCCTGTTCTGTTATTGATAAGAAAGAAAAAGAGAGAGAGAGTGAGGGAGTGAGATATTCAAGTTGTAACCTCTTTTCATTCCTACTGGTGCTTATGAACCAAATGCAGCTTGCGTTTTAGGCACGGGGACTCCTCAGCTCCACCTAAACTGAGGAGGGAAAGGCCTGTCATAATTTTTGTTCTTCCTCAACGGTTTTCCTTTAATAACAACCTGATTTATGATGCTGAATCATGATTCTCGCATTTTGGAATGCTCCTTGTAATCAATCACTTTTACTAGACCTTCCTTCTCATAAAAACAAGAATCAAGCCAGTTAATTGCCCAGACATGCATCTCTACTTACAGAATAGTCATGGAAACCCTGGCTTGTTGTGTTTGGGAACTTCGCCTGGGTTATGCCAAGGGTCAGGGGTCGATGTCACAGCCCCGTTTGGAGCTGTGAGCTCCCACTCTGCTCCTCAGCATGTGGGGTGACATTTATTCTCTTTGTGACTAACTAGTTAATGTTAATCGCCACAGCATTGCTGTTGAAGCAAATACTATGACTGGGGTAATAGTAACATTGTGAAGATGGATTCAGACTATAAGAACTGAGTTTGTTGCTGAAATATTTCAACTTCATGGGAGAAGAGGGAGGGTGCCTTGTTTCTTAGCAAATGAGTAACTATCTGGTTGTAGGTTGTACAGGGACTTTGGGAAAAAGGGAGGGAAACTGAGGACACAGGCACGAAGATTTAGGTTGGAATTAAGACGGCATTTACCGCAAGTGGAGAAATGAAAGCAAGTTATCAAGGTAGGGGTCATGTTATTACCTGGCCAGAGGATTTGTGTTGTTTTCTGGTAGTTTTCTGTTGTTATCTGGTTGGAATTGTGGGCCTATGACTGGGACCATATTGAGGCTTATGACGGTCTCTGTGCTTCCCCCAGTCTGCACCTCCCCTGTCCTTTGGGGTCAGTGCAGGTTCTAGTCTGCATAGCTATGCTAGGTTAACTCCTGAGGTCTCCCAGCCCAGAACGATTTTTTAAAAAATTCTAAACCAGTGGTTTTGTCCCCTTTGATAGTCTAGAACCACGCAGTTCTCCCTTCTCTTTCAGCAGCCCCGGGAAAGGCCAGGATGGGGACTCCTAGCGTCTGTAGAGAGGCATGGCTCTCATACTAGGTGACTTCTGGGGAGCCCATGTCAAGAAATACCAGTTTCTGCATCTCAGAACAGTAAATGGCCCAACTTGGAAGCGACAGCTCCTCCCCTCTCTTTGCAATCTCTGGTTTGTCCTGTGGAGGCAGTGGAGATTCCCCTGGCTGGTGTTCCAGGACTTCACCTGTCCCAGGGTCCTGCCCCCGCTGTTTCAGTGGAAAGCGTGCCACTAACTGCTGATGACTGAGTGTATAGATACAGCCCAGGCTCCTTCAGGCCTGCGGGCCTCTGTGCCTGGACTTTGTTCCAGTCTCTGCCGGGTTTCCTCCACACTCATGAGTTCAGGCTTCCTTCATTCCTCACTTGATGACTGGAAGAGCCGCTTGACCCATCGGCCTTTCTGTGGCATCTCTCCTTTCAGAACGAACCCTGTGGAGGGGCTGGTAACTAGTCCATAGTATCTTGCTAGTTACTAGTGCCTCACGCTGATTTGCACATGACATAAAGACACTAATAACTGTCTCACGCTGATTTGCACATGACATACAGTAATAACTGCCTCACGCTGATTTGCACATGACGTTCTTTATGCTGACTATTCCCTTCCCCGAGACTTTCAGGGAAGGAACTTCTGGTTGTTGAAGGCAGAGTTCTCAGCTGCCTCCGTCGGGAAGTGTCCTGGCCCCGGCCCCAGGGCTCCCACAGTATCTGGGGCTGACTCCTTCCCTCTCTGAATTACCCGCTTACATGCCTGTCTTCCTTATGAAGCGTCTTGAACATAAGCCCTGTGTCTTAATGATCCTTATTTTCTCTCCAATATCTGGACTTTTGTGCGGCGCAAAGGAAAACAGCCTGTGTCTTTTCACTGGAAGCAATGTATCACCTTTCTAACTGTATAATGCTAAATTCCAAAGAGTCTAAGCAGCTCTCTTGGAATTGGCAGCTAACGACAGAAATAGTCCAGAAAGTCGTTTAACCTTTAATCCAGTGCTCTGTCTCACTAAGTATAAAAGAT
>NW_012101476.1:8412711-8445016 GCF_000951045.1 Mandrillus leucophaeus
GGGTCCTGCCCCCGCTGTTTCAGTGGAAAGCGTGCCACTAACTGCTGATGACTGAGTGTATAGATACAGCCCAGGCTCCTTCAGGCCTGCGGGCCTCTGTGCCTGGACTTTGTTCCAGTCTCTGCCGGGTTTCCTCCACACTCATGAGTTCAGGCTTCCTTCATTCCTCACTTGATGACTGGAAGAGCCGCTTGACCCATCGGCCTTTCTGTGGCATCTCTCCTTTCAGAACGAACCCTGTGGAGGGGCTGGTAACTAGTCCATAGTGTCTTGCTAGTTACTAGTGCCTCACGCTGATTTGCACATGACATAAAGACACTAATAACTGTTTCACGCTGATTTGCACATGACATACAGTAATAACTGCCTCACGCTGATTTGCACATGACGTTCTTTATGCTGACTATTCCCTTCCCCGAGACTTTCAGGGAAGGAACTTCTGGTCGTTGAAGGCAGAGTTCTCAGCTGCCTCCGTCGGGAAGTGTCCTGGCCCCGGCCCCAGGGCTCCCACAGTATCTGGGGCTGACTCCTTCCCTCTCTGAATTACCCGCTTACATGCCTGTGTTCCTTATGAAGCGTCTTGAACATAAGCCCTGTGTCTTAATGATCCTTATTTTCTCTCCAATATCTGGACTTTTGTGCGACGCAAAGGAAAACAGCCTGTGTCTTTTCACTGGAAGCAATTTATCACCTTTCTAACTGTATAATGCTAAATTCCAAAGAGTCTAAGCAGCTCTCTTGGAATTGGCAGCTAACGACAGAAATAGTCCAGAAAGTCGTTTAACCTTTAATCCAGTGCTCTGTCTCACTAAGTATAAAAGATTCTTAAAAATACATTTGTGCATTTGCCAGTTGTTTATTAGATTTCTGCTCAGTGCCAGAGACGATGCTGGGCCTGGAGGAGAAAGTTTGAACGAGAGTAACGCCTTTCCATTCTCACGGAATGCAGTGGGCTGTCAGAAGCGGTAGGGAACAGCTGGGCAGATACTGTGAAGTGTGACATGCACCACATGCCACATGGGAGGGAATTCCCGGGCTGGGTGGGCAGGGGTTGAGGAGGGTGTTTTAAAAGCTGTGTGAAGGGGGCAGTGTGAAATGCAGGCACGCTGAATGAGAAGCCTCAGGGTTGACCAGGAATGTTGTCAAAAGACTACCTTGAATGTTGGAGTCAACCACTCAACATCATGAAGTGAGAGTGGGAGTCTGTCATCCATCTGTGGCAGGTACTCCCTAGGATATTTGTTACTCAGTGTGAGTGTAGCCTGCTTAGTCTCTAGTCTTTATTTTTTCTTTATTTCTTTAAAACAAAAGCTGGATACATGTGCAGAACGTGCAGGTTTGTTACTTAGGTTACGTGTGCCATGGTGGTTTGCTGCACCTATTGACCTGTCCTCTAAGTTTCTTCCCATCCCCCCACCACCCCCAAGCCCCCAGCAGGCCCTGGTGTGTGACGTTCCCCTCTCTGTGTCCATGTGTTATCAATGTTCAACTCCCACTTACGCGTGAGAACACGCGGTGTTTGGTTTTCTGTTTCTGTCTTAGTTTTCTGAGGATCATGACTTCCAGCTTCATCCATGTCCTTGCAAAGGACGTGATCTCATTCCTTTTTATGGCTGCATAGTATTCATTCCTTTTTATGGCTGCATGTTGTATATGTGCCACATTTTCCTTATTCGGTCTACCATTGATGGGTATTTGGGTTGGTTCCGTGTCTTTGCTGTAGTAAATACTGCTGCAATAAACATTTGTGTGCATTTGCCTTTATAGTAGAATGATTTATATTCCTTTGGGTATATATTTATATATACCCAAAATAAATATACCCAAACTGTGTGTGTGTTTGTGTGTGTGTGTGTGTATATATATATATATATACACACACACACACACACAAAAGAATATAACTCATTATCCTATAAAGACACATACAAAGGTATTTCTGGTTCTAGATCTTTGAGGAATAGCCATACTGTATTCCACAGTGGTTGAACTAATTTACACTCCCACCAACAGTGTGAAAGCGTTCCTGCTTCTTCACAGCCTCGCCAGCATCTATTGTTTCCTGACTTTTTAATATCCACCATTCTGACTGGCATGAGATGGTATTTCATTATGGTTTTGATTTGCATTTCTCTGATGATTAGTGATGTTGAGCTTTTTTTCATATGTTTGTTGGTCACGTAAATGTCTTCTTTTGAGAAGTGTCTGTTCATATCCTTTGCCCACTTTTTGATGGGGTTGTTTGTTTTTTTTCTTGTAAATATGTTTAAGTGCCTTTTAAATTCTGGATATAAGCCCTTTGTCAGATGGGTAGATTGCAAAAATTTTCTCCCATTTTGTAGGTTGCCTCTTTATTCTTAATGATAGTTTATTTTGCTGTGCAGAAGCTAGTTAGTTTAATTAGAACCTGTTAATTTCGGCTTTCGTTGCAATTGCTTTTGGCTTCACTTTGTCATGATGTCCTTGCCCATGCCTATGTCTTGAATGGTATTGCCTAGGTTTTCTTCTAGGGTTTTTATGGGTTTAGAATAAGTGCCATGTGGCACTGAGAAGAATGTATATTCTGTTGATTTGGGCTAATTTTTGTATTTTGTAGTAGAGACGGGGTTTCACCATGTTGGCGAGGCTGCTCTCGAATTCCCGACCTCAGGTGATCCACCTGCCTCGGCCTCCCAAAGTGCTGGGATGATAGGCATGAGCCACCACGACCAGCCCAGAGCTACATTTTAATGTAATAATATTTTCTATGCAGTAGTTGTTCGTAATCTTTTCGGGGGTCATGGAGTTCTTTGAGAATCTGATGAATCCAGTGAAACTTCTTGGAAGAGGTGTTAGACCCACACACACAGACACACATATACACACATACACAAACACACACACACACACACACACAGACATATACACATACATACACACACACACACACACACACACATACAAACAAACACACACACACACAAACAAATACATACACACACACACACACACACACATACATACACACATATACATACACATACACACATAGACACACATACGCCATATGTATACACTCACACACACACTTCACAGCCTTGTACTTCATTGTATGGGCTCGTGAACCCTGGGGATCCTATCCCAGACCTGTTGACAAGTTAAGAACCTTTGCTTTAGAGGAGGCGATAACTGGTCAGACTGAGACTTCAGGAACAGGCCTGTCCGGAGCCAGGGAACTGGCCTGGCTGTTGGGCTTTCGGGTAAGTGACATTCCAGCAGTTCACATGTGGTGACCCAGGATGAAGAGTCTGAGCATCCGTTGGACTAGATCACGTGCACAGGGTGGAGGTCTCAGTCTCTCTGGGGAGTGCTCGGGACAATGAGTGGGGACATCATGGTTAGGGTTTGGGGCGAGACTCTGAGAAGAAGCTGGAAGTGCAGAGTGTGTTGACCGTTTTTCTGCTCCCTGGACATACCCCGCAGAGGATGGCAATTAGGGGAATCCCGAGAGACAGGATCTCTCCAGTTGCCTGGAATTCCAATTATTTTCTGATGCAAAAATCTGGCACTCATTGGCGAAGGGCAAGCTGCAGTTCATTGTGAGCGAAGGCCTCTGGGTGCCGGGAGAGCAGCCAGCAGCAGCACGGCCACCTCCAGGCCTCACCTGCAAACCCCACTGAGGGTGGATTCCATCTTTGGGCAAAAGCGAGAGCCCCCTGGGTTGAGAATATGAATCAGCCCGTGGTGCTCCCATTGTGGAGGTGGTGGGGGTGCTGATAACAGGGAGGGCATGGGAGGCAGACACGGATTGCAGATACCATCCTCAGATGTACAGGTGTTGAGGCCGCATTTTCACCCAGGTCACACCCGTGTGTGTGCTGAGTGTGTGTGTCGTCGTGAAGCAAAAAATTATAACAAATTTATAATTTAACACTGAATTCAGTTTTCTCTTCCTATTTAAAACAATTGTATGACGTTGATCATTGTTTGGCTTTTGTTTCAAAATTTTAAAATGTAACATTAATGAAAATCTCTCCAAGTAGTTTTTAAAATCGCCTTGTTTCTCTGCAGTAGCTCATCAGAGTGGTTGGGGTCATTTAACCACCACCCCGATGGCCTCCTCATCCTCCTCCGGCTTCTCCTCCCGCGCCCACTCCTCCTCCCCCTCCTTTTCGCTCTCCTCCTCTTCCTTTATTTAGCTCTGAGCCCCTGCCCAGCCCTGTGCTGAGAACCTTCTTGTGCATGGTTATTTTACTTAGTGTTCAGGAGGACCTACCAGGTGGTCCAGCTAGTAGGCTTGTTTTACAAGTGAGGAAACGCACCTGGAGAGAGGTTAGGCGGCTTTTCTAATGTCACACAGCCAATGTGGATGTAGCTGGGACTCCAACCCAGGTAGTGCCATCTGGATCCTGCCATTTCCTGTGTTTGGCAGCTTTCTCAGTGAGTGCAAGGCTATCTCAGTATTCCTTCTGTGCACCCTCCACGGCACAGCCTACAAGAGCTGTCTGATGACTGATTCATTGCTGTTTTCCCTTTTATAGGAGTGTTTTTGTTCTTTTTGCCTGCCGAACCTTTAGAATAGTAATGGTAAGGCAGTGTGTTAGGAGTCTCCAAAGAAATGGAACCAATATAATGTGTGTATATATAGATACTGTCATGACTGTGGAGGTGTGGTGAGTCTGAGCTTTGACTGGGCAGGGCGGCAGGCGGGGCACTCAGGGAAGAGTTGCAGTTCCAGTCCAAGGCCATCTGCTTTAGACCCAGGAAGAGCCGCTGCTGGGATGGAATCTGGTTGCCTGATGGAGGATTCCCTGTTGCCCAGGGGAGGTCAGTCTTTTGTTTTAGCCAGGCCTTCAACGGAACGAGGCCCACCCACACCAGGGAGGGCGGCCTGCTTTACTCAAAGCCCAGCAATTAAGATGTTAATCTCACCCCAAATCACCCTCCCAGAAAAATCCAGAGTAGGGTTCAACCACCTGTCTGGGCACTGTGGCCCAGGCAAGTTGACATAAAAGTAACCACACAGACAGCAACCTAAATCCTGTTGAACAAGAGGCCGACTCATTTTGTCAGATACCTAAGGGCTTGTTAATGTCAGATACCTAAGGGCATGTTAATGTAAACTTGCTGCAAGTTTGTCTCTTTCTCGTAGACCTGACGGGAATATTGGGAAAAATGTGAATGGAAGTTCTTTTGCTTCAGGAAAGGAAGTAACTTTACAGGAAGAAGTAAGTCAAGTATGAAAAATAGAGTGAGACCTAGGAGAAGAAAATCTTTAACAAGCAACTGTCTTATTCCATTGAACTGAGAGCCCTGGACCTGTGTGATATGTCAATTCAGTCTTGACAGTTTCTCTGCAGAGTGAACTAATAAAAAGAACTGTAAGAATTTTTTTTTCTTCTTTTTAGTGGAGAATGGAAGAAAAGTGGCTGACTCTTTGGAAGGGGATTCTTTAAAAGCAGGAAAATGTTTAAAAGCAGGAGCAGTAACATCTATGAAAGTGAGCTATTGGCAGCTAGAGAAGGATTGCAGAAAACGTGCAAGAATGAGAGATTCCATACTTTATTGGATAAAAATCTTTAGCCAGTGAACAGTGATAAGGTGTTAAATTTCATCTGATAGTTTTAGAGGTTATTTATCTCGTAGACTCTTAAAGATTCCTTGCAGAGTAGTGTGGGTTGTGTGTTTCGAGAAAGTCGTAAATGGTTTCCATCTCTGTGGCATTTCTTTAGCAAATTCTGGTTGTTTCTAGTGCTAAGATCTTCTTGGGAACTTCAGAGAAAGCATTAGGTCCTTTGGGATTAAAGTCCTGTTGTGTAGTACCTGGATTTTCTTTCATCTCTGGGTGTTTCCCTTGTCTGACATGAACAGTATTGGTGTTACCTAATGGGCTAATCATACAGCAGAGAACTCCAGAAAAATATTAAATGTGTGTCTTTATCACACAAGATACTAAGTGCCAAAACGCTTAGATGGACTGATACCTGGCTTTGTAGGTTACACATGCTGAAACGAACATTGCAAGTGATAATTCACTTATGTAAGCAGTTACACACTATGCAAATACAAAAAAAAAAAAAAAAAGAAAAAGAAATGGCAGTACGTTTCTGAATGCCGTGGCATGCTACTGAGTTAAATCGTATTTCAATGAAAGGTCTGTGCAGTGAATATTTATGGTCACGGTGGCTCTTAGTCTGAATTCAGCAAGTTGTATGTCATCAAAAGATTAGTGAAACAGATACAATTTCTAAAGCTGTCTAAATCTGCCAGCCTTTCCTTCTTGTGACTCAAGTTCATCTGTGGCCTATTAGTTGTTGGAGGTGTAACCTACTATTTGTTGGCCAGTTGTTGGAGGTGTTGGGTGTGTGGTTTTGGACACAGTGGGCATGGGTGGTCCCAGTCTCCTGGAGTGGGCAGCCAGACGAATATTGTAGACACAGGAACACAAACATGTTGTTGGAGCATTCGTCATATCTCTGGGGGTTGCAGCTCTGTCTCAGTTTGCTGTGGCTGAACCGAGGAAAAAGGCAGATACAGACTTTTACAAGAATTGTAATTCTATGAAAGATTTTGAAGAGATGAGAAAGGCTGGCATCTTTCAGGATGCAATGTGATTTTGGAATATAAGGAATTTATTTGGGTTGAATTACCTAGAAGTTGGTCACTGACCTGTGTTTCTGAACCATGAAGCATAGATATGTGGGCTAACAAACAATTTCTCTTGATATATAAACCATTAACAAGTATATTTTAAAAAGAGTCTATAGAGAAATATATACAGAGGATGTGAATAGGCAGTTCCCAGAGGGGAAACCTGAGTTGTCATAGTGTAATGATACTAAACAGCACGACGATCTGTAAAACAAAAAAGCAAAGGAAAAAGGCAGTTTCATATGCTTCAGATTAGTGAAAATTTAAGAAGTCTGATTATATAAAATACTCCCAAGGACGGAGAACACTGGGGATGATGAGGTTGTAAGAATGACTTTGGAAAGCAGTTTGCTGATAACTAGGAAGTCCTTTGCTGTTCTGCACCTAGGAATTAATTTTAGAGTAACAATGTTACAAAAATTAACCATCCGAATTAATTTTAGAGTAACAGTGTTACAAAAATTAAGCATCTAACGTCAGATTTCACCTCACTTGTCCTATCAGCAGCCTTTGACAAGATTGATTATTCCTTCCTTCTTGAAATATTTTTATTACTTGGAAAGAGAATTGGCTGGGCACATGGCTGTCCAGATAGAGTCTAGATACTTGGACAATGCAAAGTGGATTCTGTCCAGTCTTACTGTTACATGCTAGGGTCAGAGACAAATTCTACATCATATGTTACAGGTTTAGGATGAGGTTTCACAGGAGGAAAGCAAGATGTACATGGACCAACGGTTTACATCCCATTCTCTTATCCCATAGAGATGCCTCTGGGTGAGTCGGCGTGCTTTTTATTGGAAGCATCTTTCCATTTTGTGGGTTCCCTTTCTTGTAAGCATAGAAAACAGCCATGATATTAGGGGATAAACAGTAATTACAGTACCTTCCCCCACCCTAGCAGTGGGGCAGTACGCATTTCATGGGGAACCTGAATAAATGTGGGTTCAGTACCTCCAGCTGGGCTCTGTCCTAGCTCACTGCTCCAGAGAACTCCCTTTGGGACATACCTCCTATTGTACTATGAAGATGTACATAGGGCCATGCCCGGCGAGGAAGTGATCTCTGTGATATACATGTAACTGATGAGATGGAAATTGTTCATCTTTACTTATGTTCTTTCCCTGTTTCTGTGGGCTGGGATGTGCTGAACCATCTGTTTCCCTGCCCTCACTTAGAACAGAGTGACAGGATTGAAGGACCCAGGACTCCTAACACATCTTGGGAAGCAGAACTCTGTATCACCCTGTATCAGCTGCCCTGGATGAGAGAGAGAGAGAGAGAGAGAGCGAGAGAGAGAGACAGAGATAGAGAGACAGAGATAGAGAGACAGAGAGAGAGAGAGAGAGAAACTTTGTGTTTGCACCACTATGTTTTTGGGTCTCTTTATTATGCAGTCTAGCTGTGATGCAGTATCTCATAGTCATCTTAATGATCTTAACGACTATGAGGGCGCGTGGAGCTTTCCCTTGTTATTTGCGTCCCTTGAATCTGCCCCATCTCAGTAAAGGCCTGCTCCATTCCTCAAGTGCTTGGGCCAGAAAGCCTCAGGGACATTTCTGTGTGCTACTTCTCTTGCAGCCCATCAGCAAATCCCATTAGCTTTACCTTCATATTTTAAAAAAACAAATACTTTGACCAGGCACAGTGGCTCACACTTGTAATCCCAGCACTTTGGGAGGCCGAGGCGGGCAGATCACCTGAGGTCAGGAGTTCGAGACTGGCCTGGCCAACATGGTGAAACCCAGTCTCTACTAAAAATACAAAAATTAGCTGGATGTGGTGGCGCGCGTCTGTGGTCCCAGCCACTTGGGAAGCTGAGGCTGGAGATGGTGGTGGGCACCTGTAATCCCAGTTGCTCGGGAGGCTGAGGCAAGAGAATCACTTGAACCTGGGAGGCGGAGGTTACAGTGAGCCGAGATTGCGCCAGTGCCTTCCAGACAGAGTGAGACTCCATCTCAAAATAAATACATAAATAAATATTTTCAAAATTGACAGATAATAATTGTATCTATTTATGGGGTACAATGCAATGTTTTGACCCGTGCATACATTGCAAAAGAATTAAGTCATGCTTATTGACATATCCATCACCTTAGCAACTTAGCATCTTTTTTTTTTTGTGCTGAGAATGTTAAAAATCGACTCTTAGCAACTTTGAAATACACAATGCGTTATAACGAACTGTGGTCCCCGTGTGGTGCCGTGGGTCTCTAAAGTCTACTCCTTTCAAGCTGAAACTTTCTACCCCTGCTGCCAGCCTCAGGTACCCATCCCCTGACTCTGTTTCTATGAGATGATTGAAGTGGCGAATCTGACCCTGTCTCGTCGCCTCTGCTATTGAACAGCATGCTTGCCAAGCTCTTGACTGAGGAACCGCAGTGGCCCCCTTGCAGGGCTTCTTACTTCTGCTCTTGCCTGGGTGCAGATAATAATGTGACCAGAACCATCTTTTCAAAATATGCCACTTCTTCACTTCATTCTGCTCTAGACCTACCGTGGCTATCCCTCTCAGGGTGGCAGTGGAAGTCCTTGCTGTGTGCTAAAGCCAGCAGGAAGCTACTGCAATGTCCAAGACGAAAATACCAAGCATATGAAATGCTGGTGAGGAAGCACAGCTCTCCTCTGTGTGTCCCCGCTGGGGGCAGCCCTACCGCTGCTCCGGTGGTCAGCGCTACAGATTCTTCCCAGGGGCTGGTAAAAGGTGTCACACAATTCCCCCAAATTCCCTCAATAAAACATTGCTAGCTGGGAGTGGTGGCTCACACCTATAATCCCAGCCCTTTGGGAGGCCGAGATGGTCGGATCACCTGATGTCAGGAGTTCGAGACCAGCCTGGCAAAGATGGTGAAACTCCATCTCTACTAAAGATGCGAAAATTAGCCGAGCGCGGTAGTACACGCCTGTAATCCAACTACTCCGGAGGCTGAGGCAGGAGAATTGCTTGAACCTAGGAGGCAGAACCTGGCAGGCAGTGAGCCGAGATTGTGCCACTGCACTCCAGCCTGGGCAACAGAGCGAGACTCTGTCTCAAAAAAGAAAACAAACAAACAAACAAAAAAAATTGCTGCAGATACATACATACTCAGGCAGGTGCCTTATTTAAACAGGGGGAATAATGAGAGTGAATTCCTCTTCTATGCAGTGTGACTTGCGCGCGTTGCTGGAGTCACTGCACTGATGAAACGGAAAGTTGCAGGGCAGCCAGACTGAAGCATAGCTGTGGAGAAATCTGGTTTGCATTCTAAGTTTTACAGTGATCTCGAGGTTACTGTTTTTCTTTCTCTGTGCTCTTGTGCATAAAACGAAGAAGAAAAGTTTGGTTTGGATGTGGAAGGAATCTAGACTACAGGAACTGCTGAACGATATGTCATGCAAATTAAAAACTAAGCAGGTAAATAACTGCATGTAAACATTCATACTGCACGCCATCTCTTCACTACCGATCCTGCCCTCATCAAAAACATCCGCCAGCAACGGCCGTGACGCTCTGTACGCACAGCGTACCCTGCTGTGTTACGAGTGTTTTTTGCTAAGTTGAACCAGAGAGGTTGCATTTTACTGCCATATAACAAGTGATTGATTTTATAAGAATGCGAGGAAAGGGAATTGAAGCTAAAAATGGATTGGATTCCTGTGACAGTTTTCCCTGGACATTATTTTCTGTGAGAGATACTTCATTTTGGTACCAGTTTGCAGATGTTTAAGATGTGATCATGGTGACAAAACTAGCATTAGTATCCAAGTTAGGGAGGGCAAATAAGAGACTAGAAGGCTATTAAGGTCATCATACTCTGGAAGGAATTTTTACTCTAATCATAATTTTTCAAATTAATATTGCTCTGTGATTTTATGCTAGTGACCATAACTTTATATCCATGACCTGATGTACAAGTTTACTAAAAGTTAATTTTACTTTTCTTTAATTAATTTATTTTTTAAAAATAAGAGACAGAGCGTCACTCTGTTGCCCAGACTGGTCTCCAACTCCGGTGCTCAAGCAGTCCTCCCACCTTGACCTCCTAGTACTGGGATTATAGGCATAAGCCACTGTGCGTGGCCTTTAGAAGTTAATTTTGGATTGTAGGAAATCGTTAGCTTATAATGAAAACACCAGTTTAAAATATTGTATATGTGCTCTTCTCAAAACAAACAGTATTAAATAAACATTTGAGTGAATCGTAAGTATTCTTCGGTAATACTGCATCATCAGAGAATATTTACTTTTTACAAGGATTGATACTGCACTTGAGTAAAAAGTGTTAGGAAGTTTATGTTTACTTTCTCATTTCATTCTCACAGTTGCCTAATGAAGTAGTTGCCATTAAAAATCACATATGACTCTGTAGTGAGCTAATATCAGCCAATGGCAACTCTCCTGTGTTCATTTCCAACCCTGTAGAAAACCCTAAGCAATGAATAGAAAGAACGTTAGGTAACAAAGGCCTTTTTAAGGGTGTGCATAAATCCTGTCTACAGTTTTAATGATTGTGGCATAAATATTAAATATTCATATGATGTGGATTATTCCGAGTTTCATACCACTTGTTTTTCTCCTTTCACCCTAATGTCATCACTGTGATAGGGCTGTGTCGTTTGCTTCCAGCAATTCTTAGATAATGTCTTTGTTAAATCCTATTCTTTTTTTGTTTTTTTTCTTGAGATGGAGTCTTGCTCTGCCACCCAGCCTGGAGTACAGTGGCACGATCTTGGCTCACTGCAACCTCCCAGGTTCAAGCAATTCTGCCTCAGCCTTCCTAGTAGCTGGGACTACAGGTGCCTGCCACCGTGCCCAGATAATTTTTGTATTTTTAGTAGAGACTGGGTTTAACCATGTTGGCCAGGATGATCTTGAACTCCTGGCCTCAGGTAATCCGCCCCCCTCAGCCTCCCAAAGTGCTGGGATTACAGACATGAGCCACTGCGCCCCGCCTAATTCCTATTCTTTACAACAAAATGATACTATTTCTTTTCTTAATCATACAAGTGTATTTTTACAACTGAAAGAGTCTTGAAAGGTTGAAATGAAACTTGTCCTCCCAAAATCTTTATATGACAGGTACTAAGGGGTGTGTGTGTGTGTAAGTGTAATTTTTCTGACATTCTTCACAAGTTATATCTTCATCTGGGTTACATTCATTATTAAAGACAGCAACACTTTTATCTATGTGTTTGAACCCCAGTAGTAGGTAGCACTAGAAGCTTGTCAATCCTGTTGAATCATTTTGTGATCTATCCTTTTGTTTGTAGGAACAATCTAATTTGAACCTTATATGAAAAATTAATGTAGGTTCTTCTTTACAAATCTCCAAGGGAAAGAACTCTGTCATGCTTTTTTCTTAATAGTAAGAGCAAGTGTTTCCTTTTATCATTTGAAGTCTACTGTTGCCTCCTTTTTTCTTTAGCAAAGTCAATGTTAAAAAAGTCTTCCCCTGAGAAGTCAAAGGCTGCTACCTGACATCTCGTGGAGAGAAGGCTCGGTTCTCTTGTGAGCTGGGAGGAGTTTCGGTGGATTAAGCACTCTTATTTATCTCTTTTTCCTCCAGAGACCCCATTAAAATGGTAG
This sequence comes from Mandrillus leucophaeus, assembly GCF_000951045.1. Taxonomy (NCBI): domain Eukaryota; kingdom Metazoa; phylum Chordata; class Mammalia; order Primates; family Cercopithecidae; genus Mandrillus; species Mandrillus leucophaeus. Next base: position 8,424,908 of record NW_012101476.1, read on the forward strand.
TGAGAAAATAAAAAGTACATATACCAACAACACAAAGAACTTAAAGGCCACCAGCATGGAGAAGGGATTTCACAATGTTTCTGGCAGCCTGGAAGCTGATAAGGCTCCATGACTACCAAATTAGTGTGGGGGCTGCAGCTGCGGAGGCCCACCTTGGAGACTTTGAATGCCGGGTGGGTGGGCTGAAAATCACAGGGTTCCGTGGGATACCTATAGTCAGATCACTTCATGGATTCTGTTGTTCTTGCACCCCTGCCGTGGCTACAACCAAGGACTAGAAGCCAGATATTTATCCCTCTGCCTCATCTCTGAGAAAGTGGACTGAATTGTCTGGGGAGAACCCCTGTTGCTAGTTTGGAAGGCAGCTTCTTAGAAGGGGAATTACTCCAGTGCCTACGCTCTGAGTCAGACCCCTCTGCCCAGGACACCAGCCTCCCCAGGGTTTCTGTTGTCTCATATTTAAGTCTGATGCATGACCATTGTTGGCTAGACACTCCAGGAAAGCTTCTGATCAAAGAGGGCAGGATGAGATGAAGAAACAGCAAAACAGCCCCCAGGAATCAGAGAGGACCCGGGGAATAGGGGAAGAGAAACACCTCTCATTACCGTAATGAGAAGTTTTGAAAAGGGCACCTTGTTAAAGAAAAGGTTTTAGAAGGAAGGAACTGCCAGAAGCGAGAAAGAAACATTGCAGACTAAAACTGTGACCCACGGAATGAATTCAAAGAAGGGTTGATTGGAAGTAAGTTCAGAAAATTGCCCGAAAGACAACAAAAAATGAAATACCCTTGTGTTTAAATGCTAGCACATGGAGATGGGACTCGAACTCCCTTCCTGTGGGCTAGCGTGGGTTTGAGTGAAAATGGCCTTTCTCTTCATTCTAATTACTCTCCCCATCTCTCAGAGAATGGGTAGGCATGGGGTGGCTGGTCTCAGCAGACCTGTCTGTTCTACTGTGACATGGGAAGGCATTGAGGAGCCTGGGCTGACAGTGTTTGTCCTCCTGACCCCAGCATGGGTCTCCTTGTTCATCATCTGCCTGCATGGGCAGCCCTGACCACAGGCTTTGTACCCACAGCCCGGTCTATACAGGTCACGTCCCTGAGAGGTGACCCAGCTTCGGACTCTACGTTATGTGCACTCGATAGGGCTCGAAATCCAACATTAGTGGTGTTTCCCCAGTTTCTGAAAAAGTGATGCTAATCTTCTGCCTTTATCTGGGACTCGATTTGTGGATAGCTTTCTTTCTTTTTCTTTTATTAGAGACATGTTCTTAGTCTGTTACCCGTGCTGGAGTGCAGTGATTGTGATCGTATAGCCCACTGCAGCCTCAAACGCCTGGGCTCACACCATTCTCCTGCCTTAGCCTCCCAAGCAGCTGGGACTACAGCCACCCACTACCATGCTCAGCTAAGTAAAAAAAAAAAAAGAAAATTGTAGAGATGGGGTCTTGCTGTGTTACCCAGGATGGTCTTGAACTCCTGGTTTCAAGAGATCCTCCTGCCTCAGCCTCCCAGAGTGTTGGGATTACAGGTGTGAGCCACCATGTCCAGCTCGGCAGCTTTATAATCCTAACAAAGCATTTGTGGGATTTGGGTCCATCTTTACATGTCCTCAAGAAGCATATGTGTGTAACTCAAGCTCAGAACTTGAGTTCTGAAACCTAACTTCATGATTCCTTCCTTCACTGTGATGTGGGCACCTCTCCAAGTGGGGCATTAGTGGAATGGAACTTGGATTTTTAAAAGGTATAGTGGAATGCTTGTATAATATTATAACTAAGTAAAACCTTGAAAAAATGTTCATGAGAGTGTGGTAAAAAGTTTCTGATTTTTTTGTTTGTTTGTTTCTTATGACTTTCTAGGAGTTTGCCTTTATCAGTTGAAAGCATGGAGCGATGATTACCAAGTTGTGGGTAAACCTTCCTCCCCCTGAAATTGCGGAGTATTTTTCTCCCTGATTGTTTCTTTCCTGCTGTAGAGTTCTCCTTTGATGCCGTTGTTGGGCGCAGGGCAGGTTTTGAGTTTCGCGATGTTTCATGTGTGGATTGGTCCTTCAATTTGAAGAATAAGATCCTGATCATAGACAAGGATTTGGCTTACAGCTGAGAGCGCTGAGTTGGAGTCTTGGAAGAGAGACGTGCTGCGGAATAAAGTTTATAGTTTTAAAATTTCGAGTTAGAAGTTTAATGGTCACACTAAGCAATGCCAATTAGCTTCTATTGCAGTGAATTCTAAGGAATTGCGAGGCAAATTTTATTTACCAGGATTTAACTGAATTAATCAGTGGTTAAGGTAACTCCATGGACTCCGAATTGTAAATTGATTATACTTAGTTTTTATTTTATGGCAATATTTATTGTAATAGGTTTATGGTACATTTGAACATTTAGAGCTTTGAGAGTTAAATGTTGACTGATGATACAGTTTTTCTTATAAAATTAGCCAGATTCTTGAGAACGTTTATTTTCTACTTTTTAACCTAAAGTGGTCTGTGTATGTTTATGGCTGTATAGATACATCTTTCATGGAGAGCAATTCATTTAGATAGTCTGACTCATAAAAGATTGCTTGAGTCTTGTGCAGATGCATATAAAGGAAAGCTATAGGACTTCTGGGAACTTGAGGCTCGTAAGATGTAAATGTCAGAGCTCTCCCTGGAGCTCCCTTGCTGTGACTTGGACAATTTAAATTTCAGCATTGTGCAGTGACTTCATAGGGTGCTTGCATATTTTAAAATTTTTCACTTAAACATGAACTTGGATCATACGCATGTTAGAAACAACCCTGAGGAAAATAGAGCTTTCTTCCCGTAGTTGGATATAGATGACCTGTGTTAGGCACAGGATCATTTATCACTGGATTATAATAATTGTTCTTCTTTTGTAATGAGATATGAAATGCATATTTTTGGGGTGCAGTTGTAGATTTTGTCCCAATCTTGAAACTTATGTGAGTCGTTTTCATATTATCTCCATCATGCCTGCAATGTAAATTACTGCTTTATCTGTTTGCAAAAGCTTTGGAGAATCAGAGAATCTAGTGGAAAGACTCCATGTGAGATCGGGCTCTGAACACTTGGGGGCTTGAGGCTGTTTCTAGGTTTTTGTTTTGTTTTGTTTTGTTTTCTGAGACAGAGTCTCGCTCTGTCACCCAGGCTGGAGTGCTGTGGCATGATTTCGACTCACTGCAACCTCCATCTCCTGGGTTCAAGCGATTCTGTTGCCTCAGCCTCCCAAGTAGCTGGGACCACAGACACCTGCCACCACACCCGGCTAATTTTTCTATTTTTAGTAGAGATGGGGTTTCACAATATTGACCAGGCTGATCTTGAACTCCTGACCTTGTGATCCACCTGCCTTGGCCTCCCAAAGTGCTGGGATTGCAGGTATGAGGCACTGCACCTGGCCGCTCTTTCTAATTTTTTTCTGTGAACTTGGGCAAGAGTTAGTGAAGAAGAAGCCCCTGTTAGCATTGTTAGGAGGAACAAAACAGAGGGGGTAAATGAAAGGTCTTTGTAAAGCATAGGGTGAGTCCAGAGTTTAATTCATTTGGCCTGTGTATCTTTGTTTTCATCTCAGTGACCCTAGCCATGCAAGAGGGCCACTTTTGAAAAGGGTGTAGCATTTGAAAAATGATGACTACATTTATAACAAAGCAAGAGAACACAAGAACACAGTTTTATGCTCAGCTTCCCAAAGTGCCGAGCATACAGTATTTTTTGTGTTTGTATTTCCATGTGAGTATGTATGTATAAAATAAGGAAGGTGACATTTTATTTGAGAAAAAAATGTAGTGATAGAAGTGGACAGATGAGTTATTCTTTATTATAAGTGGGGTGAGGCTAGTACGTTGCCATATAAGGTAAAGCTGGACTCAGCCTTGTTTGCCTGAGTTCCGTGCATGCTGGTTTTGCTCTTGGTCTGATGATCATCCTTGGGCGTGGGTGGATGTTGACTGAGAGGCACATTAGTGATGAAGCAGCAGGTCTGGCCACTACTTGGCTTGTATGTTGGCCTCCATTCTACTGGCAGTTCTGCCAAAGCTCGTTGGAAGTTTCAGTCTGGATATTATGGGTATGAATAATGAATAACCAGTAGATTACAAAGATATATGTAATAATTTAGTACATGTTTTTAATAAAACAAGAGCTAATATTTATTAATTGGTTGGTGTGTGCCTGGGTTGGTTATATTTTATTTGCATATGTCTCTCCTTTAGTCCTTAGAACACCCTTTAGAAGCAAAATATTGTTAGCAACCTGGCACCCTTTGATTGGCTAGAAAAGAGTCTAAGAGAAATTGAGTAAATTATTCAAAGTCATGCATCCAGTGATGGTGGAACCCCCGTTGGGGCCCAGATCTGCCCCACACCCTTATGGCCAACTCCCCTTTTATAGTAATTTCACTGCTTTAGGTTTGAGCCAGAAGGGTTGCATCAAGCCTTTGAAGAACCTAAACAATGCACAAACTACTTGGGTCTTGGACCTTTACTGGGGCTGAGTAAAGTCCTGGGTGGATCCCGGGCTGCCCAGAGGGAGAGCCAGTTGTGGTGGGTGGTTAATCTGGGGCTAGGGTCTCGCTGTCATTTATGCTGACTTTGCACATCCATCTGCTGGTGCCCTTGGAAGGCTCAGGTCCCTCAGGGATGCGGGTGTAGCCCAGTGAGGCCTTTGGAGATCTGTCGCTTGGGAGACATGCCAAGGAGATACGCTTTTCTCAGGTCTTGGGTTCCGAGCACTTGTAGAATGTTGCCCTCCACAGCCTGATATTTCTTTTTCAGAAGAGGCCTCAGATATATTCCTTCCTTATTCACAGGGCTGTCACCCCTATTTTGAGTCCTATCACTTTTCTACTTAGATAACTGAAGCAGCCTCAGTTTCTCCGCTTTTAGACTCTTTTCTTTCCATTCAAACCGTTATACTATTTGCTGGATTCATTTTATACAGAGATGTCCTGTTTGTTAAGCATCTGTGTTGACTTCCTAGACTGTCCATAGTTTGTTCCTACCACTCAGTATTATTTCCCAGTGCTGTGCACTTGGAGTGCACCTTAGCCTGACTGTTTACTGTGCAGTGGTCCCTTGGGATCCCCTGGGGGACTGGCTTCAGGACCCTCAAGGGTACCAAAATTTGCAGATGCTCAAGTCTCGCACAGAAAGTAGTATAGCTCGCATATAACCTATGCACATCTTCCTGCAGACCTTAAACCACCTGTTGACACAGATGCTGTGTAAATAGTGTTACATTGGAGTTTTTAGCGAATAATAACAAGAAAAAGTGTACATGTTCAGTAAAGATGCATTTTTTTCCATGTGTTTTTGATGCTCGGTTGAATTGAACCCAGGGATGGGGAACCCATGGATGTGGAGGGGACTACTTATTTTCCCCGTTTCTCTGTTTCTCCATTTCACCTTCAGTCCACCCCTCTTGTTATTTTGTGCCCATTTCTCTGTCTGCAGATTCCTTCTTCTTCTGCAACTGTATAAACCTTTCCTGTTAATTCAGGGCCTGGTTTGATTCTCCCACCTGGAAAGCCTTTCTCTGATTTCCCTAGCCTCACTGCTCTCTCTCTTCTTAGAACCTCCTGAATTGTATACTTTAGCATTTCTTTGTGATCTGTGAAAAGTTTCTAAATAGGTTGTAAGACTTCGGATTCTTTCATCTCCTTGGTGCCCAGGCATGTGGTACATGTCAAGTCACTACGTAGAGACACATTTTCGGTCTGAATTTTAGTATTTACTTAAGCATGGTGATGAAAGTTTAGTATTGACTGAAGCTTGGTGATGAAGGTTAAGAAAAACATTGAAATCAAACCTACATAGAGAAAACTGCTGTGATTTTAAGTTGATTGGATACTTAGCTGCTGTGTTGAAGTGGTTTTTTTTTTCCCTCCTTTGTCTTGCCAGCAATCAAAGAGAAGTATACAGACTGGACAGAATTTCTCATACGTGACTTGACCGGTTCGAGGACAGCACCCGCCAACCTCCTGGAAGGTGTATGTATTGTTGTTATACATCTAATGTATCTCTGAAGCACCCCAGTTACGTGAGCTCAGACCTGACAGCACCTTTGCATATATCCTTCAGCAGATACGTGCTTTCCGCAGACACTGCCATCCGAATAGCCTCCCCTCCTGTTTTGTCCTGAATAACTTAGGTGACTGATTTGAAAGGCATTGCTGAAACCTCCCCTGTGATGCAATCAGCAAATGGAAAAATTCGCTCTACGCGAATCCAATTTTTAAATCACAATATGCCAGGACGTCTTCCTACTGTCCTATATCTTTAAGCCTCTTTCCTATATGAGTGAATATAAATCAAATCCTGTAGAATGACTGTTTTGAACAGGTGACAAGATTATATATGTGCTAATATAGTCTCTTGGAGTACATTGATAAGTGGTTCCGTTAAATGTTCTATTTCGGATGCATAACCCCAAGATTTGAACATACACACGTTAACTAATAATTGAATTAACTTCTCTTGTAAAAACAAGAGGAGGAATGGCAGATCGTATTTCAGTGTAGCCAAGGAAATTTTAATGTATTGAAGAAAAGAAATAGTTTAATCTGAAATCTTGATGGTTTATTTGAAAATAATTTTATGATGAAACATTTTAGTATTTATATTTATATAATAGGACAGGAAGAGAAAGGCACTGCGTCATAAGTAATTATTGAATTACCTAGTCTGTTTTTCTTAAGAATGCCCCTAAAAAGGGGAAAACTTAGTAAACAACAAGTAATAAGTAATAAGGTATGGATTTTGACAGTATCATATTCTCTAATCAGGTGTGGATTTTGACAGTATCATATTCTCTTAACCGTAAACTTTCCCTCTTTTCATAAATGATATTGACACTTTAGAACGTCATTGTCTAATATAGTTAACGGGTTTTATTTTGTGAAGATTTTGCCTGATGTATTTGTTATATATCTTTAGAGCTACTGTTTTAATTGTTCATTAACAAATCAAAATGATGATAGTTCATCCTTTCAAAAAGGACAAATTGTCTCACTATGTTAATTTTCTAAAACATATTTGCCTTCAAAGCTGGCTGAACAAACACCCTTTTCATATGCTATCATATGCTAAGAAGGTTTCTTACAAGGGGCAGTAATTATAAATTATCTCAACCAATTATCAGGTTAAGTGTAAAAATAATTTTACATAGTAGTCTAATTTAGCTGATCATTACTGTGTGTTCGACATGTTATCAACACACACTCGTGCCTTCATTACATAATCAAAGTATGAGAGCGGCCAGTAGAGTAAGATGAATGTTTGGGAAAGAGTCATGGTGTAAATTGAATGCTCCGTATTAGAAATATCTGTCTATTGTAAAAGTAGACCGTTTGCTACCACATGTTCTCTAGATCCAGGCAAATTTGGGTAGAACTCTTCTTGAAAGCATACTGATTGTTAACAAAAGCAATTTTATCTGGGAAGGGTGATTTGTTTGGTGAGAACTTAGCATAAACTGTTGTTTTCTATTGACTTGTGATTTTTTTGTTGTTGGATATGGAATGGGGTACATGGATGTGTGGGAGGGAGGAAAGGGAAGGGGCGGGGCATGGGCTGGGCAAGGATGGGGTGGAGGGAACGCCAGACTGTTCACCAGTACCTTGGATGATGGTGTGAAAAAATATTATCTTCTGCTGTCATCTGTTTCCATGAGAACCTTAAAATAAAGTTTAAAATAAGGAGTTTTGCTTCTGTTTAAACAGCCTCTGCGAGGGAAAGGCCCTATAGACCTCATTACAGTTGGTTCCTTAATAGAACTTCAGGATTCCCAGAGCCCTTTTCAGTACTGGATAGTTAGTGTGATTGAAAATGTTGGAGGAAGATTACGCCTTCGCTATGTGGGATTGGAGGACACTGAATCCTATGACCAGTGGTTGTTTTACTTGGATTACAGACTTCGACCAGTTGGTTGGTGTCAAGAGAATAAATACAGAATGGACCCACCTTCAGGTAAGGACCAAAGCTTTTGCTGCTGTAAAGTATTTTAGAAAAAGATGTGATGTTTTCCTGGGTGTGTTTCTAGAAAATGTTTGAGCTCTCTGGTATCTTTTATATCTGAGTATGTGAATATTAAGCACTTGAACTTCACAATGCCTTCCGTAGAGACTAAAACCTAAGACCTCAATCAATAGTGTTCTCAAAGGAGAAAGCAATGTTGGGGGCCTTAGGGAAGTTGATCTAGTTCCTTGGGAATCACTGGTTCAGAAAGGAAAGACATAGTAGATTGGGACTTGAGCATATTCTCCATGTTTTTCTTTAGGAATTTTGATAGTCTTGTAAGTAGGTTTGAAAATCTCTGTCCATCTGTGTACCCATCTCTCTGTCCATTCACCAGTCCATCCACCTACTCATCCACCCATCTTTCCATTTATCTATTTATCCATTCATCCATCCATTCATCCACCTGTTCATCCAGCATTCATCTATTTTATCCAACCATCTGTTTATCCACCTATTCATCCAGCATTCATGTATTTTATCCAACCATCCATTTATCCGCCTATTCATCCAGCATTCATCTGTTTATCCACCTATTCATCCAGCATTCATCTATTTATCCGTCCATCCATTCATCCATCCATCCGTCTAAATATCCAAACCACAATCCAGTCTGACCATGAAACAGCGCTGAGTAGATAGATCATCATGTTTTCTCCTGGCATGTAAGATTTTAGTTAGCTTCAAATGCACTGTCAAATGGCTTTGCAGAGGCTTAATTGGAAAGAATCATGCCTTACGGTCTCTGTTATACCTACCTAGTTAAAAATCTCAGTATTTACAAAATAAGCATTCTTGAATGTTTACTATGTGCCTGGTGATTTTACATCTGGTACATTGTTTATTTTGATTCTAAAAAAGTGCTGCATGTTTGTTGTGAATTTTGTTTCACAGCAGCGAAAGTTGAGACTGGAGTTCAGCTAGTTGTCCAAGGTCCCCGTTTTAGGGGACAGGCAGTGAAATTCAGATTCCCAGGTGCTGGCCCGGGCCCCTTCCACCCCACTCCCCCTGCTGCTTCCTTTTGTCAGTCTTTGAATGGGAAACCTCAGAACAGAAATACTGGATTCTTGTAGAATTAGAGATGCCAAGGAAGAAATACATATTTTTTCAGAAATTGGTAATCTTCATTCCGGTGAGTTTTGTAGGTATATTTGGAGTAAGGACGTGGCTCTTTGCTTTATTAAAATCACCAGAGAATTTCCTCCCGTATTAGTTGCCGATATTAGTCTTGAGTACATGAAGGAGAGGAGTTATATTTGTCTTTTCTGTCACTCGAAGGCTTTAATTGAAAACACTTCCTGGTCCTGTGTCCCGTGTGTTTGCATTTGCGTTAAGTTTGACAGGCATAGAGACGTGTAACGTGGCATTTTATTAGTATTATTGCCGTCAGAACGTTGAGAAGCAGCCAACACCTCCATCTCTATCCTGAGTAATTTTTGACTCTGATGACAGACAAAGAGCCTGTCATGTTGTGAGGAAGGATGTAAGCCCGGGTTTGCCCTGGGATTCATAACCCAGCAGGAAAAATTTACTTTGTGCGTGAAGTTGTGTGTATAAATCTCTGCTGAGTACCTAATTGCTTTATAAATTTTAGGAGCAATATCTACTTGCCAGCGTACAAATTTATAGCAAAGCAAAGGATGGCTAGTGGCTTCTTATGTTCTCTGTGATGTTTCTTTCCTGGGAAGTTATGGGACTCACGCTCACAAGCGGCAATGGAATGTGCCTCCGTGGAAACTTAGGAAATATTCGCTTATGAGCCGTCTCCCTCTTTCGATAATTTGGGGTCTTTATAATATATGAATAAATTGTGTTTACTTGTTGTAGCATTTTCTGGAGATTAGTTGTTCATTTAACTGGAGAGTTCTTGGGGGCCCCTGAAGATTCTGGAACAGGCAGGGCACGATGGCTCACACCTAAGCTCAGGAGTTTGAGACCAGCTGGGGAAGCATGGTGAAACCCCGTCTCTACAAAAAATAGAAAAACCTGGCTGGGCGTGGTAGCGTGCACCTGTAGTCCCAGCTACTTAGGAGGCTGAGGTGGGAGGATCGCTTGATCCCGGGAGTGGAGGCTGCAGTGAGCCAAGATTGCTCCACTGCACTCCAGCCTGGGTGACAGAGTGAGACCCCATGAAAAAAAAAAAAAAAAAAAGAAGATTCTGGAAAAGCCGTTCATCCTCAAGAGCTTACTTCGCCGGTATTTAAATCACCAGCAGGAAAGGTTACCTACAGGAAGAAGAACTAAAAAGTGACAGGACACTCAAAGTGTGAGTTTTGAGTTCCTCAGATCCAGTGGTTTCAAGATGGAAACTGGATTCTGCTGCCTCGTTCAGCAGAACAGCATCCCCGGGAAGAGAGGCTGTTACTACCCCTGTTGTGCTCATGGGGACAGATTCTAGTACTTTGGATTTGTAGAAATTGATTTCAAGTCCCACAGTGACTTGTGTAACTTATGTGGTAGCACCACTTCCTTAACTGGAATCTAGGTGAGAATAAAACTTCATACCTGCATGGGAAATACTAGGCTGATTTTCTCGTTTTCCCAAACACCATGAAGTCACTGGAAAGTGTTCTGCTTCCGTGGCTGATGCGGAGAAGTCCAGTGGCAGGGGGGTGTGCAGGGGAGATGAGCACACTCCCCACGAGCTCTTCCCTTCTGCCAGGACTGTCTGCTGTGCGCTCCCAGCACCACCACCATTGTTAAAAATAATCATCCTTTAGTTTTACTGACTTTTTATTTATTTATTTATTTATTTATTTATTTATTTATTTATTTATTTATTTTCGAAGCAGGGTCTTGCTCTGTCTCCCAGGCTGGAGTGCAGTGGCATGATCTCAGCTCACTGCAGCCTCAACCTCCCAGGCTCAAGTGACCTTCCCATCCCAGCCTCCCAAGTGGCCAGAACTACAGGCATGGGCCACCATCCCTGGCTAATTTTTTTAATTTCTTATTTTGTAGAGATGGGATCTCACTATGTTGCTCAGGCTGGGCTTGAACTCCTGAGCTCAGATGATCGGCCCACCTCAGCCTCCCAAAGTGCTGGGATTACAGGCATGAGCCACTCCTTGTGGCCCTCATTTTACTCTTCAGAGGGCACAGATTTCTCAACTGTTCAGCAACATAGAAGAGAAATGGGTCATAGAAAGTAGCTACGAAGTTAGCCTTCAAAAACCTGGGAAAAGAGACTAGATTTTATACTCTCCACCTCTGAGAAACATAGGGCCATTGAGCCTTTCTCTTTCTGCCCTGAATCAGAGGAAATAGCATTCTGGCGCTTGGGGAAGGAGAAGGGGAAAGAAGCTGCCTTACCCTGTACAATGGGGATAAGGATATCTTACTGGGCTGCTGAGTGGTGTAATGTATATCAAGAGATTGGCCTTTTCTAGACATTTAATCTGTGATCAGTCTTAAGGTTATACTTTGGTTTTCTAAGGAGTGTAAGTAGGTCATTAAGGTTAGGGTCATTTCAGAAGCCCACTGCTCTCCTATGTTGGGATGTTTATAAAATAAGATAGACTTTTAGATATTCTTGCAGATGCTAAGGAGATGAAACTTTTTGAGGTTTTTTTCTTCTCTATATCTAGAATTTATTCCCTTGTTTTTTTCCTTCAAAATTATTTTATCCACCCCCCCTTTTTTTTTTAGTGCTTGTTTTAGATAGTTCTTGGAGTCAGGGAGTTTCTGAATCCAACTTAAATACTTCCTGCCTGAACTATTACTTAGTCCAAAAGTGAGCTGGACTGTATTAATCTGTTCAAGCTGCCATAACTAAATGCCACAGGCTTTGTGGCTTAAAACAACAAATATTTACTTCTCAGAGATTTGGAGGCTGGAAGTGTGAGATCAGGGTGCCAGTGTAGTTGAGGTCCAGGGAGGGCTCGCTTCCTGGTTTGCAGACAGTTGCCTTCTGACTGTGTCCTCACATAGTAGATCAAGAGAGAACTCTCGTGTCTCTTCTTTTAAGGATACAGATCTCGTTTGAGGGCCCCACCCTCATGACCCCATCTAACTCTAATCTCCCAAAGGCATCTCTGGGGTTAGGGCTTCAAGTAAGAAGTTTGGGGAGACACAAACATTTAGTCCGTAACACTTTTCTTTGACGTTTACTATCTCTTAACAACATAGACTCATCTTTCTTCACTGGGTAGCATCTGGAGGAGCAGGAAGATACAGAAATTTTTTGGAGGGAGGTGGATAAAAGAAGGGTTGTTTCTATAGGCCTTTGTTTATTGATGATTATGTTATGCATTCCTGCTTCCTGTGGCACTTAATAGGAAATGCCCCACCAAACCCTTGCACAAAAGGAGATTGCCTCGTTTTTCTCGTAGGCTTCTAGTTTCAGAGGAATAGGGACATGTTTTAATTGCTCACGACCTTCCCAGAAACAGAAACTGGCATGATGTACTTTATTCAGTTACCTGCAACATGATCATTTTAAGAAAATGGTCAATGTTCTTTGAATGGTACTATTTATTGTCCGTTAATTTGCCAGTATAACCAGCGTGCCTCCATCTCACAGAATGCACACGGGGACTGTTGTTCTCTGCCGGTTGTGTCAGGCTGTCAAAACTGCAGCTGATTTTCACCTTGTCATGAAAGAAATCTGCCTTGCTGTGGGCTGGATTCATTCCAGGATTTAACACTATCAGAAAGAAAATAGAGAATCTTCAGGTTGTAGGACAGAGGCAGGGCCCACCTGGCACCTGGTCTTCTTGTTACCTTTGTTTCTGATGTGGAGGAGGAGAGATGGCATCCTGTGGACAGAGGAGTTCATTTTTTCAGAGATGACTTGGTTGGTCCACCTTCCTGGGCCAGCGTGCAGGCAACCCCACTGGGACCGGGACATCCCCTCCATGAGTTCTCATAGCTTAGATCTAACCCTGGTCATGTTTTTTTTTTTTTTTTTGGAGACAAAGTCTCACCCAGGCTGGAATGCAGTGGCACAATCTTGGCTCACTGCCATGTCTGCCTCCCGGGCTCAAGCAATTCTCCTGCCTCAGCCTCCTGAGTAGCTGGGATTACAGGTGCGCACCACCACACTGGCTAATTTTTTTTTTTTTTTTTTTTTTTTTGTATTTTTCTTTTTTTTTTTATTAGAGGTGGGATTTCACCATGTTGGCTTGGCTGGTCTCAATCTCCTGACCTCAAGTGATCCACCTGCCTCGGCCTCTCAATGAGGGTGTTGTTTGACCATTCTTTTACCCTCTCCTCTGTCTCAGGGCATCCCTCCCGCACTCGGCGACCACCATCAAGGGTCAAGGGTATAACGAGTCCTAATTCCGAAGCAAGAGGCCAAAGGTGCCAGCCAGGTAGATCACGCTTTCCTTTTCTGTACCTGTTGGGTCTTCAGATTCTTTCTTTGGTGCAGGCTTTGGAAATCCCCATTGTTTTCTGTGAGCTGGTCCTTTTCCTACCGTGCCCAGGTTGAACTCTCCGTCTGCCTACCCGGCTTGCTGGAAACAGCCATGTGTTCATGGTCCCTGTCCCGTCAGGAGCTCCAGGCTGTTGTTGGCAGTTTCTCTCCTGATCCTTCATTGGTGTCCTCAGGGCTTTGCTCCCCGGGCTCTGCTGAGTGGCCTCCTGTTTCTCTGTGGTTTGAATTCAGTGCCCATGAGCTTGCCCGAGTGCACAGGTGTCCCGCTCGCCCTCATGGAGCAGCTTGCAGGGGGCTCTGTGAACTGGTCCCTGTGCCTGCTTTTGGGGGCCCTGTGATAAGCAGTGTCTTCCTGAGCGCCCCCTTCTCACTGTGGACATCAGAGGCCCCGTTCTTTCAGTCTCCGCAGAAGTGTGTGTTGAGACCCCACTGAGTGTTCCCGATTACGTTAGTTAACTAAGAAGAATTTAGAAAGGCCAAACCAGGGGAAAAAAAAGTTCAGCAGACAGGAAACACTAGAAAGGATTATAGACAATGCACACACGCAGAGGATGTGTGGTTGTGAATTACCCTTTGTGTGTCTTTGTGTAAGTAACAATGACTTCGGGCGGTGCACTGATGGCTTGGCTAGTTCTGGCAGGATCTCATACGTAGCGTAATTATGACTGAATAAACTGCTGAAACGGGGGCTTAAAGCTCAAGGTGAGTTCAAAAGCGATGAGGATCAAAATAGATGGCTTCATGCTAAAAAGCAGACATGTAAGAAATTAAAAATATAGTCCCAAAGGTTTAATGTTGCCTTTTAACTGTGCTTAATTTCGTATTCATATCCTAAGCGTCTGTCTGAAGTAGCCTGGGGTGATATAGTGAAGGCATAAACATACCTACTTCCAGTGAGGGCTTCTGCAAATCCTGTTTTGATAAGGTCTTAAATCTGTTGAGATCAGGCCATAAAATTCTCCTGCAGTTTCAGCAATAGGTAAAAACAGCGCTCAAAGTTTTTTTTTTTTTTTCTTTTTAATTTTGCATTCAGACTCTGTAACCTCCATCTGTAAATCTTGCCCCCCCTCCCACCGCCTGGGGAAAAATATGGGCAACATGCGGTGTGTTAAGCAACATTTCAAGTGTAAATATTAAACTTGGTTGGTAAATTTTAATTTACCTTTTAATAATTTTCTGACTTACAGGGACTATTTTTAGCAGATGAGAGCTTAGAGATTTAGTGAAAAAATATGTTGTAATAACCGCAAATGCCAGACTAGAGTCGTTTGTAGTTTAGAAATGTATCAGATGAAAAGTTCCTCATCACTGGGCATTGCTTTCCTAGGTGATACGTGGAATTTTGGCCCATGGATGACTGAAGGTTTTTGCTAATGTGATTAATACCATTAAATTACTTACAGAATGCCAACTAAATGCATACAGATGTTCCCTGAAGAAGAGGTCTATTAAGTTTATTCTTCATTTCTGACAGCAGAATCCCAAGTTGCTATTTAATTTCAGAAAGTTCTTTCAGCAGGTGGCTGCTCGTGGTGGGTAGGGGGTGTGAACACTCACGGTCACTGACCGCGCTGAGGTATCAGGAAAGCTTGGGAATTAACATGCAGGAAAGGGCCACCCGGCAGAACGTGTTAGTCCTTCAACTCTTCTGTGATTTGCTGTTGATACAGAAATCTATCCTTTGAAGATGGCCTGTGAATGGAAATGTGCTCTGGAAAAATCCCTTATTGATGCTGCCAAATTTCCTCTTCCAATGGAAGTATTTAAGGTAAGATGTTGATTCTTAGCAATGTATCTACTCTTTTTGAGAATAAAACCATCTACCAAGTTTTCCCGCCGGGTACGGTGACTCACGCCTGTAATCCCAGCATTTTGAGAGGCCCAGATGGGCGGATCCTGACATCAGGAGATTGAGACCATCCTGGCCAACATAGTGAAACGCCGTCTCTACTAAAAATACAGAAATAAGCCAGGCGTGTGGTGTGCGCATGTAACCCCAGCTACTTGGGAGTGTGAGGCAGGAGAATCACTTGAACCGGGGAGGTGGAGGTTACAGTGAGCTGAGATCGCACCATTGCACTACAGCCTGGCAACAGAGCGAGACTCAATCTCCAAAAATAAAAATAAAAAAAGTTTTCCGTACCAAATCCTTTTCCACTTGAAAAAGGCACCTTCTTAACCAGTTTACATTTTCAATGCTTAAGGTTTTGTCTGTTTCATGTTGCAGTTTAAAAAAGTAATCTTCATAATGACTCATATTATAAGATGCTGATTAAAATTGTTTAGGTTCACTGTTTTTCTTTGTAGTGTATTGTTATGGAAATATTTTCACCCCCTCACTTCCTGCGACAGAAACAAAAGGAAATATAGCAAGTCTAATTTTGATGTTTAGTAAAAATGACAGAAAATGATGCATCTTGTGGTGGTTCAATTTTTTTTGATGTCCCGAGGTTCTGCTAAGTACTAGGCCTTCCACCTGGTGCTCACACGAAAATGAAGGGCTTGTGAAATGCATCTCTACCAAAACGGCTACCAAGTTCTTTACACTTCAAAAATTAGACTTCACACTTACGTGAAATAGAATATTGGCTCTGGACAAGGATGGTCCATTCAGGTTCATCCAAGGAAATCATAAAACAAGCCCGACGAGTGTGGGTGGTGACCCAGCACCATTGGCATCCTTGGACAGTTCTCAGTGTGGTTGTGACGGGCAGACATCCAGTTGCTTCCCAGCCCTGGGGTGGCACGCGTCTGCAGAGTCATAGAAGTTTCATATAGAAGATGTACTTAATGTGGTGGTTGGACACGCCATACAGCAGGAGTTTAAGGATTTAATAGGGGACGTGGGCTTCCTGGATTTTATGGACACCCGAGTCCTCACTCAGCCTTTTAAGCAGTCATGGCAAATCATTGACCCTTTCGTTCAGTACTTCCCCTGCTTGTAAAATTGGGCTCTTAAGACTTCCTCCTCAACTTAGCCATGTAATTATGTCCTGACGTTAAGTGAATGATGATTTTTACAGTGTTTGGGGGCTCCTGTACTGGAGGAACAGTGTAAATATGATACACTGTTAGCAGGATATTGACTCACAGTGAGGCTGACAGCTATGGTGGGCATTGTTGTTATTTTTTGCCTCACTGACCAAATCCTTCTCTGTCCTCCTCTTTGTCTTTCTCTTCCTCTCCTTCCCTCTTCTCTCCCTTTTCTTCTTCCTTCCTTTCATACTGTCCTGCCCATACAAAAAGGATCAAGAGAAACAGCCTTTAATGTTGGACCTCTCAGCTCTGCCACCCACACCAGAGCCAGCCTGCCCTCGTCACCCCCGCCCCTTTCTCTTCACCGTGGCCTCAGTCATATTCGAATGTGAATCAAATCCAGTCACATCCTTCACCCTTGAAAAAATAAATTTTATTTTGAAGTACCTTATACACACACGGGAGGAGTTGAAGGAGGGAACCAGCGGAAGAATACACATGCCCACCCTCTGGTCTAAGCCTCAGACCTGCCAGGCCAGCAAAGCCCCCACCACAGCCCCAGGCCTGCCTCCCTGCAGGGCCGGGGCACCCGGGATCCCACAGCTGTGCGGGTCCTGCCCGTGCCTCTCTTTGTGGTGTTCCTGCCTGCGTATGCTTCCCTAAGTGGGATGCTGAGTCCTGTTGATAGGATGGGAAGTGGGTACCGTCCTCATTGTTCAGAGAGGGCCCTTTCCCTGCTCCGAAGAGGGAAGAAAGCTGGATGTGGTCTGGGCACCAGACTGGCTTTGCTTTTCCTCAGAGTGGGTGAGGATTCAGTAGGTGAAGTCGTGAGCTAATCTTTTTTTTTTTTTTTTTTTTTTTTTTTTTGGAGAAAGGGTGTCACTCTGCCACCCAGGCTGGAGTGCAGTGGGGGTGGGGTGATCATAGCTTGCTGTAGTGTCAAGCTCCCAGGCTCAAGCCATCCTCCTGTCTCAGCCTCCCAAGTAGCTAGAACCACAGGCATGCACCAGCACACCTAGCTAATGTATTAGTTTGTTCTCACGCTGTTAGTGAACGCATTTCTGAGACTGGGTAATGTATAAAGGAAAGAGGTTTAATTGACTCACAGTTCAGCAAGGCTGGGAAGGCCTCAGGAAACTTACAATCATGGCAAAAGGGGAAGCAAACACCTCCTTTTTCACATGGCAGCAGGAAGGAGAATAAGAGCTGGGCAAAGGGGAAGGCCCTTATAAAATCATCAGGTCTCATGAGAGCTTACTCACTATCAGGAGAATAGCATGGGGGAAACCGCCCCCATGATTCAATTGCATCCCCATGACATGTGGGGATTATGGGAACTACAATTCAAAATGAGATTCGGGTGGGGACACAGCCAAGTCATATCAGCTAATTTTTAGATTTTTTTTTTTGTACAGATGGGATCTCACTATGTTGCCCAGGCTGGTCTCAAACTCCTGGGCTCAAGTGATCCTCCTGCCTCGGCTTCCTGAAGTGCAGGGATAACAGGTGTGAACAACTGCACCTGGTCTGTGAGCTAATCTTAAGAAGATGAGGGGTTCCCACACTTGCTTCTACTGATGTTGTAGCATGAACTCTCAGTACTGGAGGTCACATCCCTTAGAAATGTGGGCAGGGGTCGGTTGCTTCTTGTTTTCTGATTTTACAGCTTAGCTCTCGGGAGCAGGCTGAAGTTCAGTGTTTCCTTGCAGTGAGATGAATGTTCTCATCTTGTCCAGGCAGCTTAGGACTCAACTCAGGAATCTCTTTAGTGTAGTCAAAATAAGCTGAATATTGTTAACAATCTTGGTCTGGCTGACTTCGGCATTCTGTCCATAGGTTGCAAAGATGATAAAATGCTGTCTACACTTCCTTCTCACTAAAAGTGGCTAAAAAGGTCTATCTTATCCATACTTTATTGATAGTTTGTGTGGGTGTAGAATTTTAGGTGAGCTATCATTTGTCTCAAGAATCAGAGGTTTTGGCTGGGGTGCTGGTGGCTCACATCTGTAATCGCAGCACTTTGGGAGGCCAAGGCGGACAGATCATTTGAGGTCAGGTGTTCGAGACCAGCCTGGCCAACATGATGAAACCCTGTCTCTACTAAAAATATGAAAAAATTAGCCAGGCATGGTGGCATGCATCTGTAATCCCAGCTAATCAGGAGGCTGAGGTAGGAGAATTGCTTGAATCCGGGAGGCAGAGGTTGCAGTGAGCTAAGATTGTACCACTGCTCTGGGCAACAGAGCAAGACTCTGTCTCATATAAAGAAAAGAGGGAGGGGGGGATTAGAATGTGGTGGTCAGTCCCTGGAGGGTGGCTTGTGGGCTGCTTCTCATGCTGTAGTATTTCCTCTGTGGCTGGTTTCCAAGGGAGAGTTTTTCAGTCTCCCAGTGTCCCACCTGGGGCTCCAGGTCTGACTGCCAGTGTTCCAGGAGCCACGTGGGGAGAAGAGGGCTGAGGTGCTGGCCTGCAGTATTGGTTGCTATCTCAGCCTCTTCAGAGAAGGCTGAGACAGGGATCAGGGAGACTGCGGAGGGGTCTAACGGCCTCTCCTTCCCAGTCACCTCCCCACGCTTATATCTTAAACTCCTATCGAACTCCCAGTTTCAGACATAACTGGTGGGACTCGTTTCTGAGCCTTACAAGGCTTCTGCAGGAGTCACTGTGTTGGCGCTCAGCTTTTCTGCTGAAGGCCTGGGATTTGGCTTTGCTGAATGTGTTAAATTACTCGCTTCTTCATCAGCTTTTTTACTTCCTTACCTTTGTGTGCTGAGTAGGTTTGTGCCTTTTTTTAAGAAAGTCTCTGGACTGTAGTTTTGGTTAGAGTTTAGGAGGAGGTGAAATGAATGTGGGTTTTCAGCCTGCTGTTTTAACCTGGCACTGCCATTGAAAAGAATCTTGTTGTTTGGACTCTAGGGTATGATCACGCTGCCACATCCTTCCTGGACATGGTGAGCCTGGGGAGATTTTTCACTCGCTCCCTTGTGCAGTGTTTCCTTCTGTGCCCCTCCTTGCTGTACCAGGAGGTGCACTTGTTATGTTTCTCTAACGCCCTTTGTACCTTAATATGGTTTGTATCCTCACCCAAATCTCATCTCGTAGCTCCCAGAATTCCCACATGTTGTGGGAGGGACCTGGTGGGAGATAACTGAATCATGGGGGTGGATCTTCCCCGTGCTGTTCTCGTGATAGTGAATAAGTCTCACGAGATCTGATGGTTTTAAAAATGGGAGTTTCCCTAGACAAGCTCTCTTCTCTTGTCTGCTGCCATGTGAGACATGCCTTTCATTTTCCACTATGATTGTGAGGCCTCCCCAGCCATGTGGAGCTGTAAGTCCAATAAGCCTCTTTCTTTTGTAAATCGCCCAGTCTCTGGTACATCTTTTATCAGCAATGTGAAAACGGACTAACGCATACCTGTTTTGTTCTCTCTGTTAAAGTCTGACTCATCCTTTGTTCTCTTTTTTTTTTTTTTGAGATGGAGTCTCGCTCTGTCGCCCATGCTGGAGTGCAGTGGCCGGATCTCGGCTCACTGCAAGCTCCGCCTCTTGGGTTCATGCCATTCTCCTGCCTCAGCCTCCCGAGTAGCTGGGAGTACAGGCGCCTGCCACCTCGCCCGGCTAGTTTTTTTGTATGTTTTAGTAGAGACGGGGTTTCACCGTGTTAGCCAGGATGGTCTCGATCTCCTGACCTCGTGATCCACCCGCCTCGGCCTCCCAAAGTGCTGGAATTACAGGC
>NW_012101476.1:8451896-8452564 GCF_000951045.1 Mandrillus leucophaeus
GGAAAATTGCCATAGTGTTCAGCTGTTACGAGACAGAAGTCAAAGCTAAGCACATTAATGGCCGGAGACAAGCAGTATTTCCAAGCAGCTCTTTTTATTATTTTTATACTTTAGATGAAATGGGTATTTGGATGGGATGAGTCCCGTTATGCTGCGGTTGCTCACGTTGGGGGATGTGTTCACACGTCTGTGTGGTTGTCTGTTGGTGTCTGTGCGTGCAGTCTGATCCAGCTCCTGGGCAGGCGTTCCTTTCTGTCTTGAATGCAAACAGGAACAGTGTGAAAATAAGCTCATGATTAATATTTCTACTGTTATTTACCTTTGATTTAAGAGATCACTCTGAATAGCTTTGGATGCCATATTTTAGTGGGAATTCTCACTTCCTTATTTGGAAAATACAGATCATTTCCAAAATGTACACTCAGTTGAAGGATAGACAGTTGATGAAATAGGTTTAAAAAAACCCAAAGGACTTTAAAAGCCTCATTTGATTGAAAAATTAATAATGACTTTTTTTTTTTCTTGAAGACCAACCCCATTATTTAGAGGCCTAAAAGATTTGCCAGAACTATCCATACACTATCCACGTCCATAACGGGTCTGTAGAGGTGACTGCGCTGCACATCACCGTGGCTCTCAGTGGATTTTAATGTCTCTGCATCACACAG
>NW_012101476.1:8452614-8454607 GCF_000951045.1 Mandrillus leucophaeus
TGTTAGCCAGGATGGTCTCGATCTCCTGACCTCGTGATCCACCCGCCTCGGCCTCCCAAAGTGCTGGAATTACAGGCTTGAGCCACCGCGCCCGGCCCCTTTGTTCTCAAATATAGATTCCCTAAAGGAATCCTTCCCCAGACCCCTGGACCTGGCCCAGATGAACTTGAGCCTCTGTTGGTGTCCTTCAGCAGCTTGTTCTGTCACAGTTATGCTTAATCATTTGTGCAGCACCTTGTATAATACCGACCTCTTTTCACCTAACTTTGAAGCTCTGGAAAGGCAAGGGCTGTGTCTTTCTTGTCCATTCTTAGAAACATACTTTCTTGACCATAGTAGCACTCATTAAATACCTGTCCAATAAATGCATGAATTCATGGACATGTGTCTTCAACTCCTTGAATTTATTTTTATTATTATCATTTTTTTTTGGAGACTGTCTTGCCCTGTCACCCAGGCTGGAATGCAGTGGCATGATCTCAGCTTGGCCCCTTGCAACCGCCGCCTCCTGGGTTCAAGCGATTCTTCTGCCTCAGCGTCCCAGGTAGCTGGGATTACAGGCATGCACCACCAGGCCCAGTTAATGCTTTTTTGTATTTTTAGTAGAGACAGGATTTCACCATGCTGGCCAGGCTGGTCGTGAACTCCTGAACTCAAGCAATTCACCCACCTCGGCCTCCCAAAGTGCTGGAATTATAGGCGTGAGCCACCATGCCTGGCTTGAATTTGAAATTTTTGAGTTCATGCATATAGATTAAATGGATATGCACACTTATTTAGAGGTATGAATGCTAAGACTCAAAAGGTATACACATTAATCATCCTAATATATTTGTAATAAAAAATTAACTAATTCATTAAACATTTATTGTCTTTGCACAAAGCTATTATGTGATGTTGACCTGATTCCAGAGTTTAATAGTTTGTTCATATTTTCCAAAATATAATTACCTTACCTTCTTCCCTCACTTTAATTTCTTCCCATGAGAATTCAGACTATTATTTTGATAGGCTATGTGAGAATTATCATCTTATTCAATATTTTGTGCATAATTAAGAAGTGCTTTAAGAGTAGATACTGAATATTACTTTTGGGCCTCTCATGAGGCAGGATATGGGGTTAGGCACTTTATAAATAGACATTAGTTGCATTGAATATTATGTGTTCTTAAAGCTGATGAGATACCTTCATAAATGTTTTCTCTCAGTTCATTCAGTTCAATGGAAGAGACGTGGGAGGTTTCTTAACTATATTTTGTAATGAGTGAGAATCTACACGTTTAATTTGGAGGGTGTGAGAGCATGTTTGCAAAGGCTACTGTCAAATTCCCATGGACTGGATGACTTAGAATGACAGAAATTTGTTCTCTCGTGCTTCTGGAGACTAGCGTGTGAAATTAGGGTGTCGGCAGGACCACACTCCCCAAAGGCTCAGGGTGGAAGCAGAGGTTGGCTCTGGCTTCCCGGGTTGCCTGTGTCCTGGGCTTTGCTCACCTTGTGGCCACCTTCCTCGGTTCCCTGCCTCCATGTTCACATGGTCTTCTCCACATCTGTCCAAATTTCTCTCTGCTTACAAGACAACCGTTATTTGACTGGCCCTGTGTGAATTCCGTCCAACTTTGTCTTAACTCGATTGCATTTACAAAGACCCTATTTTCAAATAAGGTTGCATGATAGCTTCTGGGTGAGTACGAATTTGCAGGGAGACACTCTTCGACCCAATCTGATCGCATTTCGTGTGTATGTTCAGAATCTTAGAAATAACACAGTGGTACTCTCTACTGAGTTCCTCTGGTTACACGAAGTAAAGTTCAGAGAAATGGTGTGGATACACGGGATGAGGATCAAACTGTCTTAGCCGTTGCTTCATTTATTAAAACAACAAAAAAAGAAAAAAACAAAAAAAAAGCAAGAAAAATTTTCTCTCTCTCGTTTTTAGAAGTTCCAGAAAGCAGTATTCTTTTTGCAGGATCCAAAAAGAGACACACACACA
>NW_012101476.1:8459012-8462419 GCF_000951045.1 Mandrillus leucophaeus
TAGTCACATTGAGCAATTTTGCAGCCTCGGGAAACCATCATTTGATTAACTTATGACATATCCCAATGTCCAGTCAAGCAAAACGCCCCAGTTTCCATAAAAGCTTTTTATTTTTGTCTTTTGCAAAGAACTACTAGGACGGGTTTCTGTCAGTTGGTTTCTGTCATCAAACAATGAAGTTTATTACAGGACAAACTCAGTCTTTTGTTCAGTAATGTCTTTGTTGCCTCAGTTTTCCTGTTCACTAAGTGTATACTAAGAGACCACTAAAGGATTTCTGGGGGCTTGGTAAGTTTTAAAACTAGGGCTAACGGAGACTAGAAAATAAAAGCCTATCAGTAATTGTAACATGTCACGTGTCTGACATTTACAAGCCTCCCTATTACTTTTCATTCCCAGCAGTTCTTATAAATGGTATTCTACATCTGAGATCCTACATGTTTGCAAATGTTAAATTGTACAAGTTTCACTGACAACTCATTTGTCCATCAAAAAGATCTACAAATAAGAAACAGCAATTCCCAATTTTCTAGTTAATGGAAAGAAAATGTTATTTCCTTAGAAGAATACAGAAGTACAGCCCGGAGAAGGCAAAGCTCTCCAGCTCACTTCACTCATGACCACACCTTGTAACAGCAAGGAAGGGACATATGTGAAATGTCACTAACATCTGTGATCCTTCTTTTATCCTTTAAAAAAGGGAAATTATTGGAACCTTTTGGTGTTACTTAAAAAAAAACTGAAAATCTCAGTGTGTTTGAAATTCTAAATGAGCTACTCAGAGATTTGCCTTAGAGTGCAGGGAATTATAACTGCACTTCTTTGGGAGGCTGAGGCAGGCAGATCACTTGAGGTCAGGAGTTCCAGACCAGCCTGGCCAACATAGTGAAACTTCGTCTCTACTAAAAATGCAAAAATTAGCCAGAAATCACTTGAACCTGAGAGGTGGAGGTTGCAGTGAGCCGAGATCGCACCACTGCACCCCAGCCCGGGCAACAGAGCGAGACTCCGTCTCAAAAAAAACAAAAACAAAACAAAGGACAACTGCACTTGAGTCCAAACCCTTGGCATCCTCCTTGTAGCCACTCTCCACCACACACCTCTGCGTGGGGGATCCCCACGTCTGCCCCAGGTTTGGTAATTTACTGAAAGTACTCACAGGATTCAGAAGTCGTTACACTCACGGTTATAGTTTATTACAGTGAAAGGATAGAAAGCAGAATCAGCAATGGGGTGAAGTCCAGAAAACCAGACAGAAGCTTCCGGAGCCCCCTCCTGGAGGCGTCACACAGCACCCAGCTGTGACAAGAGGTGCCAGATACTCTTTTACCAGGGCAGGTCCTTAGAGATTCAGTGCTCCGGGTTTTTTCTGGGGACTGTTCCCATAGGCACCCTCTGCCTGGCACAGACCAGAATTCCCCGCTCTTAGAAGGAAACCATAAACCAGATTGTTTGCAAACACATTTTAGACAGTGAACTACTCTTATCTTTAGGAAAAGTTTCAGATTGGAGTAAGCTATTTTTTATCAGTCACATTTCCAGGTTGCAGCCACAGACCCCCCTTGCAGGCGAGCCCTGTCTGTGAGGCTCACAGCCTCAGGCCTCCCAGGTGAACCCTTCTCTGCACACTTCCATTCCACCCAGCAGCAAATCCTGTTGGTTCTCCCTTCAAACTCTGTCCTGAACTCACTCTTCTCTATGGCCTTTGCCACTGCCCAAGTCCAGGCCACCATCTCTGTCCCATGGACTATCCCATCAAGCCAGAGCTTGTTTCGTGGCTTCTAGTCACTGCGTCCCCCCGATTGCAGCCAGAGGGCTTCTGTTGAAACTGAAGTCAGATGGAGCCCCACGTTTGCTCCTGCCTCCCTGTGGCACGCCATCTCATCAGGGCGGGATGCCTGGGTCCAGGCGCCTGACACTGGAGGCCTCACGTACCTGCCGTTCCCCTTCCAGCTCCCCACTGTCCCAGTGACACCTGCTTACTCCTGCCTCAGGCCTTTGTATAATGCCTGGTCTGCCTGGAAGGTCACCCCCAGATTCCTGCATAACCCCTTCCCTCACATCCTACGGGTGTCTGCTTAAAATTGGAAAACCCTGGACTGGGTGCGGTGGCTCACACCTGTAATCCCAGCACTTTGGGAGGCCGAGGCCGATGGATCACCTGAGATCAGGAGTTCGAGACGAGCCTGGCCAACATGGTGAAACCCCATTTCTACTAGAAATTAAAAAATTATCCGGATGTGGTAGCGCTTGCCTATAATCCCAGGTACTAGGGCGGCTGAGGCAGGATAATCGCTTGAACCCGGGAGGTGGAGGTTGCAGTGAGCCGCACTCCAGCCTGGGCGACAGAGAGAGACTCTGTCTCTAAATAAATAAATAAATAAATAAAAAAGCCTGCTCTGTGCCACTATCTCCCCTTCTGTGCACTCTCCCTGCTATCCTGGTTCAGCACTGATCTCAGCGCTTATCTCCTCGATTGTTATATAGCACTTTGACTTTTACTTTTTTAAATTTAATTTAAACGGTTTTTTGCATACGACCTCCTTCCCCTAGCTAGAACGCAGGCTCTGCGAAAGCTAAGTTTATATTTTCATGACTGCTTTATCCCCAGGGCCTTCAGCAGTACCCAGGACATCATCAGTTCTCAGTAAATATTCTTCAGTGGGGATTCATGAAGAAATAAGTCCAAAAATTAACTTAGAAGAATCAAAGCATAGGAGAGGTCATCACTATAACTTAAATTAAGCAAGCCTCCTGTGAGTGGTTCTGAATATTAGGGATGACTAGCCTAAGAGGAGAATGGCCCCATTTATGGGATGGTGAGTTAACATCTAAGGATGGCACTTTTGTAATCAGCTAAAAGTACCCCAGCTCAGTTCTTTGCTAAGAAGAGAAAAAAGTTGAGAGCACTGAGAAGATTATTTGGGAGGAATTGAAATTAAGAAGACATCTCAGGCCAGGCGCGGTGACTCACACCTGTAATCTCAGCACTTTGGGAGGCCAGGCCGGAGGATTGCTTGAGCCCAGGATTTCTAGAGCAGCCTGGGCAACATGGCGAAACCCCATATCTGCACAATACACAAAAATTAGCTGGGCATGGTGGCGTGTGCATGTAATCCCAGCTACCTGGGAGGCTGAGGCAGGAGAATCACTTGACTGCGGGAGGCAGAGGTTGCAGTGAGCTGAGATCGTGCCACTGTACTCCAGTCTGGGTGATAGAGCGAGACTTCATCTCAGAGAAGGAAGGAAGGGAGGGAGGGAGGGAAGGAGAGAGGGAAGGAGATCTCAGCATTAAAAAAGAAATCAAAACATAAAACATTAAAATCTCAGCATTAAAAAAAAAAAAAAAGATCATGTTCCATGAAATCCCGTTGCTTACAAACCTGAAATGTCAAGGTTTGCTGCTT
>NW_012101476.1:8464827-8465292 GCF_000951045.1 Mandrillus leucophaeus
CGGGAGGCGGAGCTTGCAGTGAGCTGAGATCCCGCCATTGCACTGCACCCTGGGGGGGTTTTGTCCTTAAAAAAAAAAAAAAAAAAAAAAAAAAAGGAGAAGTAGAGGCTGTTTTGATGGTAGGTGATTTTGTTAGCAGACTGGTGCACGTCCCTCTGTGATCTTGGTGCCATTGACTGAACTGGTAAGGTTTGTACCCCATGACTGGAGCCAGGTCTGTTCTCTCAGTCATCCCTGGTGTCCGGGTCTGAAAGCACAGTCCTGCAGGACGCGTGCTGCTCTACCTCCTCTTGCCATTCCCGTTTCTTTACAGACTTGAAGAGGTTTTTTAAACAGAATGTCTTTGGGTGGAAAACCCCAGAGAAGTCCAGTTTGTTGAATGCCCGTCCCTAGCAACATACAGAACTGCGAGGTGGGGCTCGTCTGCGGGATCCTTTGTGTCTTCTCGGTTTTTTTTTTTTTTTT
>NW_012101476.1:8465342-8467154 GCF_000951045.1 Mandrillus leucophaeus
AAAAAAAAAAAAAAAGATCATGTTCCATGAAATCCCGTTGCTTACAAACCTGAAATGTCAAGGTTTGCTGCTTGTTGAAAGTGATCACGGACTAGGCTTAATGTTGTGTACATATGTTGTATGTGAGCTTTTTTTCCTCTCTTTTTTAAAGTGTCCGACTTTTCAGACTGTTTGATCTGGGCACTGACCTGCCACTGTATACTGTTTTCTAACTAAACAAAGAGAGAATAAAGACACAAGGAATTCGAGAAATAAGCGCAGGAGAGCACTCTGGTCCGGGGACACGGTTGGCATCCAGGGTTTCTGCTTTTTTATAGGCAGCTAATTCTTTTCTGCTGAATCGATCGTTCTTTCATGTCATGCTTCTCAGTAGTGTATGTAACTGACAGGTGAGGTGTGGCTGGGCAGTGACTCCCTAGTGCTTCCTGCTTATTTCCATTTTATTTGAAGCCAAGGAGAAGTTTGTTTTTGATGTGAATCGTATGCCCGGGATACTAATTCCAATCCATTCTCTTATCACCTCCCCGACCAGTTCCTAATCAGAATCTGCACCTCACGGAGGTTACAGGGATCCAAAGTCACGATAACTGAGGCTTGTACTTCATCTGGACTCAATGCGTGCCTGGTCTAAGTACTTCCGTAAAATACTCAGTGTCTTGGTGTCCTTCTGTAGCTCAGTCTCTGTCGTCTTTGACATAAGTATCGAGATAATACACACATCACTGATAAGGGATAAAAGGCACCCTGGAAATCCGTAAATAAAGGACTAGCAGTCATGGCAGTGCACTGGGTTGAGTCTGGTTTGGTTGGGTCTGAAACTGTACCTGGAATGCTTTCTTTTAGTATCTTGCTTTCTCTCTTTCTCAGTGTTTAATAAAGGAAGGGACGCAGACATGGAGAGAAGGCTAACTGATAGAAGAAATGCTGTGTGAGGCCGTTTTTCCCACACAAACAAAGAAATAAAGGCCTTCCCTTCACGGATGCCCTCTCTACTGTTCACGCTGCTCGTAGCACTGAAGATTCCACATCCAATGATTTTTTTCAGTGTTTTCTTAGCTTTGAATGATGTACCTGTCAGTGTGATTATAGATTTAACCCTTAGAAGGGAATCTCTCCTATATTTTAGCATCGGAGACCTAGATTAAAGGCTGAGGAGAGAAGATTAAATGTAGCCAAGAGAGAGAAGCTTTTCTTTCTCATTCTGTCTGGTACAGCCAAAGGGGTAGGGAAGATGCGGGCTTCTCTTACGATAGACTGTGAGGCTGCAGTTTCTATGGTGACTGGTTTCTTTTTCCCTTATTCAGCAGCTAAATGCAGCAGCACTCAAACACTTGTAGCTTAGATTGGCCTTCAGGTGGGACACTTATGTTCTCCTGGCATTTACCTTAAGCTCCTATGTGGAGACAGAGCTTAATTTTTTGCGCAAGTCATTTAGCAAATAATGTTTGTGGGATACATGATGGATATCTCCTTCTCATCACGTTATCCCCAAATGGCTTTTAAATAGAGGCTGTTGGCTGGGCGCGGTGGCTCACGCCTGTAATCCCAACATTTTGGGGAACCAAGGCGGGTGGATCACAAGGTCAGGAGTTAAGACCAGCCTGGCTAACATGGTGAAACCCCGTCTCTACTAAAAATACAAAAATGTCCTGAGCATAGTGGCGTGTGCCTGTAATCCCAGCTACTCGGGAGGTTGAGGCAGGAGAATCCCTTGAACTGGGGAGGCGGAGGTTGAAGTGAGCCAAGATCGTGCCATTGCACTCCAGCCTGGGGGACAAGAGAGAAACTCTATCTCAAAAGAAAAAAAAAAAA
>NW_012101476.1:8467534-8472593 GCF_000951045.1 Mandrillus leucophaeus
AGGATGGTCTCGATCTCCTGACCTCGTGATCCGCCCGCCTCGGCCTCCCAAAGTGCTGGGATTACAGGCTTGAGCCACCGCGCCCGGCCGTCTTCTGGGTTCTTGAACTGAAGCATGTGAATTCCGTGGCAAAAAAGGACCAGCGGGGCCATCTAGTTTTTAGGAGTATTGGAGAAAATCTTATGACAGACGCACTAAAGAGGGTAACATTGGTCAAACAATAAATGTAACTATAAAAAATCGCGCCAGGCACGGTGGCTCAAGCCTGTAATCCCAGCACTCTGGGAGGCCAAGGTGGGCGGATCACGAGGTCAGGAGATCGAGACCACCCTGGCTAACACGGTGAAACCCCGTCTCTACTAAAAAAATACAAAAAACTAGCCGGGTGAGGTGGCGGCACCTGTGGTCCCAGCTATTCGGGAGGCTGAGGCAGGAGAATGGCGTAAACCCGGGAGGCGTAGGTTGCCGTAAGCTGAGATCCGGCCACTGCACTCCAGCCGGGGTGACAGAGCGAGACTCCGTCTCAAAAAAAAAACACAAAAAACAAAGAAAGAAAAAGAATTGTCTTGGGCCACACATAAAATACACCAACACTAATGATAACTGATGAGCAAAAAAAAAAAAAAAAAAAAAAATCGCAAAAGCCCAGATCTATATAGAGTTTGCTAACGCAGCTGCTTGATCACTGGGGCCTGAGCTCTGCCGCCTGCAGTCCATTAGATAGCAACTTGCTTTTAATCCTAAACGTTAAGAATTTAAGAATTTAGTCAACTTTCAGTTTTCTGCTCCGGGAATTCTCACTCCCAAATAGCTTCTGCTTACCGTGGATAATTCTGGCTCTTGCCAGTTCCTGGGATTGCAGAAAGGGTGAGATAATATTAGCATGAACTTACTGGAATTGGTGTATGGGATCTGGAGGTGTGCAAAGGGGATACGTCTCTTGTTTATAAAACTAGACACATTTCAAAGTGATCATTGTGCCAGATTTTTATTTTTTGGGGGTTTTCTATTCCATGCTCTGTTAATAAAAATAATTAAGAAAAATTGTAATTCTTTTACCTACGGAAGATGTTATTGTGAATTTAATCCACAGTAAAATTGTTTAGAGGTGGCTCCCCTACCACCCCCCCTCTAAAAAAAACCACACCAATCCTTTTGCAAGTTAGGCCACCCGTTTAAGCCCGGTAGTGCCTTTCATGAACCAGACAGTTGCCAATAGCAGTGTCTCCAGTGAGGAACGTGATGTAAAGAGAAGTTTGAGCTTCTCTCTTTTAACTTTAGGACTTCAGAGGTTTGAGAGCTAATGGAAATGAGGACCCCATGTAATCAGGGAGCCCAGTGGTGCTGCCATGCCACCGGGCCTTGCCCTTCAGCACTCTCCCTCCTGCCCCCAGGTAGGGCACGCTGAGGAAGTCCGCGTGCTTTGCTGGGTGTCAATAAAAGATGTGGAGACTGTTCATTCCCGAACTTTCTCTCTTCTGTCCTTCCGCCAGCCACCCCTACTTTGAATCTGCCTGTCTCAGTGACATAAAGTCAAGGATAAGATAAAATCTGCCTCCAATTTTGTCGCCAGTGCCATGTATAACCAGAAAGGCCAGCACGTACACGTCAGATAAACCTTTACATGAATATATGATGTCCTGCATTTAACAACTTGATAAAAGGAATGGCTAAGTTTAGGAGAGTGGGAACCTGCTTTAAAGCTCCTCAATGTTTAACAAGATTGTGCACTTGTGGTGACCTGCAAAGTCTCTAGATCACAACAGGATTTATTCTTTTCCCTGCCGGCATCTTGATTCTCCTGAAAGTAAATCCATCCAGACATGCCTGCATACGTAGCCCCACTCGGCAAAGGGATCAGAACATTTGGTCATTCTGCTTGTGAGTCTGTCCTGATTCACGCACTCCCTGAGCCTCAGTCATTGCTGAGCGTCTGATGATTCTGAGAGATTGCAGGTCTGTAAACAATGGGACAGGGAGCAAGGCATGGCCGGAGTGTTACAAACCCTGGATTTCTGTGTGATAAGCCACTCACCTTGAGGATGTTTTTGGAATATGTATTAACCTTTCAGACCTTTCGGGATAGCATAGAAAGGTACAGAAGGCAAAACATAATTGAAGCCGTAGGTGAATTAGAGGAACTCCAACACCATTCTCCGTTGGAAAGTGTTGCAGTGAATTGATGAGCCTTTCTAATGATTCGCACCCACAGGCTGCAGACCTTGTGCTGGGTACTGTGCACATACTATCTCACATCCCCACAGTGACTTGACTTGGGAGGCGCTGGGAGTCTTACTGGTTAAGCTCAGGAATTGCCAGGCTCAGAGAAGTTAATTTCTAGTCATACCTCATGCAGAGAGAACATGGGTGAGTCAGGATGCACAGATGCACCTCAAACCCAAGGTCACACTTTTTTTTTTTTTAATGTTTCTTTTGTCCCAGTTTTCAGAAGTAAACTGGGATATTTAAAGGCTGCACAAACTCAGTATTATTGTAACAAAGAGCCAGAAAATGAATTCTGAGAGTATTAAGTGTTGCCTGTTCAGTATGGTATTTGAACCGGAGTATGTTGCTCAACTCCTTATTACTCAGTTGCTTTTGACAAGGGCTCTCCTGGGATTTTGGCCAGGATGATTTTTTATTGTACTAAGTGACAGCTGCCCCTGCCGCTTGCCAAATAAATATCTGCAGCGGGGAATGTGGTAGATGCCCCCTGTGTAGAATTAGAGCCAGTGGTGTAAGCCCGAAGAGTGGCCCCATTTTTCTTGTCAGTGATTGGCTTAGGAAGAGGTTTGTGACCAATTTGGGTCAAAAATACATGAGGACATCTGCTGGTGGTTTCTGGAATAGGTTTCCTTGCTGTGAAGAAGCAGCATAGGGAAGAGGGGACCTTGCTCTGCCTGAGACGCCTGGAGCTTCTGCAGCCATCTTGAGCCCACGAGGGAGGAGCTGGACTGGGGAAAGCTGTCATATCTAGGGTGTGGAAGGAGGGGGATAAAAAGAACCGGGGCCATTTCTGACATTGCTTATGGCTCTGTTCACCTGTCTTGAGCTGCCTTTTCTCTGGACCCCTTTGCTATGTGAGATAATGGATTTCTTTATGGTTTATGCCAGGTGGAGCAGGGTTTTCTGTCTGGGCTTTGCATGAGAACTTCCTTGGGGACCAGAACCATTTTAGGTGACTAGTCTGCTTGTCAGCAGGTTGGAAACGATTGCTTACTCCTTGCAAACAGAGAACCCATTGCTGCCGTAGTGGTAGTAGGCTAGTGGATTAAGGAGTACTTGAGTTATTGTTATCGTCCTATGCATGCAAAGCACCTCTTGTACCACCATATTGTGGTCACCATTGTTTGTGGTTATTGCTGTCATTCATAACAGCATCTTTGAATTTTATACACTAGACATTCAAAGTGGAGGCAGTGGGAGGGTAACAGCAGCACCAGGTCTGCAGTGTAGACTGGCACAAATGTAAGTAAGGATTTCCAGGTCTTGCTGAGACAGCATCAGAGTGAGTCAAGATTAACAGGGATGGTTGGCACCGCTGATCACACCAAGGGGCTGAAGGGTAGGTACTAGAGTGAGATAATGCTGGAGACAGAGGCAGAGAGGATCCATTGATGCTGAGGAGGCTCATCAGAAGTGTAGGGGGAGGAGACCACAAGGTCAGGTGTCTCATCAATAATACCTGACTTTTCTCTCAACCGAATCTGAATCAGTGGTTCTCAACTCAGGGGCCAGGGGCATGTGCCCTTCAGTGGACATGTGGCAAAGCCAGGAGACATTTCAATTGTCTCAGGTGGGGGATGCAGTCAACATCTAGTGGATAGATGCCAGAGATGCAGTTGCAACATCCTGCAGTGGTAGAACAGCCCCCCAACAAAGAATCTGGCCCCAAAAGGTCAATACTGTTGAGGTTAATCATCCCTGTTTCTCACCTGGGAATGGTTGGTGGAGGGAAGCCGAGGGCAGCTGGGGTGTGAGGAAGGCTCTGGAGACTGAAGCTGTTATTAGATCCAGTCCAGGCTGCCTGGCAGTGGACACTTCCCAGAGGGGAGGCTTCCCACCTGTGGCAGAGCACGTAGAGGGGTTTGCAAGCTCTCCGTGTTTACTGGCCTCCACATTGGTGTCTGGGAAGGGCAGAACAGAAGCTCAGACTGGTGGGTGGAGAAGTTTTGCACCTTCCCAGCTCTTGCTTCTTTCTCTGAAGTATGCTGGCATCATGTTTCCATGACAGCAGTTGAGTTAATGCATTTAGGGGCCCCTCAGCGTCCACTGCATCCTGCCTGTTACAAATCGTGTGGTTCAGGTTGTAATCTATGATACTACGGTACTACGTTTCTCATTACTATTTTTTAATTTGCTTGAACGCATAGCTACTAGATAAAATCGCTCTTTACATCTGTAAATAAAAAATAGAAATGCTTATTAGTGTTCAGCAATAGATTTTAAAATTACATTTTTGTTACAGATATTTCACTGGCTAAATTGAAATCAGTGTAATCAAATTGAAATGTCATAATACTATTGATTTAATAAATGCTGGCCTCCTAATATCTGTTTTTCAATGAAACTAGTATTACGGGAGTAATTTTCTAATGAACATCTGAGCACGAAATCATTGGTAAAACAAAAGAAGAATGGTATCATAAATGGCTCTGGATGGTTTTTTCCAGCGGGACCTAGCATGCTGGTACGAATAGAGGAATTAAAGCGTAGTTCATTATATATTAATCTGAATGTAATACTAACTAAAACCTTCCATTGACTTCACTGAAGCCTAGTCTTAGAAATTATGCAAATTAATGGCGGCCTTGAAAAGAAGCACATGCAATATTTGAGTTCCCTGTGGACCAAAAAACTGGCATGTTGGAACTGAAAAAATTACACTGTGCAGTATTTTTGTGTAAGTACAATACACTGAAAGATTTTGGTGCTTAAAAAAATTGGGCAGGGTGGGCCGGGCGCGGTGGCTCAAGCCTGTAATCCCAGCACTTTGGGAGGCCGAGACGGGCGGATCATGAGGTCAGGAGATCGAGACCATCTTGGCTAACACGGTGAA
>NW_012101476.1:8476248-8477137 GCF_000951045.1 Mandrillus leucophaeus
GAAGTTAATTTCTAGTCATACCTCATGCAGAGAGAACATGGGTGAGTCAGGATGCACAGATGCACCTCAAACCCAAGGTCACACTTTTTTTTTTTTAATGTTTCTTTTGTCCCAGTTTTCAGAAGTAAACTGGGATATTTAAAGGCTGCACAAACTCAGTATTATTGTAACAAAGAGCCAGAAAATGAATTCTGAGAGTATTAAGTGTTGCCTGTTCAGTATGGTATTTGAACCGGAGTATGTTGCTCAACTCCTTATTACTCAGTTGCTTTTGACAAGGGCTCTCCTGGGATTTTGGCCAGGATGATTTTTTATTGTACTAAGTGACAGCTGCCCCTGCCGCTTGCCAAATAAATATCTGCAGCGGGGAATGTGGTAGATGCCCCCTGTGTAGAATTAGAGCCAGTGGTGTAAGCCCGAAGAGTGGCCCCATTTTTCTTGTCAGTGATTGGCTTAGGAAGAGGTTTGTGACCAATTTGGGTCAAAAATACATGAGGACATCTGCTGGTGGTTTCTGGAATAGGTTTCCTTGCTGTGAAGAAGCAGCATAGGGAAGAGGGGACCTTGCTCTGCCTGAGACGCCTGGAGCTTCTGCAGCCATCTTGAGCCCACGAGGGAGGAGCTGGACTGGGGAAAGCTGTCATATCTAGGGTGTGGAAGGAGGGGGATAAAAAGAACCGGGGCCATTTCTGACATTGCTTATGGCTCTGTTCACCTGTCTTGAGCTGCCTTTTCTCTGGACCCCTTTGCTATGTGAGATAATGGATTTCTTTATGGTTTATGCCAGGTGGAGCAGGGTTTTCTGTCTGGGCTTTGCATGAGAAGGCTCCTTAATAGATAAAGGCTTCCTTGGGGACCAGAACCATTTTAGGTGACTAGTCTGCTTGTC
>NW_012101476.1:8479422-8504693 GCF_000951045.1 Mandrillus leucophaeus
ACCCGGGAGGCTGAGGTGGAAGTATTGCTTGAGCCTGGGAGGCGGAGGTGGCAGCAAGCCCTCGTTGCATCATTGCACTTCAGCCTGGATGGCAGAGACCCTATCTCAATAATACAAGAATTTGATTTCTGCATAAGGATGACTTCACTGCCTTTTTTTTTTTTTTACATGCAAATCCTCCCCAAGTACATTTTAATTTTGTTGTTTTAATTAACGAGAACTTGTTCTCCCCTGTGCCACATCTTTCACAATTTTTTATCATGTGAGATGTGTTTATCTAATGAAGTGGGGATGGGAAGAGGCATTAGCTATTTTCGGAGTCTGTGATAGCCACATAATGACATTTTAAGAGCATAAGCTTCAGTTCTTCAAGCCCCTCAAGTGAATGTGGAGATGAGTCAAGTTCAGGCAGGCCCGGCAGACATGAATGTTCTTTCTTTTCTGTCTTCTCTTTCTCCTGTCTCCCCATTAGTAATACTCTCCATTGCTGTCTGTAGATTAATACTCACAGTCACGTGTATGCTGTATTTTATAAAGAACTTGACTGTTCACCCTGAAGCTTTGGCACCTGCCAGAGACGTGAGTTGCTGCTGACTCATGATGACTATATCCAGGCAGGTGTGTTTCTCCCGCAGCGATGGTTCACTCCTCCTGAATCCGGTGCTGTCCCTTTCCAGGCACGGCAACCACTGCCAAGACAAGGACTTCATCGGGGCAGATGTTGAAAGCAGTGGGTGACCGTGGGCAGTGAGTGCACCCAGGGCGGGCTCTGAGGTTGCAGGATCCTCCTGACCTCTGTTTTAAGTGAAAAAAGTAAGACATAAGCCAAAACTATAAAGTCAGGACACCAAGATATTGAAGTTTGTCCATACTCCTTTTTCCAGCATGATACTGTACTTCCTGTTTCTCACTGCAATTTTCTTTTCTTTTTTCTTTTTTTCTTTTTTCCTTTTTCTTTTTCTTTTTTCCTTTTTCTTTTTCTTTTCAGATGGAATCTTGCTCTGTCGCCCAGGCTGGAATGCAGTGGCGTGATCACGGCTCACTGTAACTTCCGCCTCCTGGGTTCAAACGATTCCCCTGCCTCAACCTTCATAGTAACTGGGATGACAGGCGCCCACCACCACACCCAGCTAATTTTTATATTTTTAGTAGAGATGGAGTTTAATAGTGTAGGCCAGGCTGGCCTCGAACTCCTGACCTCAGTTGTTTTCTAAGTAAATTTCCAGCTTTTCAAGGTCAGGAATCACCTCAGCTACTTTCCTGTCCGTCCATTATAGGATGGTGCCTATCACGTGGTATTTAAAATACCAGTCACAGGTTGGGGTTGGTGTGGGCTTTGCAGCCATCCACGTGTACTAGATTAACCACGTTGATCAGAGTAACCTGTCTTGGTTAACGTGGATAACATCGTGTGGAAGTAGGTATCAATAGAGGATAATTTATGAAGCACCGTGAACATTTTGCTGCATGTATTTCCTAAATCTTCATTGCTTAATGTACAAACACACGAAAGTAGTCATGATATTTGCTAATTGTTGATGAAGGTGTGACTGGCTCTAGATAAACATTTTGGAAGTAACTTTTAGGGCCGGAATGCACTCACATACTTTTTCTTAAGCCATTGAAAAGTACGAGGAATTAACAGCAAAACTTGGAGGTTTTAAGTAAATGATCAGTGTTAGTAGCTATCACTTTTTACCTTAGTAATAGCTTTCTTTGAAAGAAAATTTTAGGGGGCTCTAGGTAGATTGTAGTAGTGTTGTTTGCCTGTATACACTAATTATTGATTTTTAAAAAGTCCTTTTTGGTCTTTGTTCCCTGGTCTGTTATATAACCTGGTGGCCAGAAGGTGGGCTCAGACTGAGTCAGGCTGCTTGGGCTTGAAGCCTGTTCTCTTGGTAGCTGTGTGCCCTTGCGTGGGTAACTTCGTCTCTCTGTGTCTTAATTTCCTCCCGCAAGAGGGATTCCACCTCACAGTCTGTGTCAGCGGAAAATGACAATACAGAGAGTATGCCTGCCAGTATTTACAACATGTTAGCTGTTTCTGTCCACTTGATATTACAGCCTGAGCATCTCTTATCCAAAATGCCTGGGACCAGACGTGTCTCCGGGTTCAGATTTTGGAATATTCGCGGTACATTTGCCTGTTGAGCATCTGAAAACCTGAAATTGAAAAGGCTCCGATGAGCATTTCTTATGAGTGCTTGTTGGCCCTCAAAAAATTTCGGGTTTGGGGCTTGGGATTTTCAGAGTTGGGATGTCCAGTTTGTATACACAGAACCTAGTTAATCTCAGCACAGATTTACTACATCTTAGTAGGGGAGTGAGAACTGCTCAGGCTCTGGAGGGAATAAAGCTGATGAAACCTGGGTACAGAAAGGAAGTTGATGTAGACAGAACCTCTTTTATGATGTCATTCCACTGAAAATAAGGTTCCCTGAAGAGAGATTGCCACGGTAGCCTGCTAAGACAGTCCTCCAATAAAATGAATGGCATTTTACTTTTGATCAATATGAACCTACTTTAGGGCAAGAATAAAAATGGGTAGTGACGAATATAGATGGGAATGACATTGCTGGCATTTATTAAAGGAGAGTAGTTTTTCTGCAGGCAATTTGACTGGACTCCAGTACTCTTAAGTAAACAGTATTTCTTGAATGTGACAGGCATATTTGTAAATCTACTAAGGACTTAGTAATATATCCTGATAACAGGAATAACATCATTCTTGATCCAATAATTGCAAAGTGTAAACGATTCTCTAGAGCTTTGCAAAGGCCAAGAATGTCTCTTTCAAACGACAGTGAATTTTCCATTATCTCTCAGTACATAATTGGTTTGGCGAATCATCTTCAGGACCCAGGAACTCTCTCTGTCCTTAATATTGAGGATGATTAGTTGGGTGTTTGTGTAAATGAATGCATGCCCTCTGACTGCATTAACAGCCCAAAGTAAGTGGTCTGGGGTGAATAGATTTGTTTTTCAATGAGAAGAGCTGCATCTTTTCTCATATACTAGTATGGATGGACACTTACACCGCAGAACTCAGCAGTTCTGTCTGTTGGCTTATTTGGAAATTTTGTGGTGTTGAATCCTTCAATTATCATAAAAACTTGTTATTCCTTAGGAGTATCAAGTGACTTCTTTTGCCTTTTAGATCATATTTAAATGCTTCTATCCAGTATGCAGAGCCCAGTCTCTGTGCATAAATTCACTGTGCTACCTTCCCAGAATCTTTTTTTTTTTCTTTTTTTCTTTTTTTTTGTTTGAGATGAAGTCTCGCTCTGTCACCAGGCTGGAGTGCAGTGGCTCAATCACGGCTCACTGCAACCTCACCACGCCCAGCTAATTTTTGTATTTTTTTTTTAGTAGAGACGGGGTTTCACCATGTTGGCCAGGATGGTCTCGATCTCTTGACCTCGTGATCCACCCGCCTCGGCCTCCCAAAGTGCTGGGATTACAGGCATAAGCCACTGTGCTCCACCCTCAGAATCTTTTATCATTCTGAGTCACATGGTTTTCATCTTCCAAATTAAGCTTCACACCTATAAATCCTTTGACTGCTGTGATCATAGTGATACTTCATTTTTATATGCTAGAAGTAAAAAACATTTGTTCTGACGTTCTTTCTCAGTCTGGATCTTCCATAGCTGTTCTTGCCTGTCTTTTCCTTCTCCCTTTGACAAGCGGAGGGTGTTCTGTGTATTCCATGCAATGCCTGTTAGTCTCCTGTGTGGTACCTCAGTGGCTTCTGATCAGTGCTTATTGGATGAGTGACAGAATATAGGATTGGAATGGATGTCAAGAAATCATCAGGTTTCTGTCATCCCTTCAGTTTAATTCAATGAATATTTATTGAAGCCTTTCTTGGGTGAGCCACGTAGCATAAATGAGGGAGTTTGGCACTTACTGGAAAGTTCTGCACCTACAGCATGGTTATCTCTCGTGTTTTTTAAAGTTCTCCAATGGCCAGAAGTTTCAGTGGCAAACCCCATCGGAAAATATTGTCGTGCTCTTGCAGTAAAATGTTTCTGAAATCGTCATTCATGAGTAATATAAACATTAGAGTAGCAGGTTTAGCCAAACTCTTAATTGTTATGTCTTTATTCTTGAGTCTTCTCAATTTCCATTATGTTGACTTAGCTTTGAAACTGGTGGGATTTCTCCGTGGTCATAGAAGGATTTGTTTTTTGGATGTTGATTAGGAAGTGATTTTCAGAAAGTGGAAGTTAGGGCTGGAAGATACAGCAACGTATTTTATAGTTTCCAGATTTATTTATGAAATACAGAGTTGAACTTTAATAGGATAAGATATGTGGATATTTGAGGCCATACTACAAATACCTATGTTTGGATGTTGCGACCTCTCAGAATGTCTGGCTTCTTTTTTCAGTATATGAAACAAGAGTGTTTAAGGGGTTTTGTGTAGTTTGGAAAGAAAAGCAGATGCATTTCCGTGAGTAAGAAGTGTCTTGACTATAACTTATGAACTGTTTTTACCCACAACACTTCTAACATCACGTGTGTGGGTTTTTCCACACCAACCAGTTCTTCAACTCTGGACAGCAAGTGAATATCCTGCAGTTTAATTCGTTTCTGACACCATCTGAAAGCAGTGCAGACCCCACAAGTGAAGGGCTCGGTACCACAAGATTCCTCCACTTTGATGCCAGTCACAAGTCCTGGGATTCCTGTACTAGATGGCTATAAATTAGGGTTCCTAAAACCCCCTTCTCAGATGTGATAGTTTTCCAGAACGGCTCACAGAGCAATTTCCTTACTATTACCTGTTTATTGTGAAGGGTGCCATACAGGATGCAAATGACCAGCCAAATGGAAGAGGTGCCCAGAGTGAGGGCTGGAAGGGGGTCCCAGGCACAGGGACTTCTGGCTATGTGGAGTTGGGGTGTCCCCACCCCCTGGCACATGGAAGTGTTCATCAACTGGAAAACCCCAACTCTGTCATTTAGGGTGTTCATGGGCGTTTCATTATGTAGGCACAATTGATGAAATCTTTGGCCATTGGTAATGAGCTCCATATCCAGCTCTTCTCCCCTCCCTAGTGGTTGTGGGGTGGAAATGAACTTACAGACCTCTCTACTTGTGCCTTGGACTTTCTGGACACGAGCCCCCACCCTGAAGCTGTTTAGGGACCCACCAAGAATGGACCGATTAGAACAAAAAAGCTCCTATCACCTGGGAAATCCCACAGGATTTAGGAGTCCTGTACCAGAGACAAAGACCGATATACATTTACCACACAGCTGAAACCTGGGAGAAATAGTTTAAGTTGTAGGAGATCTGAGCCAAGACTGACAGAGGGGAAACTAGTTTCTAAAATTTTTGGAATAATGCCCACTGAGCATTATTCTTAAACTGTTTAAGAATATTTAAATGTCATGCTCTTTCTATTTTCATCCTGCATTCATGCGTGGTTTTGATGTTTATGTTCGTTGTTACAGATGAGCAGAGGTGGGGAGTTTAATGATGAACATTCGAGCGCAGGACACTCTGGGAGAAAAGGAAGAGATTGTGTGTTGTCTGCAGGAAGTGGAAGTGATCCCCTCTTAACCTACAGATGTAATTAGATGCAGAGGATGCTGAAGTCATTACCCATAAGCATTTCCAATACAGTCCGCAACCCTGAGTGGGCAGGGTTATCTCAGGGACACATTGCTGTCTGCTGTATTTCCAAGGAGCGGCAACCACTGCCTGGTGTCTGCTCGACAACTGTGAACACAGGAAGTCCGCAGAGAGGGCAGGGCTTCTGGGGCCACAGAGTTTCCACACAGCACAGGGAGCTCTGATTGACAGACCTTCCCAGAGGGCTTGGAGTACGGAATAAAGGTTGGGGGTGGATTTGGCTAAAGACTCCAAGTCAGTGGTCAAGGTCAGGCTGAGGGCCTGGGATGTAGAAAGGGCTTAGGGTTGTGGGTAAACCCTACTTAGAAAGCTGACTCTACTCAGAGAGCAAAGGTTGGAGCAAGAGTTCTGTGGAGGAGAGAGAAGCACAGAATCTGGAATGGAGGGAATGAAGAGGGCAGGTAGACCAGAAGCCCCATGGCTGTCAGGACGCCCCTACAGCGGAGGCTCTGAGTAGAGCCGTGGCGATAGAGGCAGCCAGGGAGAAGACCCATGCCTGCCGCCGTGCACCAGACCTCAGAATGCCTCGCCCTGTGGCTGTGGCTGGTGAGGGGCAGGCTGCAGGAAGAAGGGGGTCCTACACAGAGAAGGAGTCTCCTGAGAAACACTGACATTCATCTGTTAACCATTACTTACAGTTACGAATGTCCCGGGAGTGACTGAGGGCACCTCTGATTGTCAAACAGCGTAATAATGACTGCTTAGACTTGCTGACTACATTCAGGCCATGTTTTATTATATCATAATTCTATAATAATTCCCCTTTTCCAAAGATGAAAGGGTTTTGTACTTAAATGGGGAAGAATATTTACCTGCAAAAACCATGATCAGGACTCACTTCTCGCTGATGGGTACTGGGGACATGGGTGTCCGACAGGAACGTTCACTTTTTGAGATGAAGTCTCGCCCTGTCACCCAGGCGGGAGTGCAGTCATGTGATCTCGGCTCATTGTACCCTGTGCCTCCAGGCTCAAATGATTCTCCTGCCTCAGCCTCCTGGGTAGCTGAGATTACAGGTTTCCGCCACCACATTCAGCTATTTTTTGTATTTTTAGTAGAGACAGGGTTTCACCATGTTGGCCAGGCTGGTCTCAAACTCCTGACCTCATGATCCGACTGCCTCAGCCTCCCAAAGTGCTGGGATTACAGGCAGGAGTTACTGCACCCAGTCCACTTTTAATCCTTTTTTTTTAATGTTTAAATTTTTTTATTGGTATGTAATAGATGTACATACTTTGGGGTACATGTGATTAATACATTCATATAATTTGTAAAGATCAAATCAGTGTAATTGAGGTACCTATCACCTTAAATATTTGTCTTTTCTTTGGGCTAGAAATATTCAAGTTACCTTTGAATTCAGATGTCAGCGAGTCAGTGTTGGTTTAGTTGTGATGTCTCCTCGCCTGTGGCTTCTGGCTCTGCCTGGGCATGACTGCTGCTGTGTGTTAATCCGCATTTGCTCTCTGTACAGTAGCCTTCGATTCCTTCTCTTTCCTGATTTGCCTTCCCTCAGCCACCTTTAAAAGTAAATGTTTTGAAATCAAAACCACAAGGAGATAACCATCTCACACCAGTAAGAATGACTGTTATTAAAAAGTCAAACAAACAGATACTGATGAGGCTGTGGAGAACGGGGAACACTTACCCACTGCTGGTGGGAATATAAATTAGTTCACTCACTGTGAAAGCAGTTTTGAGATTTACTGATTTGAAACAGCTACCATTCGACCCAGCAATCTTATTGGTGGCTGTATACCCAAAGGAAAACAGGTCATTCTGTCAAAAAGACACATTCTCTCACATGTTCATTGCAGCACTATTCACAATAGCAAAGGCATGGAAGCAGCCTGAGTGCCCATCAGTGATGGACTGGCTAAAGAAAATGTGGTACATATATACTTATGGAATATTACACAGCCATAAAAAAGAATGCAGGTATGTTCTTTGCAGCAACATGGATGGAGCTGAAGGCCGTTATTCTTAGCAAACTAATGCAGAAAGTTTGCTAATGCAGAACAGCAAGCCAAATACTGCATGTTCTCGTTTAGAAGTGTGAGCTGAACATTTAGCACACACGGATGTAAATATGGTACCAATAGTCACTGGAGACTACTAGAGGGGAGGGGGGAAATGAGTCATAGGTCAAAAAATTACCTATTGGGTACTATGTTCGCTACCTGAGTATAGTATGCCCATGTAACAAACCTGTATATGTTCCCCGTATCTAAAATAAAAGCTAAAAATAAATAAATAAAATGCTTTGTTTGCAACATAAACAGTGCAGATCATCACCTGCACCTATTTCCTTGTGCTTTTCGTTGTGCATATAATTTTTATAAAGTGTGGATTGTAAGTTATTAAGGAATTTGTAAATGTTTAGAGTGGCCAGTTCCTTTGATTGGGTTTTGTCGTGTTTGACCGCATCCTGTCTTGTTCTGATTAATGTCCTCTTTGGACATGGCCCCAGCATTCATCACGCATCCCCAATACAGAGACCTTTGCAGACTGCCCTGGGGACATGAAAAATGAAAGGGTCCATGTGGTTCTACAGGCGTTTACATTCAGTTACCTTGGCAACTCGGTGCACTGGTTGAGGGTTTTATAAGCAGTTCTTCTAGTCTGATCTCCTGTCGGACACTGACGGTACTGACCAGCTTTTGGGGGTTTTGGAGAAACAGGCACTGTCTGTCTGGGTTCTGTGCGGTCCTCAGAGTTGGATATATAGAGTGATGTGGTTGGAGTAATTAAAAACCCACTTCTGATTCGCAGGTCAAAGAGTAACAGGTCCCCAGATATTTTCGTACTTCACACCCAATTGATGTATTTGGAAATCGCAGGATTTATTTGCAGCTATTATTTCCTCAGGGACAGACTGCAAATACATTTATTTATCCACGCTGTTTATCCAGACCGTGAGTTATGAGGTGACCTCCATCTCTGCAAGATAAATTCTGGTATCCAGAGTCCAGCCAACCTCCTCTATTGCTGTGTAGCTGAAGTGGATATTGAAATTTGTTTTCTTAGGAGGCAGGAAAGCCCCATCTCTCTCACATAAGGTTGCTGTGAGCGGGTTGTAAAACTGCCAGACCCCTATTAGGAAAGGAGTATTGCTCCCCTTTGTTGAGTAGAAGTCAGGTTCTGATCGTCCGTGGGGCAGGTTTGGATTCTTACCTCCAGGCATCTCTAAGATCATGGGATCTTGACTACCCTACCTGTACCATACTGGTAAGCCGTGTGCCAGCTTACTCCCAGTAACTGGTAAGCAGTGTGCTCTTAGACACGGGAGGTGGGGGCAGACCGTGGGTACAGGGTGCTGACTGAAGCTCTGAGATGTGACTCCAGTAGCGAGAGGCCTCGTTTTCTGAAGACACCCTGCTGTGATAGGATGACGGATTGCCTCCCGTACTCTGCTGTGCTTCAGTTGATAGCACCGAGGACGAGCAAAGCAGTGTAATGTGAATTTTTGCTTAGGGTAAATTTAAGCATGGCCACGAAGCCTTGTTGCCTCTCCATTGGAAAAGCAATTTAGCCTGCAGAAAGTAATTAAATCCGCAGTATCTGGCAATAATTAGAAATTCTGAACGGGGAGGGTTAATTGTTTCCATCAGATTTCGGTTGCCCAATAAAATGGGAGCGCATCCGGACCGTGACTGAGGTCACTTACAGTACCGTGGCTTTCAGTATTTTCATCTTTCTCCCTGCAGGATCACGCAGATTTGCGAAGCCATTTCTTCACAGTTGGGATGAAGCTTGAGACAGTGAATATGAGCGAGCCCTTTGACATCTCTCCTGCGTCAGTGACTAAGGTGAGTTTTCCTCCCTCGTTCTTCGACCCAACTCCTAGAGTGGATCAAATTAAACCTTTCAACTCAAAGACGACCAGATGAAATATATTCGTGCAAGGCTATCAGCAATGCCAGGCGAAGCTAAGGA
The DNA here is from genome assembly GCF_000951045.1 of Mandrillus leucophaeus. NCBI lineage: Eukaryota > Metazoa > Chordata > Mammalia > Primates > Cercopithecidae > Mandrillus > Mandrillus leucophaeus. The sequence continues at coordinate 8,489,002 of NW_012101476.1, forward strand.
AGATTGCCGCCCCTGCAGTCCAGCGCTGCTTTAAGCTGTTTTTATTACTGGTGGCACAGAGTGACTCTAATCAGATGCCCCCTCTTATCATGGATAGGGTGAATTTTCCTTGTCTTCTGCTAGTTGTCCACTGACGAGTTGCACGTTGTAATCATTACAAGGGTAATTTGTTCTTCCTGCACGGGTAGTAGTAAATATGATCTGTTTATACTTGGAAAATACATGAAAATGGTGCAAAGCAAATTCTCACCTCCCATGTCTCATCATTTCTGTGTTATTTTTCTCATGTGCCCTCATTGACTAAAGAAAAACTCATGCTTCTAAGATCTACAGATTCAGAATAAAATTACCTTTTAACATAAAGGCATTTTTATAATGATCTGTTAGTCTTTGAAGACTGTAATATCCCAGCGGGTCATGGTGGCTCACATCCATAATCCCAGCACTTTGGGAGGCCAAGGGGGAAGGATCACTTGAGCTAGGAGTTCAAAACCAGCCTGGGTAACGTAGGGAGACCCTGTCTCTACAAACAGTAAAACATTTTTGAAAAAGTATAATATCCATTCCCCATTAAAGAAGTTTTAATGACAAAACCTCTGGTAAACTCAAAATTGCTTGTTTCTACCTTAAATATTCTCTTACAAATAGTGTGGGAAACTTAGCATTCTTGGCCGACGTGTGTTTTGGTGAATGGTCTTTTGTGTACTTCAGTAGGAGAATTTAATTACAGATTTAAATCTGTTTTAATTTCTTTTTCTTAAGGAAATGGGATTTTCGTTAAGGAAAATCACTTTTCATGCAGTGATTAGTATTTGTTATGTGAGTCATGAGTTTTTAAAAATTTATGATTTGGTAACACTTGAGAAATTTAGTAGTGATAATGTATTACAGAATATGGAAATTGGTTATAAAAATGAAATGCTTTCTAAACATTTTTTCTTGTAAACGTTTTTTCTTTAGTGAACATAAATTGTTTTTATAACCATTAAAGTAGCTTATTTCAAGGATAACTTTAGGAGCTGGGCACGGTGGCTCACGCCTGTGATCCTGGCACTTTGGGAGGCTGAGGTAGGGTGATCACCTGAGGTCAGGAGTTTGAGACCAGCCTGGCCAGCAGGGTGAAACCCCATCTCTGCTAAAAATACAAAATTTAGCCAGGTATGGTGGCGCATACCTGTAACCCCAGCTTCTTGGGAGGCTGAGGCAGGAGAATCGCTTGAACCTGGGAAACGGAGGTTGTAGTGAGCCGAGATCTTGCCACTGCCCTCCAGCCTGGGCGACAGAATGAGACTCCATCTCAAAACAAACAAACAAACAAAATCAGGAAAACTTTAAATATTTAAGGTTATTTAAAGAAAAATACATTGGCTTTTGCTTTATAATCTTTGAAAGTCATGTACTCCTGATTATCTAGCATCCGTTAAAAACCTTTTAATTTGAAATGGCCTTTGGGGTTCTTTACTGTATATCCTGCCAGTAGTTGGATATTTTTCCAAAATGGACAAATGGTACCCTGTTGAATCCTAGCCAGAATTCTCCTTTGTTCCGTTAGTGGGTGCTGCAGTCATGCCAGCTGCCCATCTGTTTGCAGATGTAGCATGCTACAGAGTCACTTCACCTGGTATTTATCAATTAAACTCAACAGAGTTGATGTGCATAGACTGTCAGCGGTAGCCTCTCTTACATTCTTTCTTTTTTTTTTTTTTTTGAGATGGAGCCTTGCTCCATTGCCCAGGCTAAAGTTCAATGACGTGATCTCGGCTCACTCACTACAACCTCTGCCTCCTGGGTTCAAGCGATTCTCCTGCCTCAGCCTCCCAAGTAGCTGGGATTATAGGCGCCTGCCACCGTGCCTGGCTAATTTTTGTGTTTTTAGTAGAGATGGGGTTTCATCATCTTGGCCAGGCTGGTCTCGAACTCCTGACCTTGTGATCCGCCCGCCTCAGCCTCCCAAAGTACTGGGATTATAGGCGTGAGCCACTGCACCCAGCCTCTCTCACATTCTTATTCCTTTAAATAATTCTTATGCCTTTAAATAGTTGTAATATATAATGTTAGAATGTGTCTACTAATCAAAATTAATTTCAGCCCAAATATCTTTTTCTAGTTGGATAGACTTCCAGTGATAGTTGGCTTTTCACAGTAAATAATTTTCTCTAAATAGATCTTATCGAGGGGAGGGAAGAAGTATTTTTACTGATTTCTAAATTGTGTTTCCCTTTTTATTTTGCTTTTTCTTACCCTTTGTAGCAAAGATAAAATAAGTCATGCTGTTTCGTGTACAGCGCTCCTTCTCTTATTGACCATGTTTTGTATAATGCATGGACTGGGATGTGTGCATCTGTCTTTTAGAACCTAGGTAGGCACCTCCCCAGGTTCAAGACTCATCTTCATGTAATGACATATCAGAATACTCCTAGCGTAGAAGATATTTACAATTAAATATATTTCTGTAAGTATGGGGAAAGTACCTTGGAGTATTATGTTGGAAAATATAACACACTGTGCTATCATTACTCATCACAATGAAAATTTCATTTTTTTTCCCACCTTGGGCCTTTTCTTGGTGGCATAACTGTTGAAGAAATATGTAAATAATGTTACAACAAACAGACAAGGATGCAGACAGGCGTGTAGTGGATCGAGTATTAAATGGTGAACCTCCAGCAGTCCAGCCAGCGTGTGTTCCTGGTGTTGAAATACTGGCAGATGGTGATGATGTCATCTGTGTAAGCGAAGTGCATTGTATTGATTAGAGGAAAGGCTACTGGCATGAGAAGCCTTGGGTTCTGTTTCTGTGTCTGCCATCTCTTAGCTGTGCAGTCTTGGGCAAGTCAGTTAACTACTCTGGGCGTTAGTTCTGAGTCCTGTGGGTTCTGGACTGGATAGAGCACAAAACACTGCTTTGGACCATTTAGGAACATGAGCCCTGATGGATCTGATGAAACGTACTAAGCTTTTCCTTTGAAGCGTTCCCACGTGAACATGCATTTTAACGGTTGTGGAAATTCCTTCTTTAGAGGGTACCGCGGCTCCACCAAAATCACATGCTCTTTGTATACGTGTGTGTGTGAGTATGTGTATGTATGCGAGACAGACTAAATAACAGTAATTTAACAGATATTTATTGAGCATTCATAGGCTGCATTCTGGACAATGTTCCCATTGTGGAGCTTATATTTTAATGGAGGGAGACAGAATATAAACAGAATCAATAAGTAAATAAATTTAGTATGTTACATATTAAATGCTAAGAAGAAAGATACACCAGGGCAAGGATGTTGGGTTCCTGGGACTGTGCCCACCAATGGCAGTGAGGACTCCAGGAGGCCTTGGTGTTAGTTTCCCTGTTGGTACGCACTTGGCTTTGCACCCTGAGCCAGATCGCCATGCATCAGTTTTCAAGACTGTCCAGGGGAGTCCCGGTGCCCAGAGGAGTGAAAGTGATAGAAGTGGAAGGATTTCCATAATCCTTTCAGGCGGAAGGAGGATGAGATTCTCAACAGGGCTCTCAGAGATGACCTCACTGGGAAGGCCCCATCTGATCCTTTGTTGCTTGAAGTTGACTTTCACAGGCAAACCTACAGTAAACTATTTACCAAAATTAGCCCAGAGAAGAACAGAAGTGAGTTTCCTCTCCTGCTTTGCTTTGAACTAAATTGCTTCCAGAAAAAAAATAAAGGAGCCGGGAATCATAGCTTCGTAAAACTCTCAAGGTTTCCTAAGAAAGACTGGGTTATGTCCGTTGAATTGGGAAAAGGATCTTTTTTTCTGGCCTGTTTTAGATACTAAATTATTTAAATCCATCATGCTTTTCAGTGATGGTCCATCTGATTTTTACCCTCTGCTTTGTTTATCGGCATGCCTTGCTCTTATTTCTTCATTGATGTTTCTTCTTATATTCAGTGGACATTTATCCAGTTTCTATGTACAAAGCACTTTGTATGCATTTGGGAATATTTGTGTTAACAAAAAGACATCACTCTCCTTTAATAACTTATGCTGCATGGCATTGGAAGACCGATGTGTTATCAGTCTAGAAAGGAGTAAGAGTTTTCAATACAGAAGTTGAAGTCTGAAATTTTAGGAGCACAGAGTGAGGGCAGTTTATTCCACCCAGATCAGCAGCACTGAAGTACGAGATGCACCTTGAAAATGCACTGTGTTTTGATAGCTCAAACATGGCATTGGGGATGTTGTAGTTGATGAGGCTTAGGGTGAATGATTTCCTTTCGGGCTGGAGGGTGGGGTGTTCTGAGGGACATGGCGCAGGATGAGGCTAGAAAGCTCCAAGCCAGATCTTGGAGACTGTTGAATGATCTGGTGTAAAGAGTTTGGTGCTGGCTGTGGACACTGAGAGATGGTTTCACTTTTCAGTTCCTGTCTTGGCTGTCATCGAAGCTGGGGTTTGTCTGTCTGACTTCCCCCGTTCATTTTTCTTCAAGCTATGGCCATTGGTTTACTTCTCCAAGTCTTTAATTTTGTTCATTCTCAGTCTTCCATATCACCTAGTTATTTATCTTTCCATTAATAGGAGCACAGGGGTCAATTCTAACTTTTTATCAGCTGAATTAATTTAGTAATAGACATTGAAAATGCCAGTTTATATTCAGATCATTTTGATGAACTATATTTAATTGCCTTTGGAAGCTCTGCCACTATTTTATGCTTGCATTATGTGTAACTCTAAAGAATTAACCTTTGGCTCCCTGCCTTTTTTTTTTCTTTTAGGTTTTTAACAATCATTTTTTTCAAGTGACTATTGACGACCTAAGACCTGAACCAAGTAAACTCTCAGTGCTGTGCCATGCAGATTCTTTGGGGATTTTGCCAGTACAATGGTGCCTTAAAAATGGAGTCAGCCTCACTCCTCCCAAAGGTTTGTATTCTGTGAAGGTGTGCAGGGTCTGGCGATTCAGGAGGGTGTCTTACTGTCATTGAAGTAACGCTTGCATTAATCTGGGGAGGCTGGTTGTGTAAAGGGTTTAGATGTAGTAGAAATAGGGCGTTCTTCATCAGCTTGACATAGGTGTCAGTTACAGCTCCATCCCCGGGCGAGGCGAGCGGCCTTGGGCTTCTCACTTCTGTCCACAGGAGTTTCCCTATCCGTTACGGCATTATTGGCAGACGTGCTGCTGTTTTGTAGGCATAGAGGATGCAGCATTGCTAAGTGATTGAGCTCAAAGACTTCAAAGTGTCTGAGAAGTGGCTTTACAAATGTAACAGTGTTGGTGAAGCATTTCTTTAGAGTTTTTATTTCCAATAAGCTAAGCTTTTCCAGAGTCAATTTGCTTTCAGATATCCAACAATTAAACGGTATAATAGTTTAAAATAATTACATTGGGAGCCAGGATGCATTAAAATAATTTTAAATTGGGATTCAAGAACCACATTGTTAGTGAGTACCACTCTTAGAGTTTACCAGTGTGGTTTGTTGTCCCCTATAGACCTAAGGTTTATTCAGGAAGAAAGTAGTAAGATGAGAGGTGAGACTAAGAGAAGAAGAATAAAAGTATAGTAAGAAGAAGAAAATTGGAAAAAGATGAGAAAAGTAAACTTATTGAGGAGGATTTTAACAGACAACCTTAAATAATAAGGGGTTTTGTACTAACCTTTCCAGATCTCTAGGGATTGGATAGCTTGGGACATTAACCCTACTGGGAGAATCATGCACTTCCCACAGGTTAAGTCCCATCTTACCTGGTGGCCTCGCCCCTCTGTTTGCATCATTTAGTGGTGCCTGCCTGCTTACCTTTCCTATGACTGTACTCTGCTGGGCTTTTATCTTCATTTTCCCCATATTTGTCCTTATGGAGGAGATGCTTTTGAATATTTCCATTTCTGCTGTTGACTCTTTGGGTTAAAGTTGTGCAGTCGTGGAGTTTGGCCTAATGGCATGTAGTAAACTTACACAGAACACAGCCTACCAGTCACTGTTTTTAATGCCTAATTCATTCACTCCTCAAAGTGAACTATGAAGAATCTAAGTCCCAAAGAGTTTATATAACTTCCCCAGGGTCACTTGGATCGTAGGTCTCCGGGCAGAGCTTGGGTCGTGGGACTGTGTCCCCTGGTAGCGGTGAGGACTCCAGGAGGCATTGGTGTTTGTTTGTCTGTTGGTATGAACTGGCTTTGCACCCTAAACCACATCACTGCTTCAGTTTTCAAGACTGTCAGGTGGAGACACCTGTGGGAGTCTCCAGGTGCCAGCAGAGTTAAAATGATAAAAGTCGAAGGATTCTCATCCCTTTAATATGGCCTTGCAGGAGTCATATTATCAACGACCTATTGGTAGTAGGTGGGAAGTCCTTCCCTGCTGTGGAATTAGCCATAGGTCCTGTAAAGTCTGAATACCCTGTGGGCCATCTTCCTTTGCTTCTTTTAAACTTTTCTCATGGAAGCATGTGTGGGGAATGGATCCTGTGTCATTGAAGGAAAACTTTTTCTAGATACGTAAATGCTACTTGGTTAGACTTTGCTCATTCCTCGATAGTATTAGGATCTATTTAAGAATTTTGAAAAAATGGTTGGCTACTTCCTCATTGAGTGAAAAAAAGGAAAAGTATTTATATCAGCATTTTGGCTGCTTGAGCACTCCATTATGGCAGAGGTTTCATAGTTGTCAATGTTTTCAGAATTTTAAAATACATTTTCTATGAATTACATAAAAAGATCATTGACATGGCTTAGAAGTTCACCAGGAAAATGGATGTGCCTATTTGAATATTTGAATTTTATGATATTTAGAAAATTGTTTTACATTAATGTAACTGAACTGTTAAACATTCAATGAAAGGACTATACAAAGATATAAAATTAAATATTTTTATATTTTAAGCTTTTTATACCTAATATTTAGTTATGATGATCATTTCTTTTTTTATCCAAATATTTGTGATATTTGGTGAGATGAAATTATCTTCATGCATTCTTCCAAACCATTCCTCTCTCGTTGAAAGTGAAATTTTCTTTTTCAAAAACTCAAAATTTTCTTTTTCAAAAAAATTTTTTCATGGATATTATATACAAATACATACTGCACATCAGTAGAATATTGAGTAATGGTGGCTGGTACCTTCCAATAAGAAACTATAATTCTTTTTAAACCATTAAAGCATTCGGGAAGTGGTAAATATCATTAGTTCATTGTACTAGTCTGTTTTCATGCTGCTGATAAAGAAATACCCGAGACTGGGTAATTTATACAGGAGAAGGGGTTTAATGGACTTACAGTTCCACATGGCTGGGTTAACCTCCTAGTCGTGGAAGGCAATAAGGAGCAAGTCACGTCTTACATGGATGGCAGCGTGCAAAGAGAGAGCTTGTACAGGGAAACGCCTGGTTTTGAAACCATCAGATCTTGTGAGACTTATTCACTATTATGAGAACAGCACAGGAAAGACCTGCCCCCATGATTCAATTACTTCCCACCAGTTTCCTCCCATGACATGTGGGAATTGTGGGAGTTACAATTCAAGATGAGATTTGGGAGAGGACACAGCCAAACCATGTCATTCAAGAATGTGGTAAATATCATTAGTTCAGGAATGTTTTCTTGAAATAGTAGAATTTTTACTTATAAACCAATAAGAAAAAGACCAGCAACTTACAGGAATGTGGACAAGGAATAAACTCAGAAGAGCACACAAGAAGCTCAGTGACTTGGGCAAACTTATCATAATAAGATAAACACAAATGAAGAGAAATCCTGTTGATGTGGTATCTGCTTATCAGATGAGATAGAAATCCGAAGGAGAAGGAACAGGAGAACCTCAGCTTAGTGAGACGGTGGAGGAATAAAGATTCCTAGACATTGCTGTTGAGAGTGCAGGAAGGGTGCAAACTGTGTGGAAGGCAGTTTGGCAGATTTTGCTAAACTTTTATTTTCCCACTGACTCAGTAATTCCACTTCTGGAAATTTCTCCTTAAATTTTAGCGTAGAGATCATCTGCACAAAATTTTGTGTTTTTTGCAGCATTATTTGTAATAGCAAAAGAGTGGAAAAATTCAAGTACCTATCAGTAGGATATTGATTAAGTAGACTTTGGAGATCTTTCTAATGAAATCTATGCCATTGTTGAAAAGAACGAGGCACATCTCTATTAACTGATGTGGAAGGCTGTCTGAGATACACTATGAGTGGTACAGTAGGTATCATATGACACTTTCTATGTTAGAGAAGAGGCAAAACAGTATATATTGGTGTTTGCTCATATTTCTGTAGTTACATAAGAAACTAATGAGAACTATTATTAGTGTTTGGGGTATGGGCGACAGTGGTGGGGAGTGTGGCGTAAGGGATGAAGGTAGACATGACGTGTAACAATACTATTTTTATCTTTTTTCTTTTCTATCTAAATAAATTTATTACCTATTTAAAAATAAACATATATTATTAAAAATGGAGGGTTTTTATAAGTGAAAGGGATCCTAAAGATGATTTCATCAACCTTACTTATTTTCTATCTAGAGAAATTGAGGCTCAGTTGTGTTAAATGACTTTTCAAATCCTGGTGCAGGGGTGTTGGGTTAAAAACCCCAGCCTTAAGATACCAAATCTAATGCTTTTCCTACACAACCATATCCACACTTCACTGCTGTTCTGTCTTGCTGATGTTTTGTAATGTTCATCCTTCTTAGTAATTCTAGAGCGTTTGGGGGGCCTAAAGCAACCTAATTCATGTCAGTGAACCATGGCTTTACACGATTCAGATGGTCAATATGTCAACGCAGTCAGAGAATTACAATTTTAGGGAATAATTTTACAAGGGTGTGTGATTATAAGACAATCATGGCTTCATTCATTGACTTCCTTACTCTCTTGTGAGAGTGCAATATTTTTATTTTTGTAATTAAACTGAATGAGTGTTTAGAGGAGGAGGTGGTGGTGGTGATTGTAGTAGTGGTGTTTTACGGTTTCCTTTTGAGGTGGTTGATTTCACATCTTACATCTCAACACCAGGATTAAGAGTCATGCTATAGAGATGTTTCAGAGACCATTCTTTACTTTATGAATGTATGCAAATAGAAACTTTTTTAAAAATAAAAGGTTGTTGTGTCTAAATTAAATTATTAGGTTGACATGTAGAATGTGTGGGGTTTATTATACATATTGCCAAGTGATTTCAGATGTTTTCTCGTGTGTGTGTTTCCCATGAATGTATTGGGTTGTCCAGATTGCTGTTAAAAACAGGCATGCTGCCTACAATTACAGTGTGTTGCTTGATTCTAAAAAGAGGTTGGGAAGCAGCTGTTGAAATGAAAGACTTCTGGTGGTGTAGGAGAGAGATATGCAAATAACACAGACATTTTATTACATTGTTTTAACTCTGTTCCTACTTAAAAAAAAATCTGTCCTCACACCTTAGAGACAAGAGAGCTAGAGTGGATGCGAGTTTTTCAGTGTGGCTTTCTGTATAGTAAACATTTTCCTGGTAAGCAAAAGTTAGAACCTTGGAAATTTTACCCAATTAGTTTAAATCCAATAAACAGCAAGTCAGTTTCATAGGCACTATGAAAAGTGATCAACAAGTGGATCAGCTAAGCAAAAATGTGTATAGGTTATCAACCATGACTTGCTATTTTAAAATTATTTCATCAACCTTTCTTGTGTAACATGAAAGATTAGTTGTAGAATTAGTGGAGGAAAAGTTCCACCCAGGAACTTTTGTAGAAAATGTTCAGCCTTTACATTTCTGCTGTAAAAAGTGTGAGCAAAGGCTGAAGTAATTGGCTTACCTTAGCAGCTTTGATTTGTCTCTGTTAGCTGACCATTTAATGGACACATAAACTGTTAACACAATTCAGGAAGTAAAGGTGTATTTTAATTATTACTGAGACGCAAAGCAGGGAACCCTAAGTGGTATTCTGTTTTCCTAAAGAAAAACCTCAGACACTGACCGATGAGCTTAATCCATTTTGTCACTCATGTTTCAGACATACCAAAGGGGGCAGAAAATAACATGTGGACACTCATGGCCCTACCATCTTGCTTCAACAGATGCTAACATTCTGCCTTGTTTGATTCATGTTTTTCAACAACAAAATATAAAACATGAAAGTGTTACGGATATAATGAAGGCCAAGTAATCCTTAAGTCCTCTGTTTCTTATGCCCCATACCTCATCCATCAGGGACTTCTGTTCACATTTTCAGAGTCTCACTGCTTTTCCTCACGACCACCTGTCTCAGGCCGCCAGTGAGTCTCATCTGGTTCCTGCAGTGGCCGCTTGTTTAACTCAGGGAACTCTCAACACTTCAGTCAGATCGATCGTGTTAGAACATAAACCACAGGTCCTTTTGCTTGGACTGTCCAGTGCCTTCCACCCAACCCAGTGTCCAAGTTCAGATTGTGGCAACAGCCTACAGCACCCAGATGTGCTGACTTCCATTGCCCTATCCAGCCTCATCTCTCGACTCCCCACTCAGTCTGTCCTAGTCACTCTCATCTCCTTGACGTGGCACCTGCTGTTCCTTCTGCACAGATGCCCTTAACCTGATTCAGTCTTGACTCAAGTGCTACCTGCTTGAAGTCATCTTTCTGGGCTTCCCTGTTCAATCTCAATAGCAAACCACCACTCCCAACATTTGCATCTCTTTCCCTTGTTTGTCTTGTTTTTCATTCATCTCCCCCACTAAAATGAAAGATCCAGAGCAGCGTGGGTGTTTGTCAGTCACCCACCAGTGATCCTCAGTAGTTGGAATAGTGGGTGGCACTTGGTAGGTATTTGTTGAGGTTGAATGAATTGAAGCTCTGTCCCCATTCTCTTCCACCCCAGCCCTTCACCCCTCATCCTCCACAAGGTGAGCATCCTCCTAAAGATTACATGCTTTTATGACATGACTGCATAGGCTTCTTTGTTTATGCCTTACCAGTATCATTGTTTTTATTACAGTCAAATTAAAATAGACCTTATTTGACTATGTACGTATATAATGTGCTATGCATATCTTTATGTAACTTTTTACTTATTAAGATTTTTCAGATTTTTTTCCATGTTGGGGCATGTAGATTGTTTATTCATTTTGCCTGCTTTATGAATATACTGTAATATTTGAAAATTCCATTTTCTATTGGTGAACATGGAAGGCATTTCCAGGTTTCCCTATTGCAAGTGATCCTCAAAGGTACAACCAATGTCCCCAAGTGTAAGAGGTGCTTTCAGGGAATATTCCTAAAAAATGTGGAATTGCTGGAATTCCGTAGATAGTACCAAATACTCTCCATGTTGTGTTAGTTTACATTTCTAATGTGGTGTTTGAGCATTCCCATTTTGTGTCACCCTCACTGTTTTGCGGTGTTCCTAGGGTTAAGCATGGCCCCTCTGAGGGGAGTGAAGCAGATCTCCTTGTTTCAGCGAGGTGGTCCTGATCACTAGGATGGTTGAGCGCTGCATCCTACCCTTATTGGCCATTTGTGGTTTTCTTCCTCGACCTATTTTCTTTTGATCAGAGAAGTAGTTTATATATTCTAACATGAATCCTTTCTTAGCAGTGTGCTTCACACATATAATAACCTAGTCTGGCTTGTTTCTTTGCTTTTTAGTGGTTTTTGTAATGGCATATTGAAGTCGTAAATTGTAATGTAGTCAAACAGCCATCTTTCCCTGTATGCATTGTTTATATATCTTTAGAATCCCTTCCTACTGATGTGTTTTCTTTAAAACTGTTGCAATTTTACTTTTCCATGTTTAGATCTGCAACCTACTTGAAATTGGTTTTTGTATTGGCATGAGGAAGGAAAGCTATCTTATTTTTCTTGCTTGGATAGAATTGAAGTTTTTCATTTCTCCACTTGTCTCTGCATCGTTTGTTGAATGGTCTGCTGTTTCCTCTTTGATTTATAATGCCACCACTGTCATGGATTCATCCCTTTGTGGGTGTGACTCTTAACCCTGTTCTTTGTTATTCTGCCTCTTCAGTCTGTTTGTATAGCCCTGAACAAATTGTTATTACTTTATAATAATATAGTCTTGATATCTATTAGTTGAGTCACTTTTTCTTTATTTTTGTTCAACACTTCTTGGTTATTTTTGGCAAGTCATTCTTGTACATGAATTTAAGCATTGGTTTGTAAGGATCTGTAAAGAGACACATTGGATTTTGGCATTGCATTGAATTTACAGATTTAGAAAAATTGATATTTTCTTATATTATCTTTTTATAACTTGCAATCTTTTCTTGGAATATTTCCTAGGTACCTTATCCTTCTGCTTGCTGTGGTGAATGGGATTTCTTTTCGTTTCTTATTGGCTGTCAGCTGGTATAAGAGAATGCCACTGATTTTGTGTATTTATGTCATATCTAGCTACCTTTCTAAACTGTCTTAAAAACGGTTTGTGTGAGATACGACTTATGTTACACTTGACAGTTTGGAAAAACTGTCTTATAAACCTGTCTGGAACTGGTGATGTTGGTGTTTTATTGCGTGTGAATTTATTTCCTTTAGTGGATATAAGTTTAGTCAGGTTAACCATTTGTGAGATAGTTTTGGTAATGAACATGTATTTTACAGTAGTGTCTGTTTTAGCTGTATTTTCAGAGTTATTGTCATATCATTGGTCAGGTCAAGTTTATTTATTAAAGTATTCAGGTTTTCTATATCCTCATTATATTTTTATCTATTGTTCTGTAAATTTCCGAATGGTACTTTAAAATATTATTTTGAGATTGAGGATGTTAGCTTCTCTTTGTTTTTGTGATGGATATGTTTGTGCAGTGTGTATATGTGGGTGGTGTGTGTGTGTCTAATATGTGATGTGTATGTGTGGTAAGTCTGTGTGGTATGTGTCTGTATGTGTGTGCTGTGTGGGGGGTGTGTGTGGTGTGTAGTGTGTGATGTACATGTGTGTGTTTGAAGTTGTGTTAAGGTGTTCAGATTCAAGATCATTAAACTGGTGGAAGCTCTCTTTTTTCCTGATAAGGCATTTTGCGTTAAAGTCCATTTCTCTGGCCCGCCCTCAAGTTGGTTTGTTTCCTTATGTGGTTTGTGATTGTTGATTGTCAACTAATTTCAGTGGCGGTTGTTATTTATGTGGCAGTTCCATGTGCCCTGGTTTGAAGTCATCTCTTCAATCTATATTTGTTACTGTCTCTATCCACCCACTAGGAAATAAACTTCATAGGGTCAAGGGTATTTTTAAAATATCTTTTGTTCACTGCTACATCCCCAACACCAAAAACAATGTCTGGTCCATGAAGGTATCCCTGGTTATTCAAGGAATGAGTGGCTGAGTTTGCTATTAATCTCTTAGTCTGTGTCCCATGGAATTGGAAAGCTGGACCCCACATCCATGTGTGCCACTGCCCTGGGGAAGTGCATGATCTCCTTTTTTCTTCTTCAGAACCGCACGTTCGTAGCCCATCTCTGTTGCCTCTCTGATCCAGTCAGCGTAGTGTGTCTGGTTCTATTTTCATAGACTGCGCTGCTGCCTGGGGCCACATGTAGGTAGTAGCCTTGGGTCCTCCTGCTCATCTCTCTTGAGCCAGGCTGTCCTCTGCCCTCTGGGCTGGGCTGCTTAGCTCTGGTTTTCAGGGCTCTTTCAGGTTTTGTTTTGTTTTGTTTTTTTTTTTTTGATGTGTGTGTGTGTGTGTGGAGATTCTTCTTTTAACTTGGGCTGTGTAATTTTTCAAAAATGTGTTTCATCTGAATATCTGTAGGGAGACTGTCAGATCGTCCCACCTGGCTACTGGACTTGGAAGCAAGTCTCATTTCTAGCTTTCTGATTCATTCTTGAGCAAAAAGGTCACTTTTGATTGAAAAGAGTTGGGATAGTAAACTCTTTGGGTCATTTTTAATATCTGAAAATACTTCTGATTGTTGAAAACTAAGAGCCTTTTGTGTTTATCCCTAAATTCACTTCATTCTTCAGGGTATGTAAGATGTTTTTGCCCATTGACAGCTGGTATTTATATGTTAGACCCCATCCTGGGCACATACCTGTGTCCCCTAACATTTTGTTTACAATTCAAAATAACGTGGAACATTTCCTTGGCAGAGAAGTATATGAAGTGTCATACCATGATCAAGATTTAAATATTTCTCAACATAATGTTTTAAAAGATAAGGAAGGTGGTATGGCTAGTGCTTATATTATTGTCTTACTTGTTTATCTTCCTTATTTTCTGTTTTTTGTTTGTTTGTTTGTTTTGTTTTTTTTTGTTTTTTTCCCTGCACTGTTTCATGCATGAACATAAAAACAGAGTAATTCAATTGGGAATGAATGAAAGCGTCACTTTTAAAGCTCAGCATCAAGGAGGGCTTAAAATTGAATATCACCCAAGAATGTGGAGGTAGCTAGATTTCAAGAAGGAGGTTGTAGGTTTTTAGCAAACAGCATGGACAAGAACAAATGCTTTAGTCAGTCACTGGTGATTTTGCTGTCCTGCCTATAAGTCTGCAATGTACAGAAACTCCTTTGTGAAACAGATGGAGGCAACGTTGAGAAAGTTGTTTTCTGGAATAGACAGACTGGCTCCCAGGACTGGTTCTGCCAGCTGAGGTCTGTGCAGTCTTGCCTCCCTGCCTGGGCCATGGGACATTCATCCCCTAAAGTGATGCCACAGAGCCCCTGGCTTTAGTGGGTGTTCAAGGAATGTTGGTTGCCTCAAAAACATTAAAAACTTGGGCTTGAAAGGAGAAAGATCAGCTTTCAATCGGAAGAGTAAGGCATTGCAAAAATGCCCCGAAGTGCTGCTCTGTGAGTTGTGCTACTTTCTGGGAAAGGACTGAGAACCTGTTCTTAGAACTTACGTTCTGTGGCATCAACATTTATGCACATATGTGGGTCCTGGTATTTGCTGACTTTGAAGATGATTGTATCACTTTTCCTTTCCAAGGAAGGTGGAACTGAAAACTAAATACGCTTGCTATTTACTCATGCTCTTCTAACATTTAATAGAGTAAACATTCTCTGGGGTGAGGAAGATCTCTCTATGGAGCTGTTTGCTGTGCAGTGGTGAGATCTTCAGAGCTTTCTTTCCTCACCTCTCCGAGTGCCCCTCCATTCTTGCTTTTACCTCACTGTGTTATCGGCGTCAGGCTGTGTGTCTGGTACTCCCAGTAGTTGCTGGAGCCTGAGGATTTTGACACATTACCAAATTGACATTACAGTGGTTTTTAAAGTTACACTCCAACCACAGACACATAAAAGCACCTGCTTCCTAACAGCCTTTACAATGGTGGATTCTTAGTGTTGCTTTTCATTTTGCCAGCCAGATAGATAGCAAACATGGTATTCCTTTGCTATTTTTATTTTTTATTAAGATTGTGTATGTTTTTTCATAGCCACCCAGGATAGAAGAGGAGTTTTTATTCCTGCATGTCTCTTTTGTTAGAGAGAGAATTTTTGTCTGTAAACCCATCTCCTACCCATCTTAAGCCTCCTGAAAAGGGCATATGGCCACCATGAGTGTCTCAAGATTGTCCCGATTCACTTCCTCCAGGAACTGGATATCAGGATTCTACTGGCAAAGCTGGAGGAAGGCTGAGGGGAGGCAGTCATGGTGTATTTCATGTGCTGAGTGGACTCTGGATTGATCAACCATGCCTTAATTATCATTTAAAATAGGGCAAAGATTCTGTGTTTTCAGATACTTTTTTATTAATGAAATAATTTTGTGATCATTATTGAAAACTTGGAAAATACAAAGAGGTCAAAGAAGAAAGTAGCCAAGAGTTCCACCACCCAGCA